>NC_081552.1:200547468-201147468 GCF_963082655.1 Stomoxys calcitrans
TAAAATAAAATAAAATAAAATAAAATAAAATAAAATAAAATAAAATAAAATAAAATAAAATAAAATGAAATAAAATAAAAAAAAATAAAATAAAATAAAATAAAATAAAATAATAAAAATTAAATTAAAAAAAAATAAAAAAAGAAAGCAAAACAATAACAAAATAACTTAAAATAAATAAATGACATAAAAGGAAATAACATTACATAGAAACAAGTTAAAACTTACCGAGTTCGGTGAGCAGGATTTCACTATCCTCCACCATGGCAGATAATAAAAAAAGGAAAATGGGACGCAAGCAATATATTCCATGGCTTTTTGGTATACATTTGGATCGGTTAGGTTAGGTTTAGGTGGCAGTTTGCCATCAGACTCACTTAGACGTTTTCGTCCATTGTTATACCACAGGAACAGAAGAAGGAAAAAGCCTTCTAGTTCCTAACGTTGAACCATCCAGTTCTCTTTATAAAGACCAATAACTTGCGAATGTTCACATCCTCTAAATCAGACAGGTTCTCAAAGAAATGACAACCTAAAGTGGAACTATTTCTGACTGCTAGTGCGGGACCCACAGGTGTTCTATAGTCTCTTCTTCTTCGATGTCCTCACAGCTTCTGCAAAAGTCGTTGCTGGCAACCTTCAGTCTATCAGTATGTTTTCCGATTAGACAGTGACCTGCCATGACGGACACAATGACTGAGATGTCTGTTCTAGCCAATGACAGCATAGCAGTAGATCTCTTCGAGTCTAGATTAGGCCACATAGTTTTGGAATGCTCACAGCAACCTCCTAGTGACCATCTCTCATTCGTTGTCCTTCGGGCCTGTTCCTGAAAAATTAGCTTACATGTCGCTCTAGAAGTGTACCCACAGATTCCAATTTCCCTGAAATGTGTAAAGAAGTCACTAGTCTCGCAAGCTCGTCCGTGTTAGAATTCCCTGGGAAATCTCTGTGGCCCGGCACCCACAATAGGTGTATTTTGAACTGTTCAGCCATCTCGTTTATGAGATCCTAGACAAATATTACGAGGCTTCACAAACAGCTACAACGACATTCATATCTACAATATATTTTCATTGAAGAAACTTAACCCATTAACGCCTGACACTTAACCCATTAACCACCCTGTCCGATTTTGATGAAATTTCGTATTTTAAAAAGTTTTGAAAAAAATGTAAAGAGAACTTTCTTTTTATTCCCAAAGCCACTGTGTTTTTACAACAACAAAAAAATGATTTTCCTTATATTTTATGACCATTTAGCGAAGAAAAGTGAGTTTTAATGACTTTGACATAAAATCGCACCTACTGTCAAAAGTAGTAGGCTTATCGCTTTTAATTTATTTTTTAACATCAAATGCAATAAGACTATAAAACGGTTGCCCTAAATCTCTCTCTCTCTCTCTTTAGAATTTTGCGAAAATTTTTTTGTTTGATTTTTTGAGCTTTAAAAATTTCCGATTTCGTCAAGCCAATTATCTCACAAAACGTGACCTTATATGACAATAAAACCCAAATTTCATTAGTATACCTTTTTCCTAACTCGAGCTAGAATTTTTCTAAGACTTATTTTTTGGTTTTTTTTTAGAAAATTTTTTTGGGTTAATTAGAAAATTTTCTATCGCAATTCATAATGATTTATATGATTTTATTGGCAACGAAGGTTTTTCTGCTCTTATGCGATGACGATAAACATCTTTATAACATTTATTAAGAAATTTAAAACATACTAAGAGTCAGAATAGTCTGCGAACCAGCAATTTTCCAACAATAATATTGGGCTATGGCAACTCTGTTTGTACTTTATCTGGCTTCTCTCTCATTTAAGAATTTTTCTCCCTCTCACTCTCTGGTTGATTTCAATATTCAAGAACATTAGCCAATCACAGAGGAGAAAGATCTCCTATAGTACTCTCTATTTTTCTTTTTTGATATACAAGAACAACAATAACAACATTTATATTTAACATGAAGAATCCTAAAAGAGAAATATACCAATACCAAACCAACACCACTAGCAGGTAACATCTTTGCATGTAGCCAAAGTAAAAAAAAACGAAACGATATTTCTTTTGTGACTCTTGTCTCCCATGCATGATAATGAAGACGATCATATTGAACAGAAAGACAACATACCAACAAATATGGGCAAAGAAAAAAAATCGATTTGTTTGTTTTTTTATTTTGTTTTCTGGCTACTGGCTCCGAAGCCGCTGTTGGCATAACTGCTGCCAAGACGACAACGATAACTACGACGCTCATCACTGCTTGCCTTCGTTGGCGTTGTCGGTCGCACTCATTCATTGATACGTATAATTTTTTGTCACAAACGAACCGAACGAACACATTCAGTTGAATTACAAACTTTGCTAAGCCAGCAAGCATTTCATGCTCTTTGACAATCACCACCACGATCGTTGTTTTTTCTGGTTTCTTGTTTTGTTTTTTATTTGTTTTGTTCTCTACCGCCCGCCGTGTTAAACACTCTCTCTTTCTGGTTATACGAAGCAAAGACTACCGATCGATCAATCGGCCAGTCATGGATACTGTGGAGCAGTTGTGTTAGGCCGTCGGCGCAAACGCTTTCGCAAAGTAATGTTACGGAACATTTCTAAGGCAATTTTTTTTTGTTACACTTGAACTATCAGTTCTCGATCTAATCCAATTAACACCCACTCGAAAAAGGGATTTTTTTGACAAATATTTGTGGTTAAATATCAACGACATTATTGATAAATTGCAAACAAAAATAATGATAATAGTTTAATTTTAATAAAATTTAATAAACGGATAGCCCCTACTACACAATGGCTTACACAAATGATATTTTGTAATTAAGCTTAGGTGTCAGTGATAAATGTAACACTTCCGTTTCTTAAAAAACACCACCACCAGCCATACCTACATACAACTCGCGTGAGCCGCCGCCATCGTCATCAATGTCGTGATTACTCTTGTGCTCGTTTGCTCATTTTTTTTAAACGCCAACAACAATAACAACTCATCGTTTATAATTGACAATGTGGTATTTCGTGTTTCGCGATCGTGCCTAACGATTAGTGATATATTCTATTACAACAACTTCTACAACTAGTAGTGCTATCTATTAACCAACGAATGGTTTGTTGTGTGTGTGTGTGCGTGTTTTTTTATTGAGTGAGACAAGTGTTGAGGAACAACAATAGCAACAAATTGTGTGCTCATCACCATCACTAATAATAATAATTGGCAAGTGGTGTTGGCAGCAGCAGCAATAACAACAACAAAAACAACAACAATTAAGCTTCAAATATGATTACCATGAATGAATTGGTGGATTTGCGTATGCAACAGCATATCGCCCATGAAATATATCGTCAACAAATCATGCAACGAATACCAGGTATGTATAAAGAATATGTACAGTGGCTGACATAAGTATTCGTTTTTCTGTTTTCTTCAAATGTATTAGAACATTTTTGTAAACAATTCGAGATGCTTAAAGACGTATACAAGAAGCGAAATATGCCAATTGAGAAAAAACACTTCATTGTATTATTTCTAAGGATTAATAGAAAGACACTAGAAAATCTTGCTCACAAAAGTATTCGGCGCCAAATTTATCTCAAAGTGAGGATATTAACCGATTGTTACAGTACGGGTAGCAAATTATAGATATTTTAGTGTAGTGTATGAACTTGGTGGAGGCCACCGCCTATGACGCTAAACGCCTGGGTTCGAATCCTGGCGAGACCATCAAAAAAAATTTTCAACGGTGGTTTTTCCCTCCTAATGCTGGCAACATTTGTGAGGTACTATGTCATGTAAAACTTCTCTCCAAAGAGGTGTCGCACTGCGGCACGCTGTTCGAACTCGGCAATAAAAAGGAGCTTAAACTTGAATCGGAGTGCACTCATTGATATGTGAGAAGTTTACCCCTGTTCCTTAGTGTAATATTCATGGGCAAAATTTGCAATTTGCATTTGTATGAACTTGGTATAACAATTCGATCTCATTTGTCGCCCACCCCCAAAAACGACATGTTTACCGATTGGGTCAATATGGGTTACAAATGAAATGTAATTGGAAGTAGAATACGCAATTACATAAACATTTGGGGTCAATTTTCGGGCCCAACCGCCCCAACCTAAAAACCATCCCCAAACAGACATATAGGCTGATCGGAATAATGTGGGATTCAAATGAAAGGTACTTGAGAATAGAATACGAAATGTATATAAAAATTTGGTTCAATTCCCCGAGAGTCATCTCACCCCAAAATTATGTTCGAAATGGGCATGTATACCAAACGGGACAATATGGGATTCCAATGAAAGTTTTTTGAGAGTTAAACATGAATATAAATAATTTTCAAATTTGGACCATGTCAAAGGGGTTGCGAAGGACACCGGTCCAGCTAGTACGTATATATTTTTGATCGTCTTGACTTTCTTAGTCGGTTTAGCCATGTCCGTCCGTCTGTCGAAAGCTCGCTAACTTTCTAAGGAATAAAGCTAGATGCTTAAAATATTACATAAATATTTCTTATTAGTGTAGGTTGGTTGCAATTGTAAATGGGCCATATTGGTCCATGTTTTGGTATAGCTGCTTACATGGTCGATCTCGGAACTTGGCTTTTAGGCCTCTAAAGGACAGAAATTTTTACCGATTTACCTGAAATGAGGTATAAGAGGTGTATAATTATGACTTCCCACTAGAGCTGGTAAACTATCGATAGCCGCAACATTCGATATTTTTAATAATAAATATCGATAGTATCGTTACTATCGTTATTTACCCATCATCTATATATCAAACGAAAATGAGAAGTAAATTTCAGGATATCGATTTACATACATAGATGCCAGACCGATTTATGCACAGACCGAAAAAAAACCACATTTAATAAAGTCAGCTGGAAGTTATGAGAGAAATCATTGTACAAATGTTAACTCAATCGCATGAAAACTGCGCCCTCTGTAGGTGCAATGTATCTTATAGGATATGTTCAGTGTCGGATCGTATTTTTTTGTTCAATTTTGCAAAAAAATTAACTTTTCCATAGTATCGATAGGGAAAATATTAATCGATAGTATCGATAGCGCCATCGATATTTTGCCAGCTCTGCTTCCCACAACTATGGTAAGTATGGTCCAAATCACTTCTTAACCCAAAATGTCTGCCTAAATTTCGGATCTTGACTTCTTGAGCTTTCAAAGGGCGCAATTATTATGCGATTTGGCTGAAATTTTGCACGAAGTGTTTTGTTTTGGTTTCCAAAAACTATACCAATTATGGTTCAAATCGTTTTATAAACTGATATAGCTCCTATATCAACCGATCTCCCAATTATACTTCTTGAGCCTTTAGAGGACGCAGTTCTTATCAGATTTGGGTGAAATTTTGCACAACGACTTTTCCTTAGATCTTCAACATACGTTTTCAATATGTCTCTGAATCGGACCATAACCTGATATAGCTCCCATATAACCCGATTCACCGATTTTACTTTTTGAGCCGCTATAGGGAGCAATTCTTATCCGTTTTGGTTGAAATTTTGCACAACAACATTTCCAATGATTTTCAACATACATGCTAAATATGGTCTGAATCGGTCCGTTACCTGATATGGTTAGGTTAAGTAAGGTTTAAAAGAGGGTGCAGATATTAATCCGCCCCAAGCCAGTAATCGGCTTGGTTAGCGCTCTAAATGCTAAAAAAGTAACCTCAAAAAAGAAAATCTAAGTTCGGAATTCGCTGCTATTTACAAAATCCTTAATTTTTTCCATGCCACCCCCTTAAGTTGGTTAACGTCTGGCATTGTGTCCCCACCTAAGTGCCGGTATCTGTTAGCCACGAAAGCCGGGCCGGAAATGCTCCAATGTCTCATCATCTTCCCTTCAGGCCATACACATGCTATCACTTGCCGCACCGATTTTACATAAGTGAGCTTGTAGTCCTATGTGTCCCGTTATGGAGCCGAAAGCTATACTGACCTCCTTCTAACTTCCTTTCAGTAGTAGCCTCGTCTTCTCACAATTTGGATCTCCCCAAAGGATTTTCGTCGTCTCACCGTTTCGCTGTTCCACAGGGTTACATGCGCCCACGCTCTTAACTCGGACTGCGTCGACCCGAGAGGCTTTGTGTTAACCAAGTTTATTGACGGCAGTTCTCTGGCCTTCACTACCATGTGCAAATTTTCTTTATATAGACAAAACAATGAACAATTTAATTTTTTGACCTAAAAATTCCAACAATTGTCTATTTTCATATTTTTTGATTTGTAACTCCCATAACTTTGACCATTGGGACAAAAATATACTAAATTTTGTCAGCTATTTAAATGAGCTTTACAAATGAATATCGATTTAGAAATGCATTCACAAACAATCAAATAAATGGCAGGCCTTCGCAAAAATTTCAAAAAATGAAAATTCTGCGACCTTGTAAAAGATATTCCGCACACGAGAGCCGGTTTTTTGGAAGGGTTTTTACAGAAATTATTTGACCTTTTTTTTGAAAATCGGACCATAAATGCGTTTTTAAGAGCCCGAACAAAATTTGCTAAGGCCCTGCTTACAAACATTCGAGGTGTCTCGCACCGCTTGATCTTTCCATCGGGCTTTTGGTCGTCCTGGCGTTGGCCTTCAAAAGACTTCTTTGCTGGAGCCTCTTCAACCATTCTAACAACATGACCTAGCCAACGCAGCCGTTGTATTTTGATACGTGTGACTATGCTCTCGTCATCATACAGGTCGTGGTTCATACGACGCCTGGAGAACCATTAACACAAACTGGTCCATATATTTTACCAAGAATCTTTCTCTCAAATACTCCAAGAACTGCCTCATCTGCTTTCACAAGTGCCAGTGAGCACCACACAGGCTGTAACATTGAGGTCCGATCTGTGTGGTGTTAATTGCTATCATGAGAAGCTTAGGTGCGAGCTACCGAGCGCGTCCACAGGTTACGGAAAGTTGAATGCTGCATACAGAGTAGCTGCAACGGCAGCGGAAAATCAGCGGTATCGAGCGGAGAGTCTAAGTGAGAGGCCGGGCGACACCGGTTCTTGAACAAATACTGAGTGCCTATGATGCTCGATATGACAAGGCGAGTTAGTGGTGCCTTTAAATAACCAATGGCCATCTTGTTCCCGCAGCGATTGGTCCTTTGGACCGGAACGAGCTTGCTTACCTACAGGAGCTGGACGAGGATCGCCATCTCCACATGAATATGTGGCTACAACAACAACATGCTGAGCACCTAGCAATTTCTATCCGATTTGGCTAACATTTTGCATTATGACTTCTGTTATGAGTATCCACAACTCAACAACTGGAGTTACGACTTTCAACGGTCTGTATCAGTTCCCAGATTTCCTTCTTTGTCTTTGCAGAAGGAATTGCCTGCACCAAAACCATCGGTTTGATGTTTTATTCTTTGGTTAAAATTCCGGACTTCACTCTGACTTCTGGGCATCTCCATTCGCTCACGTCTTTTCATTTTCTTTCCGCGGAATAGACATTTCTTCCCTCCCATTTTCTCCCGTTACCTCTCCTTCATATGGAGCGTTGCCACTGATGGTAAGGTTGCTCCGTACTTCGCATTCTTGGCTTCTGTAGCATTTCGACACTTTTGGTCGTACCATGGGTTTCTTGGGGCTTCCGTAGGCCACCGTTGCGCAAAGGTTAGCATGTCCGCCTATGACGACGAATGCATGGGTTCAAATGAACCCAATATCAGAATATCAAAAAAATTTTCACCGGTGGTAATGCTGGCTACATTTGTGAGGTATCCTGCCACGTTGAAACTTCTCTACCAAGTGGTGTTGCACGCCGTTCGGACTCAGCATACAAAAGTAGGCCCCTTATCATTGAACTTACACTTTAATCGGACTGCACTCATTGATATGAGAGAAGTATCCCCTGTTCCCTAGTGGAATGTTCATGGGAAATTTAGTAGTTTGTTTAGGACAATGGATTGCCACTGCGCTTTTATATCAGCGGGACAAGGAGTGATTTCATCAAGCAGTTAGGTCAGTCGAGTGAAGTTTTAAGTCAATCTAACCATGTCCGCCCGTCCGTCTGTCCAAAGCACGCTAACTTTCAAAGGAGTAAAGCAAGGCGCTTGAAATTTTGCACAAATACTTCTTATTAGTGTAGGTCGGTTGGAATTGTAAATGGGTTGAAATCGGTCTGTAACCTGATATAGCTGTCATATAAACCGATCTGGGGTCTTAACTTCTGGAGCCTCTAGAGGGGGCAATTCCTGCCCGATTTGGCTGAAATTTTGCATATCGCGTTTCGCTATGACATCCAGTATGGTTCAAATCGGTCCATAACCTAATACAACTGTCATTTAAACCAATATGGGGTCTTGACTTTTTGAGTCAATTCCTGATTTGGCTGAAATTTTGCATGAGGTGTTTTGTTATGATTTCCAACAACTGTGTCATGTATGGTCTGAATCGGTCTATAACCTGGTATAGCTCCCATGTTAACCGATCTGGGATCTTGACTTCCTGAACCACTAGAGGGCGCAATTCCGATTTGGCTGAAATTTTGCATGAAGTGTTTTATTACAAATTCCAACAACTGTGCCAAGTATGGTTGAAATCGGTCTATAACCTGATATAACTCCCATATAAACCGATCTCCCGATTATACTTCTTCAGCCTCTAGAGGGCGCATTTTTTATCCGATTTGACGGAAATTTTACACGTAGTGTTTTGTTATGACTTCCAACAACTGTGCCAAAATATGGTTCCAATCGCTCTATAAGCTGATATAACTCCCATATAAACCGATCTCCCGATTATATTTCTTCAGCCTCTAGAGGGCGCATTTCTTATCCGATTTGGCTGAAATTTTGCATGAAGTGTTTTATTATGACTTTTAACAACTGTACCAAATATGGTTGAAATTGGTATATAACCTGGTATAGCTCCCATTCAAACCGATCTGGGGTCTTGACTTCTTGAGCCTCTAGAGGGCGCAATTCCTATCCGATATGGCTGAAATTTTGCACGACATGCTTCGTCATGACATGGAGGCCACGGTAGCGCAGAGGTTAGCATGTTTGCCTATGACGTTGAACGCCTGGGTTCGAATCCTGGCGAGACAATCAGGAAAAAAATTTCAACGGTGGTTTTCCCCTCCTAATGCTGGCAACATTTGTGAGGTACTATGCCATATAAAACTTCTCTCCAAAGGGGTGTCGCACTGCGGCACGCCGTTCGGACTCGGCTATAAAAAGGAGGCCCCTTATCATTGAGCTTAAAACTTGAATCGGACTGCACTCATTGATATTGGAGAGAAGTTTGCCCCTGTTCTTTAGTGGAATGTTCATGAGGAAAATTTGCATTTTGCTTCGTCATGACTTCCAACAACTGTGTCAAGTATGTTTCAAATCGGTCCATAACCTGATATAGCTGCCATATAAACCGATCTTGAATCTTGAATTCTTGAGTCACTAGAGCACGCAATTCTTCTTCTTGGCTGCCATTTGGCATGAGGTGTTTTACTATAACTTCCAACAACTGTACTGATATAGCAGTCATATTAACCGATCTGAGGTCTTGACTTCTTGAGCCCTTAGAGGGCGCAGATCCCATTCGATTTTGCTGGAATTTTGCATGACGTGTTTCGTTGTGATTTTTAACAATTGCGCAAAGTATGGTTCAAACCGGTCCATTACCTGATATAGCTGGCATATAAACCGATCTGGGATCTTGACTTCCTGAGCCTTTAGAGGGCGCAATTATTATCTGATTTGGGTGAAATTTTGTACAACGGCTTCTGTCATGTCAAATATGGTCTTACTCGGTCTATAGCCTAATACAGCTTCCCTATAAAACGGTCTCCCTATTTTACTTTTGAGCCCCTAAAGGGCGTAATTCTTATTCAATTTGGCTGAAGTTTTACACAGTGACATCTACTATGGTCTCTAACATTCATTCCAAACAAGTCGGAGCTCAAAGTTCAAGCCTGTGTGGTGCTCATAGTTATACCGTGTCGACTGGGTTAAGAAAATCATATTTCACCCATCCTGTCATTGAAAGTTGAATTGTGGTGAAATATGAGAATCAGATGTCGAAAGAAAATTCAATGAAAAATCCAATTTTGAGGAAATTTTCTATGAAATTCAATTTGTCAAGGATTTCTATATCCTTCAACCCCGTTTACACTGCTCTTTAAATCCGGATTTAATGGCGCGATCATCTGTTTTCGCTTTATAAAATCAGCTGAGCTTTAAATCCGGATTTAATGAGCAGTGTAAACGGGGTTTCTTTAAACATTTCCAGTTTTGCCTTATGTTTAACTTTTACCCATATTTCAGATCCTTTCCCGCCATTGATGCACATTCCAATGCCCAGACATGTGATAATGCCGCCCCGAATTACCCTACCCGGTGTGGATGTTCAATTGCAGAATGACGATTTGTGGAAGCAATTCCATCATATAGGAACGGAAATGATCATAACGAAAAGTGGAAGGTAAGTAAGCATGGGCACTGTGTTATAAGCGGTGCCTTATCACAGGTAAATCTATGGCGCTTGTACTTGGCGTTTGCGCCATGTCATTTCGGCTAAAGGCCGATGATGGTTGGCAGAGAGTTTGCTCAAATGTTTTGTTGGTCTTTAAGTGTGTGTGTTTGTGTGTGTGTGTATTGGTGTTTGTAAATCAATTAAGGACTATTAGGCCTAGGCGCCAGGAACCTTTGTTTAGGTTTACATTTGCTTGCTCGCTCGCAACATTTCTTTCCAGAAAAACTCGAAAAATATCGCGCCTCGACAATGGCATGGCAATTTGGTCGCCTTGCCACCGGCTAGTTGTTGTTGTCGCTGCTGCTATTTTGTGGCCAGCAATCAAGTGTTGAGTAGAAACTAAAACAAAACACATTGCCAGCAAAGAAAAATAGATTTTTATGATTGCATTAACACCATGGTACAAAAAATCACAATCACCGCTGACGCCGCCACCATTCGCACTCTCATTGTGAACGATGCAAGAGCCAACCAATAACTGTCAAGACAAACAACAACAGGTCAGCGCTTAGTTTAGCTAGGCCTCGCAATGGAAATGGAAATGAGGAAAAATTGCATTTTAAGTGAAGCTCATTAGGCGGCGGCGACAATGGAAACGACGGCGCCTGCCAAAATGAGCTAGGCCATATAACAACGACGCGACAAGATTTTTCACACACAAATATCAGATAGGAAAATGCAACAACAGCATCAGCAGCTCGTCACATTAATGGACTTTCGCTTAAACTGATCTTAACGTTTCCTCAAATATTCTTACATGACATTTAAGAGGTTGAAAAAGAAATGGGAATTTAAAGAGGAGAGAAATTTCCTAAAAATGTTCTCTAAAGAAAAAAATTCTATGAAATTTTCTCTTAAGACAAAATTTCTAAAAAATTTTCTCTAAAGACAAAATTTCTAAAAAATTTTCTCTAAAGACAAAATTTCTACGATTTTTTTTCTTAACACAAAATTTCTATGAAATTTTCTCTTAACACAAAATTTCTATGAAATTTTCTCTTAACGCAAAATTTCTATGAAATTTTCTCTAAAGACAAAATTTCTATGAAATTTTCTCTAAAGACAAAATTTCTATGAAATTTTCTCTAAAGACAAAATTTCTAGGAAATTTTCTCTAAAGACAAAATTTCTATGAAATTTTCTCTAAAGACAAAATTTCTATGAAATTTTCTCTAAAGACAAAATTTCTATGAAATTTTCTCTAAAGACAAAATTTCTATGAAATTTTCTCTAAAGACAAAATTTCTATGAAATTTTCTCTAAAGACAAAATTTCGATGAAATTTTCTCTAAAGACAAAATTTCTATGAAAGACAAAATTTCTATGAAATTTTCTCTAAAGACAAAATTTCTATGAAATTTTCTCTAAAGACAAAATTTCTATGAAATTTTCTCTAAAGACAAAATTTCTATGAAATTTTCTCTAAAAACAAAATTTCTATGAAATTTTCTCTAAAGACAAAATTTCTATGAAATTTTCTCTAAAGACAAAATTTCTATGAAATTTTTTCTTAACACAAAATTTCTATGAAATTTTCACTTAACGCAAAATTTCTATGAAATTTTCTCTTAAGACAAAAAACTATGAAATTTTCTCTTAAAAATTTTCTCTTAGAACAAAATTTCTAAGAAATTTTCTCTTAAGACAAAATTTCTATGAAATTTTCTCTTAAAACAAAATTTCTATGACAGGCTATGAAAGATATTCGGGAGTAGATTGGGGATATGGGCAGGAGGGAGGAGCAGACTTTGTAATTTGTTGATATCCGAAGGGGATGGACCCTTCCCCGTTATCACAAAAACACCACCCAAAATCAAAAGTGGACCTATAATGACAATATGGGTATCAAATGAAAGGTATTGAAGAGTAGAATGCTAATATGGTATTAAAAATTGGGTCCAAGTACCCACCAGGAAGTCGCCCTAATCCCAAAACTCCTCCAAGCAGACAAATTTAACGTTCATATCAATATGGGGCTCAAATGAAAGGTATTCAGGAGTAGATTACGAATCTGGCATGCAAAATCAGATTGAAGTATAGTGGGTCACACTAGTCCCCCGAAAATGCCCCAAATGGGCACATAAATCAATTATGACTATATGGGACCCGGTTTGGTTGTCTGTTCCTTAGAATCAAAAACGGCTGAACCGATTTTCTTAAAATTTTCACAAATTGTGTAGGTTTGTCTGGAAGGAAACATAGAGTATATAATTTTTAGATATCGCATGGGGGCGGACCCTCCCCCTTAACCCAAAAACCAAAAGCGAACCTTTAGGCACAATATGGGTATCAAAAGAAAGGTATGGGAGACAAGAAAATGAATATCGTATTAATATTTGGGTCCAGCGGACCGCCCCAACCCTAAAACAGTTGTTAACAGATATATGTGATGTTCATGTCAATATGGGACTCAAATGATAAGTATTCATCAGTAGATTACAAATATGGAATAAAAAATTAGGTCCAAGTAATGGAAGGTCGACCCACCACCAAATTGCTCCAAATGGGCATATAAGCCGACCATGGCTATATGGGACTTAAATGAAAGGTATTTGGGAGTAGATTACGAAAATTACATTAAAATATGCGTTCAAGTTTAGGTGGCGCCTTTCCTCCTAAAAATACGTCAAATAGGTTAATTCACCCATTACGACAATATGGAACTCAAATGAAAGGTATTAGTTTGGTACTACGCCCTAAAGAATCCCCTGAACAGAACTTTATTTTCGACTATGACAATATGAAGCTCAAATCAATGATATTTAGGAGTAAAGAACGAATTTGATATCTTTTTTCAGAGCAAAGTGCGGTGCCCACCTAAGACGCGTGCTACTTACAAAATCCTCAAATGTTTTCCATGCCACGCCCCTAAGTTGGTCCCGCATGCCCTACACATGCTATCACTTGCCGCACCGATTTTATACAACAGAGCTCGTAGTCCTGTGTATCCCCGTATGACACCGAGAGTTATACTGACCTCCTTGTTAGTTCCTTTCAGCAATAGCCTCGTCCTCTCACGATCCGGATTACCCCATAGGATTTTCGCCGTCCTACCGATTTTTTCGGTGTTCCACAGTGTTTGTCGCCCCACCCCCTAACTCAGACAGCGTCGACCCGAAAGACTTCGGGTTAACCAAATTTATCGACGGCAGTTGTCTGACATTAACTGCCAAATTGTCTGCCCTTTCATTTGCCCTTACTCCGTTATGGTCAGGCACCCATAAGATGCGGATTGTGCCATCCTCAGAGAAGGCATTAATCTCCTTCTTACATTCCAAGACTGTTCGAGACCTTACCGTCCTGGTTGTTATTGCCCTTATTGTCCGTAAAGATGTTCATGCTCGACGTCCTCGCGTTAGTACCACACCACCTCACGCGTTCCGTGATCGCCCGCATCTCTGCCTGCAGGACCGTATTATGGTCAGGTAGTCTGTAGACCCCCAGGCCCACTCTGTCCTCTAGCTTTGATCCATCCGTGTAATATGATCTTCCAGTGCCGCTGACATCAGTGCCTCGCAGTCGACCTCAAATGTCGTCTCAGATATCCGAATGGGAAACCTCTTCCTTTCCTTCCAGGTTTCCTATCGTCGCCCCGATTATAGAAACTCGATGGTATAAGCTTTCTCCCATCGCCTTAAGTCTCATAGCCGCAGTGGCAGCCTCACATTTAATCTGTATGCAATGCGTCCGATATTTAGAATAGTCTCCATTGCCCTAGTGGGCGTGGTCCTCATCGCTCCGCCTATGCCAAGGCAACATGTTCTCTGAACTTGTTGTATGGTCTTAACGCTTCACTTATTCTCCATAGCAGTCCACCAAACTACAGAGCCGTAAGTACATATTGGTCTAATCACGCTTCTGAAGAGCCAGTAGACTCAGGATTCAGGCCCCATTTCGAGCCTACGGCCCGTCTACATGGAGCCCAACATTTGTGAGCCTTCTTAGTAGGCTCCTGAATGTGACACTTTCAATTTAGTTTCCTATCCATGATTACTCCCAGGTATTTGACCTTGTCATATATCGAAATCGTCTTATTGAGGAAATGTGGCGCGCCAAATTGGCCCACCTTCGTCTTCCTCGTGAACTGGCATATTTCAGTCTTCTTTGAGTTGACATTGAGACCCCTGGGCCTAGCCCAGTCATATGCCATATGCAAGACCTATTTGTCCCTTCTGCATAGCTGGTTCAGATCCTTACCCGTAGGGAGAATTATAACATCGTCTGCATAGCAGACGGGCTCAAATCCCTCCTCAGTCAGCATCCGTAATAGGTTATTTATGGTGGTCACCCAATGTAGTGGCGACAAAATGCCTCCTGTGCCGTCCTTGTGCCACTTTCTCCCTTATATTTATGTCATGGGAGACGCAATTTATCCACCTGAGCATATGGTTTATCCAGTCTCTAAGGACCCGGTCAGCCCGGTACTGATCTAAGGATTAGATCAATGTGTCGATCAGCACATTGTTAAAAGCCCCATCGATGTCAATGCATACCGCCAGGGTGTACGTTTCGGCATCGAGGGATTCTTCTATTTTATGCACAACCTCGTGCAGGGCAGTCTTTTTCCCTTGACATAGGCATGCTGTTTGTGTTTAAGCAGTCGCTGGATGTCCTACTCTTTATCATGGTATGCACAATGCGTTCCATGGTTTTGAGTAGAAAGGATATAAAGTTTATAGTTCTCTAGGCTTTTGGTGTCGCATAATTTACCTTGCCGGGCTTGGGTATAAACACCACCCTTGCCTCCTGCTTTATTTTCGGAGTATATGCAAGTCCTAGGCACGCTGTGAAAATAGTGGCCAAATGAGACGCCAGTTAGTCGGCCTCTTTTTGTAGTAACGCCGGAAATATGCCATCAGGTCCGGGTGACTTAAATGGTTTGAAGCTCCTCAAGGCTTCTTTGACCATAAATCCCGTTATGAAAAACCCTCGATCAACCTTATTATTCCAAGATTCCGGTGTCTCCGTGAGTCCCGTCGTATTCTGTGGAAAATGCGTTTTCATCAAAAGCCTCAACATGTCCGCCGTTATTTCTGCTCTCACTCCCATGTCGTCTACTAACATGGACATGGGGTTTTCCGAGAAATTTTTTCACCTTGGCGGCGTCATTACCGATATCGACCCGGTCTCAAAATACTTTCAGAAGGCACGTTTTTTCCGCTCTGGTAATCTTAGTGTATTCCCTGAGCCGTGTGTAATACACATCCCAATATACTTCCGATTTTTTTACGACGTGCGCTGTTGAAAAGTCCGCGGACCTCTTTCCCAAATCTCCCCGATCATCCAGGGCTTTTCTTGGGCTGATATCCTCTCTCGTAGAGGACAACTATCTTCGAAAGACTCCACTAGTGCAGTGGTAATCCTGTTGACATTGTCGTCAATGCCTTCTTTTCTTGGACAATCTAAATTACATTGCCCAAGTCTTCTTCTGAGTAGTCTTCTGAATCTTACACAGTTGGTTTTTAACTTATTTCGGAAGCTTATCGAATTCGGCACTGGCCGTGCTATTCTAAACCTAACGTAGCGATGGTCTGAGAAGGAATGCTCCATTGAGACCCCCCAATCCTGAAACTCATCGATTAGATTTTCCGAACATATTGTCACATCTTGAATCTATGAATCTTGGCCTTGCTGATTTTCTCCATCAGAGCGCGAGTAGCTGTTTCGCTTCGGTGGAGGTTTATCTGGACTCTTTTCCATAACCATTTCAATTTGCATTTCACCTGTTTAAGATCTTCATCATCCATCCTTTTCCATTTAATTCTACTCACTAACCAGCGCCAAATCTCACATCCTCCATCTATCATACGGAAATCTTTGTCAAAAGTACCGAAAAGATTTTGAAGATATGAAGATACGGCATGTTCTCCTTGCTTCAGTGGGAGCTTGAGCCATGAGCAAGAAAGTGTAGACCATCAGCATGTTCGGAATGTCATCATATGTCTTAAGGGACAGTAATAATAGCAACAACAACAACAACAACATTACGAACACAAAGTGGCGTCTGGATTATTTATGGCTTGAGAACTCAGTAGGATATCTGATAGTTTAGTGATTGTGACATGACTGTTGTTCTCAATGGTTCGACAAGCGATGGATGTGGATTGAGAACATGCAGCATATTAGTCACTAACTTTATGTCCTCTATCCTCAACAAATTTTAAGGATATACCACAAATTGTGTCCTAACCATGGGTTTGAGCTATGTTGGTATGCGGCTAAATTCTTTCATCAAATCTCACCTTGCTTTGGCAATAAATTTATGAAATCTTGTTAGCCAAGAAAAGAAAACTGGCCAGTATCGGAACGATGAAAAAATTTGTCCATGGAGTTCCCATGCAATGTTACATAGACTTTGTAACACCTATAAATTACGTGTTAAACGTTATCACACAGCATTTAGAATGAAAAGGCAAACACGCCACACATAGCCATCATCCTCATCAAAGCTGTGACTTGGGCCTCATCGTCATGGGCTGTTTTAAATTTTAGTTTTTATGACAATAACGTTCACTTGCGTGTTCGGTTCCATTGAAAAGAACGTGAGGTTATGCTATGGCTCTGGCGCCAGTAGAAATATAAAACCACTTTGTAACAAAGGGTAAGCATGAGCAGAAGCAAAGTGTTGCCAAATTTTGGTAGGAGTATGCAAAACAGTTAACATAAAAATAGTAAGAAGGAAATTCGTCGAATTTTTACTTTTATAGGAAACATGCTGGAACGTGCCCGCTCCTCAGGGCTTTCTTTCAATTTTATTTGAGCTTTATATTGCCGTCCAGATGGACGGCCGATCAGAAGTGGGGCTCTGCCCAAATTCTGAGTTCCAAATAATAATATCAAATTTGTACTCTTCTCTCAAACACCTTCTATTTATATCCCTTCTTGTCACGATCTTCGTCTTTTTGGGGGTGGAGCAAACTCCAGGCACTTGGCGTAACATGTTCATATCATATTCTTACTCTTCTTCCAAATACCTTTCATTTGATACCAAAATTGTCAGAATTGGTCAACATGCCCGTTTTCGAGGGTTTTGGGTGGGGCATTCCCCAGATTTGCCCCAAATTTAAATGTCGAAATAGCGCTTTTGGGTAACTGCAGGCATGCAAACAAAATTTCACTTGAATCGATACATCCATATCCGCATATTGAAAAATTTATGAAAGGGGAGGGTCCGCTCCCCTCCAATATCAAAAATTATTTCTTCCAGACCCTCTTACACATTCTGTTAATTTTGCAAGAAAATCTGTTCACCAATATTTGTAGTCTATGTGCAACAAAACAAAGGACTAGTTTGGGATTGTAAATGAGTTATATCGGTCCATGTTTTGATATAGCTGTCATAATAACCGATCTTGGATCTTCACTTCGTTTTTAGGCTGAAATTTTGCTTGAGGTGCTTTGTTATGATTTCCAACAACTGTGCTAAGTATGGTTGAAATCGGTTCACAGCCTGATGTAGCTGTCATAAAAACCGATCCGGGGTCTTGACTTCATGAGCTTCTAGAGGGCGCAATTCCTATCCGATTCGGCTGAAATTTTGCATGACGTGTTTCATTATAACTTCCAACAACTGTGCTAACTATGGTTGAAATCGGTCCATAACCTGCCATATAAATTAATCTTGAATCTCGTCTTCTTTAGCCACTAGAGGGCGCAATTTGGATGATATTTTGTACAATGGCTTCTCCCATGACCTTCACCCATGAGACACTAGAGGGCGCAATTTGGATGACATTTTGTTTAATGGCTTCTCCCATGACCTTCAATATACGTGTTAAATATGTTCTGAATCGGTCTATAGCCTGATACAGCTCTTTTAAAAACCAATTATGGTCCAAATCGGACCTTAATATTTGTTCTTTGTTGGCCTAAAAAGAGATGCCGGGAAAAAACTCGACAAATGCGATCCATGGTGGAGGGTATATAAGATTCGGTGCGGCCGAACTTAGCACGCTTTTACTTGTTAATACTCTCGAATACCTCGCATTTCGTCCCACATTGTCTTCATAGGTCCACTTTTACTTTTGCGTAGTGCCTTTGGGGTTAAGGAGTAGGTACTGCCCCCTTCCAACAAATTGATGTTATATTTGGGAGTAGAGTAGTTACTTGATGGTAAACATTGGATCCAGGCACCTTAGGGGATGCCCCGACCCAAAACCCCCTCAAATACAATATGGCACTCAAATGAAAGATATTAAGGAGTAGACTAAGAAAAAGGTCTGGAAAGAGCAATAGGCAATAGAATTTCTTATCCCGAAAGTACCACTCAAAAATAAAAGTGGACCGATCGGGACAATATGGGACCCAAATGAAAGGTATTAGGGAGTAGATTACGACTATGGTCTGGAAGAAGCAATAAACTATACAATTTGTTGATATCGTAAGGGGGCGGTGCTTTTGGGGTAAGGGGGAGAGTGTCCCCCTTACCCCAAAAGCACCGCCGAATAAAAGTTGACCGATCTGGACAATATAGAACTCAAATGAAAAGTATACGGAAGTAGAGTAGTAATATGGTAAAAAAAAAAAAAATTGGGTCCAGATACCTAGAGGCCCGCTCCTTCCTAAAACCCCCCTGAATATGCATATTGGACGATCATGACAATATGGGAATCAACTGTAAGGTATTAGGGAGTTACAAAAATGGTCTGGAAGGAGCAATATGCTATAGAATTCATTGATATCGTAAGGGGGCGGACCCTCCCCCTTACCCGAAAAGCTCCATCCAAATATAAAAGTAAACCGATCGGGATAATATGGGACTCAAATGAAAGGTATTAGGGAGTATATTACGAATATGGTCTGGAAAGGGCATTCGGCTATAAAAGTTGTTGATATCGTAAGGGGGCAGACGCTCCTCCTTACCCCAAAAGCATACCCAAAAATAAAAATAGACCGATCGGGACAAAATGCGACTCAAATGAAAGGTAATGGAGAGTAGATTACGAATATGGTCTGGAAGCAGCAATAAGCTACAACATTTGTTGATAACCTAAGAGGGCGGGCACTCCCCCCCTTACCGCAAAAGCACCACCGAAAACTAAAAGTGGACCGATCGGGACAATATGGGACCCATATTAAAGGCATTCGAGAGTAGAGTATGCATTTTATATTAAAAATTTGATACAAGTATCTAGGAGGCACCACCGACCCGAAAACCCACTCAGATGGGCATTTTGGACGATCATGACAATATGGGATTCCAAAATCCCTCTCCGAATGGGAATATACGAAAAACATGGCATATGTGTGGCATAAATACAGGATGTAGTTTTTGGGAGTAGATAAGCAAATTGTTCTGGGGAGATACTAAGGTATTAGGTGAAAAAACATGTTTTTCGCATGGTGTTAGTGAATGCGCATTCTAGATATCCGACCCATTGACATACAGATTAAGTGTAAGGCAGCCACTGCGGCTATCAGACTTAAGGCGATGGGAGAATGGATTGACGATGGGAGCAGCTCATACCATCGCGGTATAAACGAGGCGACGATAGGAAACCTGGAAGAAGGGGAAGAGGTTTTCGATCGGATACCTGAGATAAACCTTGAGGTCGAGTGCGAGGCACTGCCGCCAGCGGCACGTCTTGGATTGGCGGAACCCTAGTATAGCCATATGGAAGATCATGTTACAAGGATGGATCAAAGCTAGAGGACAAAGTGGGTCTGAAGCCAGGGATTGAGATCTGATTAAGGCTGTCGGACTTAATACGGTCCTGCAGGCAGAGATCCGGGCGATCACGGAATACGACAGATGGTGTGGGGCTAACGCGAGGACGTCGAGTGTGTACATCTTTACGGACATTAAAATGGCCATAAGGGCAATAACAACCAGGACGGGAAGGTCACAAATAGTCTTGTAGTGTAAGAAAGAGATTAACGCCTTCTCTGAGGATGGCAAAATTCGCATCGTTCATGTGCCGGACCATAACGCAGTAAGGGGGAATGAAAGGACAGACGATTTGGCGGTGAAGGCCAGAGGACTGCCGTGAAGAAACTTGGTTAACCCAAAGCCTTTCGGGTCGACGCAGTCCGAGTTAAGGGCGTGGGCGATGAATGCGCATGCAACCCAGTGAAACGGTCGGTAGGACGGCGAAAATCCTAAGGGGAGTAGACGAGGCTATTACTGAAAGGATGTAAGAAGGAGGTCAGTATGGCTTTTGGTATCATAACGGGACACATAGGACTACGAGCTCACTTATGTTAATTCGGTGCGGCAAGTGATACCATGTGTAAGGAATACGGAGAAGAAGATGAGATGTGAAGCATGTCCTTTGTCATTGCCCGCCTTTCGCGGCTAAAAGAAACCGATACTTAGGTGGGGACACAATACCAGTCATCAACCACCAATTTAGGGGCGTGGCATGGAAAGCAATTAAGGATTTTGTAAGTACGGAATTCCTTGCCAGGAATTTCTTTTTCCAGATTCCTTTTTTTGGTATTTTTAGAGCGCACAAGAAGCCGTTTACTGGCTTAGGTGTATGTCCATAGTGGCATGGGGCGCATCCTCTTTTCAACCTAACCTAACCTAGTGAAGGCGCAGCGTAGCGGGTCGGGTTTAACTAGTAGTTTATAAGACAAACAACGATTTCGTTCCAATTTTATTGTTTTTGAAAAGTCATTCGAATTTCTGATTTTTTAAATATCGTCATAGTTTTCTTTAATTTCAAAAATTTACTCTCCTCCTTCACTGGTTTTGACCAAATTTAATCGTTTTGTTGCCCATTCTTTTTCAATGGCTGAAATTCTCCAAATTCCTGGCAACCCTATTCATATGGCATTATCTTCTACAGCCTCAAAATGATTTAACTAACCTCTCCAGACTGTAAGTTGATCCGCGATCGTTGACAATGTCCACAGCATGTCATCTCGTTACATTAAGTACGAACAATTTCACACTTTTAACAGCCAACAACAGATCTTGATCTCAGGCACAGCTTAGCTCTGCTCCAAAGCTAAGCCACCAGCAACAACAATGTTGTCATTGCTGTTACTGATAGGATGGATGGAGGAACAAATGTTTCCACCATCTCATCGCCAGACTTAATGTGGTGTTGCTGCCGCCACAATGAAGGCAGTAAAATCGCGGTAGCTTAATTTTTAACTGAATGCGCTGGGAGAAGGAGTAGCAAGATGGAGCAGAAGTCAGTTGATTTTGCTTAAATAAATGATCTTAAAATTTATAGTAATTTTTTATTTCCCAAATCTCAGCAGAAAGTACTTTCCCAAGTGAAACATAGCCACAGATGCATACGTTTTGTATGCAGCTCTATGTTGTGTGATTTGTTTGTGATGCATAAAGACTTTTTATGGTCTTGTTTCTTTGGGGGGGGGAGGCTTTTGTTATATGGGGCCAAGAGATTTTGGGCGTTCATGCATTATTCATGATTTGTATTGTGAGCGTTGTTTGGTAGCTCGCATAAATCTTTGCTGTCGAAAGGGGGGACACTCTTCGTTGTTTTTGGAGATTTGTTTGTTATGGTATCGCTTTCAGTGAAGCAAGCGAGTAGTCGTATACTGATGTCGATAACGATAAGGCTGGTGTTGCCGGCAGTGTTGGCCAGTCAGTATTCGCTCCCTCACTCAACCCATCGATCGATTGAACTGCCTGAATGTTGTTTAACTGCCAGTGGCTGGCTACAAGTGTCTTTTTTAGCGATTTAAATGGGTCTTTTAATTTGAATTTTTAATTAAACAAATTTGTTATTTTTTGACAAAGCTGTTGCCGTTACCCTGTTGTCGATCGGTCGCTAGTAGACTTAGTAGTAGCAACCCTCTCCCCATCTGCCTCGTTGTTGAGTGAGTGTGGAAGAAATTCCCCAAAAACGTGTCTTATAAATTTTAAGTATTGTGTTTATAACACTATTGGGTGCGATCCGATGATCGGTAGCTTCTTGAGCTTATAAGCGATCACTGGTCTAGGCCGAAAGGTTGCTGTTGTTAATTTGTTGGTGATATTCATCTTTCGTTGATAATTCCCAAAAACACTTGAATGTCCACATTTTCAGTTTTGTTTCGATATTCGAAAATAAACCAGGGCCGAGGGATTGAGTGGTGTGATAATGCCAATATTAAAATATTAATGTTGAAGAATTCACGAATTCCGTGCTGCCACATAACTCCTAATCGTATTCCATTCAATGCCCCTAAGGTTCAACTCTGGTATGGTATCAACACATAAGTGGCGGTATCGAACGCCATCACTTGAAGCCCTACTCACACAGACCTGCACCTGTAGTCCTATTTGTCTCGTTATGATGTCGAAAGCCTTACTGACATCCTTCTCACTGCCCCTCTGTACTAGACTCGTTGCGTCACGATCCAGTAATATCTGCTACAGCCACAACATTTTTAAAATAACCTCTTCTCTAGATTGAGCGGCATATAAAGGGACATTCATGCAGGCACGGTAGCAGATGCGATGAATGTGAAGAAGTTGACTACCCCCACCAACACAAAGTAGTTCTGGCTCAATTACCAACCGGCAGATGCAGCCGCCTCAACTCCTACAGAGCAAAGACTTCCGCTGTGACTTCCAGCGTTCGTGCCATGTATGATCCGAATCGGTCTATATGCTGATATTGCTTGGCCCGGTATGTTTGTGACTTCCTTTTGACATGGTCCAAATTGGAAAATAATTTATATTCGTATTTATCTCTCAAATACCTTTCATTAGAATCCCATATTGTTCCGTTTGATATACATGTCCATTTGGAGCATAATTTTTGTGGTGGGGTGACCCGCTTGGGAAGTAACACCAAATTTTTATGTAAGTTTAGTATTCTACTCTCAAGCAACTTTCGTTTCGAATTCCATATTGTCCCGATTGGCCTAACTATCCGTTTTGGGGTGGGATTTTACCCACCCCCCCCCCCTGGGATTTTACCCCACATTTGTATATAAATTTTGTAATCTACTTCCAATTACCTTTCATTTGATACCCATTTTGTTCCAATCGGTAAACATGTAATTTTTGGACGGTTTTTGTGGTTGGACCGGGCCTCCCGTCATTTGGGGTCAAATTGTTGCATAAAGTTCGTACTACTCCGAAATACCTTTCATTTGATACCCATTTTGTTCCAATCGGTAAACATGTAATTTTAGGACAGTTTTAGTGGGTGGAGCGGGCCTCCCGACATTTGGGGTCAAATTGTTGTATAAAGTTCGTACTCTACTCCGAAATACCTTTAATTTTATGCCCATATGGTTCCAATCGCTAAACATGGCCGTTTGGGTGGTTTTCGGTTACTTGAACGCTCTCTCTGTTATTTGACTATAAAATTTTTTGATATCCCAAGGGGGGCGGACCCTTCCCCATTACTCCAAAAGCATCACACAAAAATAAAAGTAGACCGATCGGGACAGTATGGCACTTAAATGAAAGGTATTCAAGAGCAAAGTGCTAATTTGGTATAAAAAATTGAGTCCAGGTACTTAGGGGGCCGCCCTAACCTCAGAACCTCCTCAAATAGGCATATTGGACAATAATGACAATATGGGACTAAAAAAAAAGGTATTAAGGAGTACATTACAAATATGGTTAGGTAGGAGCAATAAACTACAGAATTTGTTGATATCGTAAGGGGACAGACTCTTCCCTCTTACCCCAGAAGCACCACCCAAATTTAAAAGAGGACCGAATCGGACCATATGGGTCTCAAATGAAAGGTATTCAGGAGTAGATTACGAATATGGTCTGGAAGTAGTAGTAGGCTATAGAATTTGTTGATATCGAAAGGGGGCGGACGCTCCCCTTCAGCCCAAAACACCTACTAAAAATTAAAGTGGACAATATTAGACCCACATGAAAAGTATTAGGGAGTAGACTACGAATATGGTCGGGAAGGAGCAATAGGCTATACAATTTGTTGATATAGGAAGGGGGGCGGACCCCTCCCCCTTATCCCAAAACATCACCCAAAAATAAAAGTGGACCGATCGGGACAATATGGGTCCCAAATGAAAAGTAATACGGGGAAGAGTACTAATATATTCTGTAAGGAGCAATAAGCTATAGAATTTGCTAATATCGGAAGGGGGGCGGACCCTCCTTGTAACACCAACAGCAAATGAGGGTAAGGGGGAGTCCCCAATGTGGGACTCAAATGAAAGTTATAAGGGAGTAGATAACGAATATGGTCTGGAAGGAGCAATAGGCTATAGAGTTTTTTGATATCATAAGGGGGCGAACGCCCTCCCTTACCCGAAAAGCACCACCCAAAAATAAAAGTGGACCGATAGGGACAAAATGGAACTCAAATGAAAGGTAATAGGGAGTAGATTTCGAATATGGTCTGCAAGGAGTAATAGGCTATGGACTTTGATGATATCGTAAGGGGGGCGGCCCCTCCCCGTTAACTTAAAAACACCAACCAAATATAAAATTAGACCGATCGGGATAATATGGGACTCAAATGAAAGTTATTCAAGAATAGAGTACTAATTTGATAATAAGCATTGGGTCCAGGTACCTAGGGGGCCGCCCCGACCCAAAACCCCTTCAAATAGGCATATTGGTCCAGAATGACACTATGTGACTCCAATAAAAGGTATTCGGGAGTAGATTTCGTATATGGTCTGGAAGGAGAATATGTTAATATTGAAAAGGGGGCGGACCCTCCCCCTTACCCCAAAAGCACCACCCAAAAATGACAATCGGGACAATATGGGATTCAAATGAAAGGTTTTCGAGAGTATAGTACGAATTTGATATTAAAAATTTGGTCTAAGTACCTAGGAGGCTGCACCGACCCAAAAAACAACCCAAATGGGTATTTTATCATGGGTTCATGACAATATGAGACCCCAAAACCTCTCCTCAAAATGTACATATTTGCCAATCATGGCTATATGGGATACAAATAAAGAATATAGTATTTCTGAGTAGATAAACAAATTGTTCTAGGGAAATACATATGGTAAGTAAGTACAATACATATTTTTTTCGCGTAATGTTAAAGAAGGCGCAGTGGAGTAGAGCGGATCGAGCTAGTTTTTATATAATCAATAGGCGTTCCTAAACACCGGTTCTTCAATACGAGAACTTGAGACTATAGCAGCCGAAACCAGTTCTCGATTTGATTGTTAAAATATAATTCAAATAAGAAGTGAGTTAATAAAGGCAAATTTTTAGCGGAATCGATGATGGTGGGTACCCAAGATTCGGCCCAGCCGGTTTAGCATGTTTTTATACCCTCCACCAAAGGATGGGGGAAACTAATTTGTTCATTCTGTTTGTAACTCCTCGAAATAATCGTATTAAACCCCATAACGTGTATATATAGTCTTGATCGTCGTGAAATTTTTTAGTCGATCTAGCCATGTCCGTCCGTCTGCCTGTCAAAAGCTTCCAAAGGAGTACAGCTAGCCGTTTGTAAATTTGCA
This sequence comes from Stomoxys calcitrans, assembly GCF_963082655.1. Classification (NCBI taxonomy): domain Eukaryota; kingdom Metazoa; phylum Arthropoda; class Insecta; order Diptera; family Muscidae; genus Stomoxys; species Stomoxys calcitrans. The sequence goes on from NC_081552.1 coordinate 200,573,374, forward strand.
CAAATACTTTTTATTAGTGTAGGTCGATTGGGATTGTAAATGGGCCCTATCGGTCCATGTTTTGGTGTAGTTGCCGATCTTGGATCTTGACTTCTTGAGTCACTAGAGTGCGCAATTCGTTACGACTATGCTAAGTATGGTTGAAATCGGTCTATAACCTGATATAGTTGTCGTATAAACCAATCTGCGGTCTTGACGTCTTGAACCTCTAGAGGTTGCAATTCCTATCCAATTTGGCTTGCATTTTGCGTGACGTGTTTCGTTACGACTTCCTACAACTGTGCTAAGTATGGTTGAAATCGGTACATAACCTGATACAGCTCCCATATAAACCGATTTTGGATCTTGACTTCTTGAGCCAATAGAGGGCGCAATTATTATACGATTTGGGTGAAATTTTCTTGAGTCTTTGTGGGCGCAATTATTATCCGATTTGGCTGAAATTTTGCATGACGTGCTTCTTTATGACTTTCAACGACTGTGCCAAGTATGGCTCAAGTCGCTACATAACCTGATACAGCTACCATACAAGCCGATTTTGGATCTTGACTTCTTGAGCCGATAGAGGACGCAATTATTATACGATTTGGGTGAAATTTTGCATGTATTGTAGTATTTTGGTTTGACCATCAACAACTGTGCCAAGAATGGTTCTAATCGGTTTATAACCTTATTAGGCTCCCATATAAACCTATTTAGGATCTTGACTTCTTGAGCCGCTAGAGGGCGTAATTACTGTCCGGTTTGGCTGAAATTTAGCATGAAGTGTTTTGGTTGGAACATCAACAACTGGGCCAAGCATGGCCCAAATCGGTTCGCAACATGATATAGAGCAAACATAAACGGATGACCCGATTATAATTCTTGAGCCTCTATAGGGAGAAATTCTTTTCCGATTTGAAATGATATCGGTTGGGTGGTATGCCATTAACTTATATGTGGAAAGTCAGGCGACACTGAAGACTCCGCCGTCTGGCCTCTGGTTAAAAGATGCAAAGAGCTTCTTTGAACCATGGGAAAGGATGTGAGGCTCTGGCCACAGGCTGTGTCTCAGGCCATTAAGGAGTTGCGGGGAACGATATTAACTTTTGTATGACATTAACTTTTATCGTAACAATCTGATTTGGCCGCCAGACTTCAGGATCGCGAAGATCTTCGCCTGAAAGACGCTGTACCTCTCCATAAGTCTAGAAAATTTCCAGATTTCAAGGAATTCAATGAAGACTCTTGCTCCAGTGCTCCCAACCAATTTAGACCAACCCGTGTATACAGAGGGTCCCAGGAAGGGCGGGGTGCCCCCAAATCAGAGTTTCGTTTTCGTGAAAACGATTTCCAACCCCTCAACAAAGAAGGACTCCCCTGGTATACATTCAGTCGCGTCGCATATAGCATGGCGCCACGCGACATCTCCATCTTTCCAAAAAACTGTAGAATGGCCGAAATTAGCGCCATGTATCTGACTCATGGCGACTTTTGTTGCCATACACCCAACATATAGGTGCAAATGCATAAGACCGAGCGTGACATTCAGCGCCTCTGCCTGGGCACTTCTCCTTGCCCCAGAGATTAGCACTGTCCCGGTACCCAGTACCTACTCAATCATCCTGCGAAAGGCATAGTGAGCCAAAGCTTTGTGCCACACCAGACAACCATAGGTGAGAATTGGCCGAACAAGTGCAGGCCCTCGCGAAAGCCCCAATTCCTTTCTATCGGCTTGCGACAGGAGTGAAGATCATTCTGACCACTTTCAATGTTCCTTCTCCAACTTAGTTTCAGGTCAAGAACCACTCCCAAGTCCTTCGGCTCGGGTCCTCTGGAAACACTCAGTTTCCTCTTTTTGGTGAAAGGGATCAGTTCAGTCTTTCTGGGGTTTATGGCAAGTCCGTTAACCCTCGTCCAAAAAAGCTTTTTCAGGGTGGAAAAGCCATATTCGACGTAATCATCAGAGCATGCTTTCGACAGACAGACGGACGGACATAACCAACTACACCTTTAATGCCACGGTGATCATAAGGTGTTAGGTGAACATGTTAAGGGTTTACCAATGGAGGAGGGTATGCTAAGCCCAAAAGAAAAAAAAAAATTTTATAAAAGTGTGAATCATTCTATCTGGTCTGAGAGTATATCAAATGGATTTTCGTTAACTTTTTCAAGTCTTTTCCAGATTTCGAAATCGCAAAACGAAAGATTTCCTATGTCTTAATTCTTGCACACTTTGCCAGATAAAAGTTGAAATTCATAAATTATTCAAATTTCTACTCCAAAGTATAAGGTTTGGGAAATAAACGCAAAGAATTTTTTCGTTTTGCGAATCCGAAAACCTGAACATGCCTCTTTATCTTGCATTGATGCCATTTTATTTAATATCACTACAACTGACTGCTTCTGTTTATTGATTTGTCAACACCACCACCCATTCTAAATTCGTCGATTTTCATTTTCAAGTAATTCAAAAAAAAAATCCAATTTAAACCATATCTAAGTAATGAATAACCTTGAGAATCAAAAATGAAAACTAATTCAGTCAAACCATTTAAACACAACTCTGTGGTCACCACAAATAACAATTTAATTAATTAATCATTCGCTTGAATGAGTCCTCAAGCGTAAACCAAAAACAGACAGGCAGAACAGACGACCACAACAGCAACAACAAGAAGAACTACAAATGCTCACAACTAAAGAATGATGCATTTTTTTGGTAGAAACAACAATGTCCAGCACCAAATCCTAAAATCTAAAGAAAACAGTACAACAACAGCAAAACGGAGCCATGCGTTATAATTTAAATTGGCGCCAGAAACCCTTGGCCACCTGCTGTTCGAACAAAATAAAACATCCTTGTTAGCAAATGCAAACCTCAAACAAAAATTCTAAAACCGATACTCACAGCATACACACTTACACATGCATGCTCATGCCAAGATTTACCCAGGCGGCAATGACTATGCTCTGTGTTTAACTAACTGTTAGCTGCGCATGCTCACCATCCTATTAGGGGAAAAACAGCTCACAAAACGAAATGAAATTGAATTTTAAAGCTTTGCAGTCTAATTGAAAACAAAACTGAAACATTTGTTGTTATTCTTCCCCTGTGTCTCTCTATCAGACGAAATTGGAAAAGACAAACAATCGAAGAATTCGAAAAAGGTTTGTTTGATTATTTATTTAGGCCTCTGAATTTGAGCCACAATATCAAACAGAATTTTGGTACGGATTGGAGTTTCAGAAGGCCCTTTTGCGTCAAAATCAGTTTATATGAAAAATTAAATTCTTTAAAACGGTACTAAAGCAAACCTTTCCCCTAGGAAAGGTTACTAAAACTACTGTTCTTCAAAGGAAAAGGTACAAACTATCCTTTCCCCAGGGAAAGGGTACTAAAACTACCCTTCCCACAAGGAAACAGTACTAAAACTACCCCATCTCCAAAGAAAGGGTACTAAAACTAAACGTTTCCCCAAACATAGGGTACTAAAACTACCCTTTCCCCGAGGAAGGGGTTTTAAAACTAAACTGCACTCAAGGAAAGGGTACCAAAAATTATCCTTCTCCCTAGGAAACGTTAGCTAAAGTACACTTTTCTCGAGGAAAGGGTACTTAAACTACACTTTTCAAAGGAAAAACTACCCTTTCGCCAAGAAAACTAAAATCAGACTACCCTATCTAAAACTACCCTTTTCCCAGGGAAAGGGTATACAACTACCCTTTCCCCAAGGGAAGGGTGATAAAACTTCTATTTTCCCAAGAAAAGGGTACTAAAACTATTGTCACCAAGGAAAGGATATAAAACTACCCTTTCCTTTCCCAACGGAGAGGGTGGTAAAACTACCCTTTCCGCAAGGAAAAGGTGCTAAATCTACCCTATTCCCAAAAGAAAGGGTGGCAAAACTAAATTTCTCCCAAAGAAAGGGTATCAAAGTACCCTTTCTCCAAAGAAATGGTACTACAACTATCCCTTCTCCAAGGCAATGGTACTAAAACTACCCTTTTCTTAAGGAAAGGGTACTAAAACTACGCTTTCCCCAAAGAAATGGTACTAAAACTGCCCTTTGCTGAAGGAAAGGGTACTAAAACTACCCCAAAGGGTACTAAAACTAGCCCTTTCCCAAGAAAAGGGCACAAACACTACCCTTTCCCCAAGGAAATGGTGCTCAAACTACCCCAAGGAAAGGGTACTAAAGCTACACCCAAGGAAAAGGTACTAAAACTACCCTAAGGAAAGGGTACTAATACTACCCCAAGGAAAGGGTACTCAAATTTTCCCAAGGAAAGGATACTAAAACCAAACTGGTACCCCAAGGAAAGGGAAGTTTTAGTATCCTTTTCGTGGGGAACTAAAACTACCCTTTTCACAAGAAAAGTGTGTTAAAACTATCCTTTTCCCATGGAAATGGTATAAACTACCCGTTAGCTATGGAAAGGGTACTAAAATTGCCCTTTCCTTTTAGGACCCTTTCCCCAAATAAATGGTGCCAAAATTACACTTTTCCCATGGAAACTGTACCCTTTACCCAAGGAAACGGTACTCAAACTACACTTTCCCAAAGGAAGGGGTACTAAAACTACCTTTTCCCCAAGGAAAGGGTACTAAGACTACCTACTACTAAGACTATCCTTTCCCCAAGGAAAGGGTACTAAAACGACACTTTCTACCAGGAAAGGGTACTTAAACTACCTTTTCCCCAAGTAAATGGTACTAAAGCTATCCTGACCCCAAGGAAAGAGTACTAAAACTACCCTTTTTCAAAGGAAAGGGTACCAATACTACCCTTTTTTTCAAGGAAAGGGTACTAAGAATACCCCTTCCAAGGAAAGTGTACTAAAACGATCCTCTCCACCAGGAAAGGGTACTTGAACTAACCTTTTCCCAAGGAAAGAGTACTAAAAATACCTTTTTCCTAGGAAAGGGTACTAAGATTACACTTTCACCAATACTAATACTAAATCTACCATCTCCCCTCGGAAAGCGTACTTAAACTATTATTAAAATGACCCTCACCACCAGCAAGGATACTTAAACTACCCTCTCCTCAATGAAAGGGTACTAAAACTACCCTTTTCTTAAGGAAAGGGTACTTAGACTACCTTTTCCCCAAGGTAAGAATACCAGAACTACCATCTCCCCACGGAAAGGGTACTTAAAGGACTATTTAAACTACCCTTTCCCCAAGGAAGGGGTACTAAAACAAACCTTTCCGCCAGGAAAGGGTACTTCAAGCACACTTTCCACAAGAAAAGGATAATGAAAGTACTCCTTTCTAAAATAAAGGGTACTGAAACTACCTTTCTTCCAAGGAAATGGTACTAAGACTACCCTTTTTCTAAGGAAAGGGTACTAAGACTAACCTTTTTCTAAGTAAATGGTACTAAGACTACCCTTTCACCAAGGAAAGGGTACTAAAACTACGCTTTCCCCAAGGAAAAGGTTTTAAGACTACCCTCTCCCCACGGAAAGGGTACTTTAACTACCCTCTCCCCACGGAGAGGGTACCTTAACTACCCTTAGTCAAGGAAATGGTACTTAAACTATCCTTTGCACAAGGAAAGGGTACTACACCTTTGCCCAAGGATAAGGTACTTAAACTACTGCTGCGACTACCCTTTCCCCAAGGAAAGGGTACTAAAACGACCCTTTCTACCAGGAAAAATTACTTAAACTACTCTTCCTCCGAGTAAAGGGTACTATAGCTACCCTTTATCCAAGGCAAGGGTACTAACGCTACTCTTTCCCCAAGGAGAGGGTACTAAAACTACACTTTCCCCAAAGAAAGTGTACATAAACCACCCTTTTCGCACGGAAAATCTACATACACTACCCTTTCCGCACGGAAAATGTACTAAGACAACTCTTTCCTCAAGGAAAGGGTCCAAAGGTTATCCTTTCCTCTTGGACTACATTTTCTGACTAAGACTACATTTTCTGCGGGGAAAGGGTAGTGTTTAACTTTTCCGCGGGGAAAAGGGATGCTACTAAAACTACCCTTTTTCACGGAAAGGGTACACTCCCTTTCCTTTAATCTAGCGTTTCTCCAAGGAAAGGGTAACAAGACTACCTTATTTTCCCCAGGGAAAAGTGAACTACAATAAAACTACCTTTTCCCTAAGAAAAGGTTCCTAGAACTAACCTTTCCCTAAGAAAAGGGTACTTTAGCTACCCTTTCCAAAAATGCAAATTTGCCCATGAGCATTCCATTGGGAAACAGGGGCAAACTTCTTAATCGGAGTGTTGTCCGATTCAAGATTAAGTTCAATGATGGGTGGCCTCTATTTTATGGCCGAGTCCGAACGAGGTTCCGCAGAGCTTCACCGCTTTGGGGAGAAGTTTTTACTTGGCAAAGTACCTCACAAAAGTCGCCAGAATTTGAAGGGGATAACTACTGCTGAAAATTTTGTCAGATGTTCTCGTCAGGATTCGAACCCATCATAGTCAGACGCGCTTATCGCTGCGCTAGGGTATTCTATTCAACTACCAACTACCCTCCTCAAACAAAGGGCTCTAAAACTACCCCTACCCACTTCTCTGAAGTAGGTCTCTTACAAATACATATGTTGCCCATGAACATTCCACTAAAGAACAGGGGCAAACTTCTTACATATTAACGAGTGCAGTTCGATTCAATTTTAAGCTCAAAGATAGGGGACCTCCTTTTTATAACCGAGTCCGAACTGCGTGTCGCAGAGCGTCACCTTTTTGGAGAGAAGTTTTTTCATTGCATAGTACCTCTTAAATGATGCCAGCATTAGGAGGGGAAAATCACAGCTAGAAATGTTTTTCTGATGATTCCGCCAGGATTCGAACCCAGACGTTCAACGTCATAGGCGCACATGCTAACCTCTGCGCTGTGGTGGGCTCCAAGTAGCGGTCTCTTAGAGTATGCCTTTCTGTGACTGCCACAAGATTTGTCAGCAGCCTGTTTTCATTTTTCTTTCTTTTTCAATATTGAGGCCCTCATAATGAAGCGGCCATGCCAAAATTGATTCACAATTAATTTTCGCAGCCCCTTGTTAGCCTATGCGCCAGTTTGGTTTGCTCGCTACATACAGTGTCCGATAAATTCGAACAAATAAACATTAATTACACACCAAATCGCCTACGCTTGCCTCCATGAGGCAAATAATATAAAAAAAACTACGCAACGCTGACACATGTACGCATGCCCAAAGCAATGTTTCTTTCTCTCTGCCACGGAAAGGTTAAACGAAAAAAAAGGCACAATTAAATATTTGAAACGCCCCCTCTCTCCCTCTCTGACATCAGTCAACAACAGCACTCAGGATGTATGCGCTGGTCCGCCCAAAGTAAACTCCTAAAAAAGAACACTAAAAAAATATCCCACTAGTTTTATGGAACATTTGTTGTTTCCTATATCAAAGATACAAAAAATCCCAAAAAATATGGTGTGGATAAAACAAATAACATGCCTAGTTAGCCACAAAGAAAGGCCATTATAATTGCCGGCAATACTCATCATCATAGTTTTAGTTGTTCCTTATCATCGCTATTTAAGTTTTTGTTATTGATGCCTCGGTCTGGTGTTTTTCTTTTGTCCTTTCAGACGCATGTTCCCTTCCATGAGGTTGTCATTGTCCGGTCTGGATGAGGACACCAATTATTGTGTACTCTTGGAAATGGTGCCAATTGGCGACTGCCGCTATAAATTCTCCGGTTCCCAGTGGGTGCCAGCTGGCGGAGCCGAACCTCAGTCACCGCAACGCATGTACTTGCATCCGGATAGTCCTGCCACTGGTGCTCACTGGCAGGCACAGCCCATACTCTTCAATAAAGTCAAATTGACTAACAATACCTTGGATAATAGTGGGCAAGTAAGTATGGCAGGGAGTTGGAATTGGAAGTTCTTTTGCAGTTTCCTGGTCAATCGTTTTCTTTGCATGTTTTTCTAATGTTGTCGTTTTTTTTTTGGTCCTTTATTGCTTTCAGATTGTTTTGGCCAGCATGCACAAATATCAACCTCGCATTCATGTGATACGTACTTCGGATTTGGCTCAAATTCCTTGGGCGCCTCAACAGGCTTTTGTTTTTCCGGAAACTGAATTTGTCGCCGTCACAGCCTATCAGGTAATTGAAACAGAAATTTTAAAACATCTCCAAAGGAATTTGAAGGAGTATTTAACATTTTCATACCTAAGGTAAAGTCAGGTAACTAATCATGACAAGATCAAATGAGTCTAGTGGCGATGGACTTGGACACAGACGATGAAACTAATGGAGTAGTGGTGAAAAATTACAACACTGAACACGGTCTTGTTTCTGCATATATCTCCACTCCACTATTGTAAAACCGTTTCGGCAGCTGTGAAGTTCCTTCTGATGGCAGGATGTTTGACCTTATTTCGAATCAGGAGCCATAGGTGAATGGTAAAGTGATTCGTGGACTAAGAATGCATGGATCAAGTTATTCAAATCGATGAATTCTTAGTCCACGTCAATATTCCATATATCTTTATACCCTCCACCATAGGATGGGGGTTTACTGATTTCGTCACCTCGAAATATGCATCTAAGAGCCCATGGAGTATATATATTCTTGATCGTCATGAGATTTTAAGTCGATCTAGACATGTCCGTCCGTCCGTCTATCGAAAGCACGCTAACTTTCGAAGAAGTAAAGCTAGGTCGGTTGGGACTGTAGATGGACCATATGCGTCCCTGTTTTTGATATAACTGCCATATAAACGGATCTTGGGTCTTGACTTCTTGAGCACCTAGAGGGCGAAATTCATTCACTTCCAACACCTAAGTATGGTTCAAAACGGTTCATAACCTGATATAGCTGCCATATAAACCGATCTTGGGTCTTGACTTCTTGAGCATCTAGAGGGCGAAATTCTTATCCAATTTGGCTGAAATTTTGCACGTAATGTTTTGATATGACTTCTAAAAACTGTGCAAAGTATGGTGTAAATCGGTCTATAACCTGATATAGCTGTTTAATAAACCCATCTTGGAGCTTGACTTCTGGAGCATCTAGAGGGCGCAATTCTTATCCGATTTGGCTAAAAACTTGCACAAAGTGTTTTGTTATGACTTTCAACAATTGTGTTATGTATGGTTCAAATCGGTTCAAAATCTGATATAGCTGCCATATAAACCCATCTTGGATCTTGACTTCTTGAGCCACTAGAGGGCGCAGTACTTATCCGATTTGGCTAAAAAGTTGCAAGAAGTGTTTTGTTATGACTGAGCATGGCTCAAGCTGATATATCTGCCATATAAACCGATCTTGGATCTTAACTTCTTGAGCCACTAGAGTGGGCAATTCTCATCCGATTCGGCTGAAATCTTGCACGTAGTGTTTTGCTATGATTTTTAACAACTGTACTGAGTATGCTTGAAATCGGTCTATAACCTGATAAAGCTGTCATATAAATCGATCCGGGATCTTGACTTCTTGAGCCACTAGAGGGGGCAATTCTCATCCGATTTGGTTGAAATCTTGCACGTAGTGTTGTGTTATGATATATCTCCTATAGCATACTAAAAATTTTCTTTAAGCCTTTGTTGGCCTAACAAGAGATACCGGGAAAATAACATCCATGGTGGAGGGTATATAAGATCACCAGCCCAAGATCACTCCTAAGTATTAGAGCTTGTCAGATATCGAAATCGTTATATTTAGGAAACATGGTGTGTCAAATTAGCTCACCTTCGTCGTCTTCGTGAACAGTCAGATATCAATGTTCTCTGGGTTAACATTGAGACCTCTAGGTCTAGCCCAGTCGTATGCTATCATCAAGACACTTTCCGCCTTTCTGCAAAGCTGGTTCGGATCGTTACCCCTTGGTAGTATTATTAGTTTTTTTTTTCACGTAACCAACGCGCAGGGGATGTCTCCTATACATGCAGTGCATTGCGTTGGCAATTAGGAAAGTTAAGAGTTGGAGGGGAAAAGAGGGAGTAGTGTTTATTGATATTCGTCTTAAATTTCTGAACGTCAATGTCGGTGAGAAAGACATTTGCCGGAAGTCGATTCCACGTACGAATGGTTCGGGCGAAAAATGAATGTTCTCGGTTACGCATGGTTCGGTCGACTTGCCAATCAATTACAAACGGGTATGAGTTCCTGGCAAGTCTTGTATTGGATATGAAGACGAATATCCCTGAAACACACGCCATGAAAATAACGATAGAGCAATACAACGATACCCACATTCCGACGATGTTCAAGAGAAGCAATAGAGTTGGATACTCTACAGTCCCCAATCAACCCCATCGCTCTCCGTTGAACCCGGTCATGTAGCTCCAAGGATGATTTTGGAGCCCCTGCCCATATATGAGAGTTATATTCCATCCTCGGCCTGATGTAGGTAGTAGAGATATTGAGAAGATCAGAAGAGGTGAAATATTTCCTGCACCGCTTAAGAAAGCCCAAACACTTGAATGCTTCTTTCGACACTTCGAATACGTCTTTCGACCAACGGACATCACATTGTATCTTCATGCCCAGAATATGAAGAGCATCTGACGGTTCAATATCTATAACGTCGATAGATATCGGAGAGACAAGAAACAGCACTGTGTCTTCTGTGCGTTAAAGTCTACTCTGTTTATTCTACCCCACTCGGAAATGGCCAACAAATCCTGGGAGAGCTTCTCATCCATAATGTCCACAATTTCTTGAGGACCGGGCCTATTGTCGAATGAATATGAATGACACAGACTACTGTCATCGGCAAATGAGTAGACTGGTTCCGAAGTCTGACCCAATAGATCGTCAATGAAAATAAGAAAAAGGGAAGGGGAAAGGACAGAACTTTGTGGAATATCTGCGGTCAATGTAAACTCATCGTATGAGAACCCATCTACAGCAACTATTATAGTGCGATCTCTGAGAAAGCTCGATATAAATCGAACGAAGTTATTACCGACACCAAAAGCGACAAGCTGTGATAAAAGTGTAACGTGCCAGACCCTATCAAATGCCTTGGAGATATCCAGAACCACGACCTTACTCTCACCAAACTGGTGGTGAGACAAAAATGCCATTAGCCCTCCCGTAGAGCGATTTCTGCGGAACCCATACTGTCTATCGCTAAGAAGGCCATTGGACTGAAGTTTCTGACAAGATGATGGTTAACCATATTCTCCATAACCTTGGACAGCACGGAGCATATCGCAATTGGCCGGTGGTTCGCATGGTTGCTCGCCCCATATTTTTTGGAGATGGGCTGAAAGTTCGCAACCTTACAATGCGCCGGGAAAACTTCCGCACGGTAAGCAAGGTTGAAAAGGTTGCGTAGTAAATGAGCAAGCGTCGAACAACACTTACAATGGACAAGTGTTGGTATACCGTCCGGGCCCGGAGATTTATCAACGTCGAGATCCCTGTTTCAATTTCTCCCTTATATTCATGTCATGGGACTGATAATTGCTTAATATGGTTTATCAAGTCTCTAAGGACCCGATCCACCCGGTAGTGGTCCAAGGAGTTGATCAGTGTTTCGGTTCGCACATTGTTAAACACCCCTTCGATTTCAATGTATACCGCAAATGTGTACGTCTTGGCATCGAAAGTTTCTTCTATTTTATGGGGCAGGCTCCACTGACCTTATCTTGACATAGGCATACAGCAGTTCGCTGGATGTCCTATTCTTTATCATGGCATCTACAATACGTTCCATGGTTTTAAGTAGAAAAGAAGTAAGGCTCATAGGTCTGTAGGCCGGGCTTGGGTAGAAATACCACCTTTGCCTACTGCCAGGATTTTGGAGTATATACAAGTTCCAGGCACACTGTGAAAATATTGGCCAGGTGTGGCGCCAGATATTCGGCCTACTTCTGTAGTGACGACGGAGATATTTCATCAGGTCCGGGTGACTTAAATGATTTGAAGCTCCTCAGGACTTCCTTTACCATAAATTTCATAATGATAAGCTCTCAAACAACCTCATTATTCCAAGATTCCGGTGCCTTGAGGTCTTAAAATAGCTCGCTGTGCCAAATTTCAGCAAAATCGGATAATAAACGCTCCTTTTATGGACATAAGAGCTTCAATCGAAAGATCAGCCTATATTTAGGGCCATATTAAAATATAGTCCGATAAAGCCCAACTTGGAACTTAACCTGCGAATACAGGCTCTTTTTTCTCCCATTCCCCGTACCCTTGAGTTATCTAAATCCAGGAATTCTTAATCCATTAACCATTCTTCCGCACTCCCATGGTTCCTGGATGAAGACAACGTCAAATCCTCCTGCCATTATAAAGACCTTATTGCCACCGAAGCAGCCTTACAATAATGGAGATTTATCTGCAGAAAGTGGACCATTGTCAGATTTTCCACAATTTTGCGTTAGCCTCAGCTTCTGAGTCCGCCACGAGTTTATCCTCACAAGATTCGTTGGTTCTTGTTGTGATGAATTTCTTTAGGCATCCCGGGGACAATAGAGGAAGCAGGACACTTGTCAGATTTTCCACAACTGTTGCGATAGCCCAGCCTTCTGTTTTCGCCAGGAGTTCATCCCCACAAGATTCCTTATATCTTGTCATGGTGAGTTTCCTAACGCATCCAGGGGCAATTGAGAAAGCAGTGCAACCACTCTTTCTCAGGACATTGAACGCTTGCGGTATGGTCGATTCCTCCTTAGATACTTCACTAGCTGATGCTGTCAAAGTTCCTGTTGAGTTCTGTCCTTCCCGGCTGGCGCTCACCTTGAGCCCAGTCCAACTGGATGACCCACCCACACAGGGCTTGTCGGGTCCTGGTTCGATGCCTTCGTCTCCTGTTTTGATTGGGACAGGGGGATTTGTACCCTCCTGAAATCCGCCAGACTTTAGAGATGTGGTCAATAGTTTCTCAGACATGAGTTCAGCAACAACTGCTGAGTCATCTCCTGAATCCTTAACCCCACTGAATCTATACACCTTCAGGTTCAACTTGTTGAATCCTTAAGATACAACTTCCACAGAGTTTTTGAGGTCTGCGCTACTGACGGAGAACTGCATATCTCTGATCGGCATCAACCTTATCCAATCTACAGATCTTCAAATCGTTTGTTGGAAAACTGCAATTAAGGTCCCTTAGTCTTTCAAGTATGGATTCAGGATCTGAGGGAAGCCTTGACACCCATGCGTGTGCCATTGGTCGAGATGTAATATCTTCCTTCTTGACTCAATCCAGTTACTGCGCCTGGCCAGATCTCATCAATCAAAGGTTCTTGGACCCTTATTATTATTGTTCGCCTTAGTTCTTTTGGGGTTGGGATGCTCTCCTGGTGACCGCAGCTTTTTTGCAGATGGCTGTGCCGTTTCCGAATCTAGACCTGCAGTTTCTGGGGTAAACTTTGCTGCGACTCCCATAAAATAGGTTCAGCCTTGTCCTCAACACGTCAAAAGCCCCTGCTGGCCAATCCTTCGTTGGCTAGTGCAGGCGCTCCACCAGCCGAGGTTACAGTAGCAGACAACATGCTGCGGTCTGATTCCACCACCGCAGCTGTTGGCTCTTTGGAGTTTTAAGCCTATTCTAGGGCTCTAGTTTTGCCGTTCCATTGGAAACAGACTCCGATCATCAACCGCCTGATGGATAACACTATCGCAGCTATTCTTGAGTGGCTTAAATGGTTTTCCGAAATAACTACCTACAACGATTTACAGAATATTCTGGCGTAGCTAAATAACAAAACGACACTCAACGATTCAAACCATTTGAGATTTAGCTTAAATTCAGCCTATCAGAAATATTAAACTCTCTAATTGTTATTATTTCGAATATGGGTCCTTTTTCCTGTAAATTACTCTTTAAATTTGCTTTTGTGAAATGTTTCTTCAAAATTCTAAAGTGCTTACCATCTACCTACCTACAGAGCACCTCCTTAAGTGCTTAATTGGTTGGCTATTTAGCAACAGACCGACCATCTAATTAAGGAGGCGAAAAACCCAACTCTACCAAACACACAAATCAAAGTCAATCAATCTCCCATGGGGGCAAAGAAATGCAAGTAACCTTTTCGAACCGTCGTCCTTCCGTCCATTCATTGAAATATTTACATTGTCTCTATCATCAGATTAGCCCAGTCATGAATTGATCCTTTTTTTTTGGCTCACTAACTCGTGGTATTGATTATAGCCTGTCATCTACCATTCCGCCTAACTTTGAACCTTAGGGGGGGTGTAGCAGTACCATTTCTACCGTTTGCCAAAAATACCAAAAACCACTTGATTTTAGTTAATTATTTAATTTGTTCAAGTCTACACAAGAAAAACATACAGAGTTACAGAAACCAAGTCCTATGTACACAACCTCCTTTTAGTAAGCAAATGGCAAACAAAGGCACAGCAGTTCGTCTTTAACAACCAAATTAGCCAGTAACGCCCTTGCACATTTTTTCTCTGACTGACATGCTCCAGGATACCAGACAATGGCCCGAGATTGGCTTGTTTTGCCTATGGTCTAGTCAGGCTAGTTAGCGAAAGGAAGTACTCGTCGGCGGCGGCGGCACAACTTGTGGTGTTGGCGTAATTGCCAAAAAGAAAACTTCCTTAGTCATCATGCCCGGAGATTCTTCCTAGTCATGCAGCAACTGACTGCGGTCGAAGAGTAGGAACAGCGTGAAAAGAGAAAATAGTGAAATACGAAAACCTTATGGAATTTCCTTTCTGCCTCATGTGTCAGCAATGAATCACAATCATCTCAGAATGAATGGCATAATTTCATGAGCTCTTGCTGTGTTTTTGTTTTCAAAACGGAATTCGTTCTTGTACCAACCCTAGGATTTGAATTGAGACAAAAATGTTGGTCCATGGCCTAAAATACCTTCTTCCGTCTGTTTTCTTTTTTTTTTTGTCTGCGCTGCGCTAAATACGATTTGAATGAGACGCCAGTCTGATGATCACTTTGCCTTTTTTTTCTTCTTTGTCTAATTAGCCAAGATCAACGATGAATCCAATTTCAACCAATGCAATCGTTTCTTACATTGCACAGTGGGGCTTAAGACTTTGAAAGGGGTTTCACAGATGTCCCAAAAAAAAAGTTTTCTTCTGATTTTGGCCTGATTCTTTTACCACCTCCACAAGGGATTGAAAAGTTTATATGGGAGGTTTATAAGTTTTTTGACCTCTTCGGACCATACTAAACCTCACCTTCAATGTCGGCCAAATCGATTAATAATTTCGATCTTTAATTCCGACGGTTAGCATGTCCGCCTATGACGCTGAACTCCTGGGTTCGAATCCTGGCGAGACCATCCTAATGACCTCCTAATGCTTGCAACATTTGTGAGGTACTGTGCCATGTAAAACTTCTCCCCAAAGAGGTGTCGCACTGCGGCGCGCCGTTCGAACTCGGCTATAAAAAGGAGGCCCCCTTATCATTGGGCTTAAACTTGAATCGGACTGCACTCATTGATATGTGAGGAGTTTGCCGCTGTTCCTTAGTGGGCAAAATTTGCATTTGCATTTGCAATTCCGGCGGTATGCAATAAAGCCCCAAACGGAAATTGAAATAAGACCCCAAACTTTTATACATGAAACAAAAACAACAATAATTCGTGCTTTATTTTATTGTATGGCGCTTTATTACATTTTAAAAACTAGGGCTTAATTTCGTATGAAATAAGAACCCAAATTTGGAAATGACAAAAAACCCCAAACTTAATTATTGGGGCTTTATTTCGTTTTACAAACATTTAAATAAAACAGAGAGCAGCAGATTTCAAAAGATTTGCGAGACACTAGTCAATCGCCCACTTTTTTGGGGCATTATTTCATTTTAAAGTTGGCACTTTATTTCATATGAAATAAGACCCCACAGTTTTGGGCTTAATGTCATTTTAGTTTGGAATGTTTTTCCATTTCGGTTGCGGCCTTATTTCATTTATGCTTTTGGGGTGGTTGTTAAACCCTCCACCAAAGGATGGATTTCGTCACTCCGTTTGTAACTCCTCGAAATATTTGTCCAAGACCCCATTAAGTAAATATATTCTTGATCGTCATAACAAATTAAGTCGATCTAGCCATGTCTGTCCGTCCGTCTGTCGAAAGCACGCTAACTTCCGAAGTAGTAAAGTTAGCCGCTTGAAATTTTGCAAGACTACTTCTTATTAGTGTAGGTCGGTTGGGATTGTAAATGGGCTATATTGGTCCATGTTTTGATTTAGCTGCCATATAAACCAATCTTGGATCTTGACTTCTTAAGCCACTAGAGGGCACAATTCTTATCTGATTGGAATGAAATTTTGCACGACGTGTTTTGTTATGATATCCAATAACTGTGGCAAGTATGGTCCTAATCGGTCCATAACCTGATATAGCTGGCATATAAACCGATCTTGGGTCTTGACTTCTTGAGCCTCTAGAGGGCGCCATTCTCGTCCGATTTGACTGAAATTTTGCACATAGTGTTTTGATATCACTTCCAACAACTGTGCAAAGTATGGTCTTAATCGGTACATAACCTGATATAGCTGCCATATAATCCGATTTTGAATCTTAACGTCTTGAGCCACTAGAGGGCAATTCTTATCCGATTGTAATGAAATTTTGCACGTCGTGTTTCGTTATTATATCCAACAACTGTGCCAAGTATGGCTCAAATCGGTCCATAACCTGATATAGCTGCCATATAAACCGATATGGGGTCTTGACTTCTTGAGCCTCTAGAGTGCGCAATTCTTATCTGATTTGACTGAATTTTGGCACGACGTGTTTTGTTACAATATCCAACAACTGTGCCAAGTATGGTTCAAATCGGTCCATAACCTCATATAGCTGTCATATAAACCGATCTTGGGTCTTGACTTCTTGAGCCTCTAGAGGGCGCAATTCTCATCCGATTTTGCTGAAATTTTGTTCAACGACTCCTCTCATGACCTTGAAGATATATTACATCCATTACATTACTTCCAACAACTGTGCCAAGTATGGTCTTAATCGATCTATAGCCAGATACAGCTCCCATATGAACCGATCTCCCGATTATGCTTCTTGAGCCTCTAAGGGGCGCAATTCTTCCTCGAATTGGCTGAAATTTTACACAATGACTTTTACTATGGTCTCCAACATTCAATTGAATTATGGTCCGAATTGGACCATAACTTGATATAGCTCCTATATTTAATCACTTTTTTTCCTTTACCCTTTGTTTGCCTAAAAAGAGATATCGGGAAAAGAACTCGACAAATGGGTTCATGGAGGAGGGTATATAAGATTCGGCCTGGCAATGTCTATCTGTCTGTTGAAATCACGTTACATTTATTAAAAATGGAGATAAAGAAATTTTGCACAAATTCTTTTTTTTTGTCGATAAGCAGGTTAAGTTCGAAGATGGGCTATATCGGACTATATCTTGATATAGCCCCCATATAGACCGATCCGCCGATTTAGGGTCTTAGGCCTATAAAAGCCACATTTTTTATCCGATTTTGCTGAAATATGGGACAGCGAGTTGTGTTAAGCCCTTTGATATCCTTCTTCAATTTGATCTTGATCCGTCCAGATTTGGATATAGCTGCCATATAGACCGATCCGCCGATTTAGGGTTTTAGGCCCGTAACAGCCACATTTATTATCCAATTTTGCTGAAATTTGGGACAGTGAGTTGTGTTAGGCCCTTCGACATCGTTCTTCAATTGGGCCCAGATCGGTCCAGATTTGTATATAGCTGCCATATAGACCGATCTCTCGATTTAAGGTTTTAGGCGCATTTATTATTCGATGTCGCCGAAATTTGGGACAGTGAGTTAGGTTAAGCTCTACGACATTCCTCTTCACTTTGGGTCAGATCGGTCCAGATTTGAATATAGCTGCCATATAGAACGATCTCTCGATTTAAGGTTTTGGGTCCATAAAGAATAAGATATAAAGATAAACAAATTTGCCCATTAATAAACTTCTGACATATCAAAGAGTGCTGTCCGATTCAAGTTTAAGCGACACCTCTTTGGGGAGAAGTTTTTACATGGCATGGTACCTCGCATATGTCGCCATCATAGTGAGTGAGATAACCATCGGTGAAAATTTTTGCTGATGTTTTCGCCAGGATTCAAACTCAGCCATTCAGCTTCATAACTGAAAACGGACGGAGGGTAGAAAAAAACTCAAAACCACTGTATCATCATTTGTTTTCGATTTCATTAACTCGCAGGTTTGTTGTCCAAAATTTTTTCCTCAGTTTTTTTTTTTAACACTTTTTCTCTCTACAACTTCACTGCTTTCAAGCACAAACCTTTCTGACTTTAGTTCTTTTTTGTTTTTTTCTCCGTTCTCATTTCAGAATGATCGCATTACCAAACTGAAAATCGATAATAATCCTTTTGCCAAAGGCTTTCGTGAGACTGGTCAATCGCGATGCAAGCGTAAAATGTCTTCATCACCTACTGCCGATGAGCAGTTGTTGCGGCAGCAACATGAGATCATGTCGCCAACGAAATTCTCCATCTCATCAGCAGTAACAGGAACAGCAGTGGCAGCAACAACAACAACAGGCACAACGACATCATCGTCATCATGCTCATCAGCAGCGACGGCAATCAGTGAGTCGGGATCATCAATTTGTTCGGATAAACCGGTGACGACGGCATTCTTTAATGATCATATCATGGTGGATGTGGATGCAGCAACAACATCAGCACAAATTAAACGTTTACGCTCAAACGATATTGCCGCCACATTGGAGGCCTGCGGTATGGATGGTGGTGGAGGCTTTGCCATGGCACCACCACCATCATCATCATCGCATAACTCCTCCATGGAAACCAGTTCCCACAACAGCATGTCGTCACCGCTGCCTTTCGATTATGTTGGCAACAATGCCGGCAATATATTTCAACAGCAAGCGGCAGCAGCTGCCGCTGCAGCAATTGCTGCTGGCCATAGTGGTGGTGGTGTTGGTGGTGCAAGTTGTAATGCAACATCCGTTGCTTTCATGCATCATTTCCAGCAAAATATGCAGTCATTGTTGCGACCTTCACTGGTCGACTTGGCATGCACGTATTTTGCTCGTCCCCAGCCCATGTATCCACCACAACATGCGGCCTATGCTGCGGTGGCAGCCACACAGCAACAACAAGAAGCTGCACTACTGGCGGCCGGTTTGGCACCACAGCAACAGCAACAACAACAAGCATTGCCGCCACCACCTGCAGTACCAGCTCTGGGGCCATTGCCGCAACATGTGTCTGTTGGGGGGGCCGGAGGGGGTGGTGGTGGTAGTGCTGTCGTTGATGTAGAATTGTTGCCAAATCGTGTTACAGCCATTAACTCGAATACCACCTCGGAAAGCATTACAAACGATGCCGATCTTTCCTCATCCGATTCATCATTAATACAGGATGAGTCGTTGCTACCAACCACACCAACACCAACCACCATGATGATGATGATGTCTGCCACTGCCACCACCAACAACAACAACAACAGCAGCAACACCACAGGCACTTGTCCCAGCACCAATGATGCATTACCCCAATCGCCGTCATGCAACATTGCTCACAATCACAATCCGAACAACAACAGCAACAACAACAACACTAACAGCAACAATACCCACAGCAGAAAAAAAGGTTTTAGCATATCGGCCATTTTAGGTGGTGGCAGTTAGTTGAATCTTTTTAATTAAGCTGGAATTTTTCCCCCAACAGCCCAACCACCATCATTCGTTATACGTTTTGCCTTACTTTTAATTGGCCTAGAGAAAAGGAGACTTGGAATTTCCAATAATTCTTGTACTATATTTGGACTCAACGTGTTATTTGTTTAAGTTTTTCCTCTCTAAGTTATTCACAATTTATAAGAGAAATATTCTAATGGTAGTTAATAAAGATTTTCAAAAAATGTAAAAAAAAAAATTGCGTTTCAATTGTGCCTGTCCATGAATGGATTGAAAATCTCAAGATGAAGGTTATAAGTACTTGGAAAAATTTTAAGACGTAACTAGATCTTCTGATTCTCATACTTAGAAGGTGGAGAGACGTAGACGATGGAGCATTCCTGGTATCACTTTGTCTGCCTTTCAACTCTGCGCAACCACCATCCACATTAGAGCTGCTACAACAGGTGAGGAAGCCAAAACAAACAGGAAAGTGGGTACTAATAGAGTATGATGCGAACTTTTACCACAGTTCGTGGTATAGTATCAACATTAACATGCGGTGCCAAGACCTGGCAAAATTCTGGAATACTGACGACTTATATTGGACAAAATTCGGAAGGCTACTCAGAAGAAGATTTGGGCAACATAATGAAGATTGTCCAAGCATAGAAGACATTGACGAAATGTCTGCATTGGTGGTGTCTTTCGATGATAGTTGTTCTCTCTTCGGGAAAAGAAATCAGCCCAAGAAAGACCCTCAATGACGCGGAGATTCGCAATATTGGGAAAGAGGCCCGCAGACTTTTTACCAGAGCACGTCGAAAAACGCAAAAGTTCATTGGGATGTGTATTACATACGGCGCAAGGAATACAATAAGATTACCAGAGCGGCAGAACATGCCTCCTGGAAACTTTTCTTCGAACAGGTCGATAGGGTTATTGACGCCGCCACGATAAACAAGTGAAAAAGCGTTAGATTCGGCCGCGCCGAACTTTGGGTACCCCCAACCTAGGGTATATATGTAAACCACCTTTCGTCACAATCCGGTAAAAAGTGCATAATTTATGCCCACATAGTAGCTTTATCGAAATATGGTCCGATTTGGACCAAATTCGGCACGGACATTGAGTGGTTGTTCAATTTTGCAGAACAAAATATGGGTTTTTTTGGTAGCTATATTCAAATAGACCGGTCTGAACCATATACGACACGGATGTCAAAAAGCCTAACATAAGCCACTGTGTCAAATTTCAGCGAAATTGAATTATTGGACCCTTATGGTCCCAAGACCTTAAATCGAGAGATCGGTCTATATGACAGCTATATTCAAATCTGGACCGAACTGAACCAAATTACATAAACACTGTCCCAAATTTGGGCAAAATAAGAAAAAAAATGTGCCTTTTATAGGCCCAAGACCTTAAGTCGAGAGATCGGTGTATATGGCAGCTATATCCAAATCTGGACCGATCTCAACCAAATTACAGAAAGATGTCGAGGGGCCTAACACAACTAACTATCCCAAATTTTGGCAAAATCGGACAATAAATGCACCTTTCATGGGCCCAAGACCATAAATCAAGAGATCGGTCTATATGGCAGATATATCCAAATCAGATCCGAACTGGACTAAATTGAATAACAATGTCGCAGGGCCTAACACAACTCACTATCCGAAGATTCAGCAAAATCGGATAATAAATGTGGCTGTTATGGGCCTTAGACCTTAAATCGACGGATCGGTCTATATGGGGGCTACATCAAGATATAGTCCGAAATAGCCCATCTTGAAACTTATCCTGCTTATGGACAAAAATAGAATCTGTGCAAAGTTTCAGCTAAATATCTGTATTTTTAAAGACTGCAGCGTGATTTCAACAGACAGACGGGCAGACCGACGGACATGGCTAGATGATCTTAGATTTGCACGTATTGCACACGGAATGACAAAATCCGTATACCCCATCCTTCGGTGGTGGGTATAAAAAGTCTCTCTCAAAAACCCATGTTCGAACTGAAACTTTAGTAGACGACATGGAAGTGAGAGCAGAGACAACGGAGGACATGCTGAGGCTTTTGATGAAAACCCAAGGCTGGTATTTATACCCAAGGCCGGCAAGGCAAGCTATGCGGCACCAAAGGCCTACAGACCTATAAGCCGTACGTCGTTTCTAGTCAAACCCATGTACCTGATAAAGAGTAGGACATCCAGCGAACTGCTCAAATACTGCCCTGCACGAGGTTGTGCATAAAATAAAAGAATCCTTCGATGCCAAGACGTACATATTGTCGGTTTGCAAGGACATCGAAGGGGCGTTTAACAATGTGTGAATCCTTAGACCAGTAACCGGTCCTTAAAGGCTGGATAAACCATATGAACATGAGGAAAAATTGTGGCTCCCATGACATAAATATAAGGGCGAAAGTGGCACAAACAATGTCACAAGGGGAAACTTTATTACCTCTCCTATGAGTGACCACCATAAATAACCTACTACGGATGCTGACTGAGTTGGGATTGTAACCCGTAAGCTGCGCAGACGATGTTATGATACTCATAAGCGGCAGAGATACGAATTAGCTTTGTAGATAGGCCGAAAGGATCTTGGAAATGACATGCGACTGGGCTACACATATGAGTCTCAATTTTAATTGAGAATTTAACTGAGATCTGTCTGTTCATGAGGAAAACGAAGGTGGGTCAATTTGAAGCACTAAGTTTCCTCAACAGCTTAAACTTAATTGGAAGTATCACATTCAGGAGCATACTGAGAAGGCTCACAGATGTTGGGCACTATGTAGATGGGCCGTAGGCTCGAAATGAAGCCTGAACCCGAGGATAGTCCACTGATTTTACAGGAGCGTCATTAGACTAATACTTACTTACGCCACAGTAGTTTGGTGGACTGTTGTGGAAAAAAAAGTGCAACATAAGGACCATACATGTTTTCTTGGCAAAGGCGGAGCGATGAGGACCACTTCCACTAGCGCACTGGAGACTATTCTAGATATTCGACCTATTGGCACACAGATTAAGTGTGAGGCAGCCACTGCGCCTATGAGACTTAAAGCGATGGGAGAAGTGATTGAGGATAGGAGCAGCTCATACCATCTCCGTATAAACGAGGCGACGATAGGAAACCTGGAAGGAATGGAAGAGGTTTCCGATCGGATACCTGAGATGAATCTTGAAGTCAAGTGCGAGGCACTGCTGCCATCGGTACAGTCTTTAATTGACGAAACCCTAGTATTGCCATCTGAAAGATCATGTTACACGGATGGATCAAAACTAGAGGACAGAGTGAGTCTGGGGGTCTACATTGAGAACCCAGACACTGAGATCTATTTTCGACTGCCTGACCATAACACGGTCCTGCAGACGGAGATCCGGGCGATCATGTAATACGTGAGGTGGTGTAATGTTAACACGAGTCTGGTCTGTAACAACCAGAACGGTAAGGTAACGAACACTCTTGGAGTGTAGGAAGGAGATTGAAGCCTTCTCTAAGGATGGCCGGATCTGCATTGTTTTGGTGCTGGTCCACACCGCAGTAAAGGGGAATGCACCTTTCTGTAGGGACACAATACCAGAATTGAAATGACTTAGGGGCGGGGAATAGACAACAATTAGGGATTTTAAGAGTAGCAGGGAATTCTTGGCTTAAATTTTTTCGAGGGCACTTTTTAATAATTAGAGAGCACAAACAGCCGATCACTGGCTTATGTGTTTCTGCATGGTGGCAGGGGGCGGGTTAATATCCGCACCCTCATTTCAAACTAACCTTACCAAAGTCCCATATTGTACTGATCGGTCTATATAGGTGTTGTTTTTGGAGAGATGTGTGTGCTCTACTTGACTTCAAAATTAGATATATGATTTGTGTTGTTGGATTGTTATTAAGGTAAAATCTAAAATTCATATAAATCGGCCCACCCATCTCTGATCGCGAATGTACCGAAATATATGGGGAAGATTCGTCTTCTTTTTAAACCTTATAAAAAGGGACATAAAGAAAATTTTTATCCTGAAAACTCAAACACTTTTTGAGGTTTTGTTCTACCGGCCTAGTTTTTTCATTCCCATTTGCAATTTTCCACCCCCATATCTTGAAATTGTTCCACAGTGCACAGTGGACTGAGGTTTATAACATCGGCGCACTTCCTCGTTCGGAGGCATAGGAAAGGAAAGAATTCTGGAAACAAATACAAATAGTGTGCTTAGGATATGGTAAGGAGACTTTTTCCAGCTGTTGGTATCCTCTATAACACCCAGCCAGAATGACGTCTATATAACAGTAACCCGATTAAAGAACAATAAGGCCGCAGCAGCCTGTTAGTAACCAGCTGATTTATTTTAGGCTGGAAAAACTCATACCCGATGATTGGAAGCTCAGCGTACTGGGGTGTGGTACGGTACACAATAAAGAAGATAAGGCAGTGAGTGTCAACTGCGAAAGGAGAAGTCTCCTTCCTTTTGCTTTCAAAATACTTTCGAGCATAATTGATGAGAGACTAAAATCTAAAGTAAAGGAGATTGTTGGACCTTAAGAATGCGACTTTAGATCTGGTAGATCAACCTTAGCGCCCATGTAACTGAATTGCGGTATACTCATAATAATGCGGAGTTAGCATCTATCGCCACCGCAATTGATGCGGTGTTATGCTCAGCACACTGATATGAGTGGATATCGCATGAATACTAGTACATTAATGTTCAAGCTGCGTGCACCAATGCTTTTAACCTTGTACTTACTGTGAAATTAGGGAATGTAAGACTAAAACACCGCATCAACACAACGCATTGGCTCGAATCATAATTGCGGTATTGTTTTTGCAACGACGAGAAAAAATACTTTCTTTTACAAGAATATATTTCAATATAGCTTATTTAATTCCATTCCTGAATATTAATTTTCATTTTTTTTAACACATTTTAATGTCAAAATAAAAGTGCTTTGGTTTCGTTATGTTTGGCAAAAACTCATCATACTACCGTATAAACAAGAGACTCATAAGAATTTGCGGTGGTAGTTTTAACTAGGGCGTCACTCGTTTACTTCATAGCGCCAATCATTTGTATTTTTATACCCTCCACCATACGATGGGGGGTATACTAATTTC
Source organism: Stomoxys calcitrans (assembly GCF_963082655.1). Taxonomy (NCBI): domain Eukaryota; kingdom Metazoa; phylum Arthropoda; class Insecta; order Diptera; family Muscidae; genus Stomoxys; species Stomoxys calcitrans. The sequence goes on from NC_081552.1 coordinate 200,598,038, forward strand.
GTCATTCCGTTTGTAACACCTTCTTGATCGTCATGACATTTAAAGTCGAACTAGCCAAATCCGTCCGTCCGTCTGTCACGCTAACTTTCGAAGGAGTAAAGCTAGACAATTGAAATTTTGTACAAATATATCTCATTATTGTAGATCGGTTGGGATTGTAAATGGGCGAAATCGGTCGAGGTTTTGCTATAGCTGCCATAGAAATCGATCTGGGGTCTTGACTTCTTGAGCCAATAGAGGGCGCAATTCTCATCCGATTTGGATGAAACTTTGCATGAGCATGAGGGTGCAATTCCTATCCGATTTGGCTGAAAATTTGCACGCTGTATTTTGATATCACTTCCAACAACTTTGCCAAGTATGGTTCAAATCGGTCCATAGCCTGATAAAGCTGTCATATAAACCGATATGGGATCTTAACTTCTTGAGCCTCTAGAGGGCGCAATTCTCATCCGATTTTGCTGAAATTTTGTTCAACGACTCCTCTCATGACCTTGAAGATATATTACATCCATTACATTACTTCCAACAACTGTGCCAAGTATGGTCTTAATCGATCTATAGCCAGATACAGCTCCCATATGAACCGATCTCCCGATTATGCTTCTTGAGCCCCTAGAAGGCGCAATTCTTATCCGAATGGACTGAAATATTACCCAATGACTACTACTATGTTCTTCAACATTCAATTCACTTATGGTCCGAATCGAACTATTACTTGATATATCTCTAATAGCATAACAATTCTTATCTTTTATTCCCTGTTTGCCTAAAAGAACTCGACAAATGCGATCCATGGTGGTGGGTTCCCAATTTTCGGCCCAGCCGAACTTAGCACGCTCTTACTTGTTGTAATACAAGCCGTTTGCGTTGATTAGAGTTGAATGTTTGCGTTCATTCAAAAAGCCAAGTATTTTTGCAGTGCACCGAACATGCTATAAGCCGCTGCAGATTTTTGGTGTACACCGTGGTGCAGAGTTAAGCATATTCGCCGATGACGCCGTAAGCCGGGGTTCGAGTTCTGGCGAAAACATTTGCAAAAATTGTTTGCGGTGGTTATATCCTCCCTATGCCGGCGGAATTTGGGCGGTACTGTTCCATTCGAGTAAATGGTAAAGAAGCCATGTAAAAACTTCTCTTCAAAGAGGTGTCGCACTGCGGCACACCGTTTTAACTCGTCCGTAAAAAGGAGGCCCCTTATCATTTGACTTAAAACTTGAATCGGACATCACTCATTGATATGTGAGAAGTTTGTCCACAGTTCCTTAATGGAATGTTGTGGGAAAATATGAGAATTGCAAATCCTTCTTACATTCTCCTTCTACGCAAAAGCCTGGAGACCTCAAAACGAAACAAATCAACACCTACCATACTTTTGTCGACTGCAAAACCATCTTCGAAGTATGATTGGTCGAAGGTGTTTCAAGAGATGTCGGAGTTCCGTATCCTAAAAAATTGATACAACTTTGCAGGTTTAGTCTAGAGCTGGTAAAATATCGATGACACTATCGATATTTTAGTTTTTGGCTGAATATCGATAAATTTTTTTCCTATTGATACTATCGGCAAAGTTCTACTTTGTGCTAAATTGGACAAAAAATTAGCGATCCAATCTTGAATGTATGCCAATCGTACGTTTTTCAATCGTCCTTATTGTTAAGTATTTCAAGCATCTTTCAAATCAACTCATAACCTGATATAGTTTCGTTAATCGAAATCTCCTGGTTTTACTTATTGAGACTACAGAGGGCGCAATTTTCATCCGATTGGGTTAAAATTTTGTTTAAATGTCATTAAATTCGGTTTTAATCGGTCTATGTATTGAAGTTACTTCTATATAAGCCGATGTGCTGATTTTTATTTCTCATTTTTCATTGATAGACAATAAACGATAGTATCGATATTTATTTTTAGAAATATCGAATGTTGCGAATATCGATAGTTTGCCAGCTCTAGTTTAGGCTGTACTTGACGGATTTGGAGAAAGTTTCTTCGTAAAATTTTTGAACCATTTGAGCTTTCTTGAGAGGCCTTTTCCTTGCAACATTCCTATACACTTCGCTGTACCTTTCATCCATCTCTAACTTAAGATATCCGATATTCTATTTGAACTCCCTACATATTTGGCATTCTAAATTTACGCCTGATTTAAATTACAAAGTAAATATCAGCCAAAACAAATGTTTACAAATAAAGGTCAGACTAGAACCCCCTAATAAATAGTCGCTTTGAATTTCAACACAGCCCTAAAAACAATCAGTTGGAAGGACGGACAAATTGACTTACCGCAGATAGATTCATCTCCCCATTCATCCATGCGTGTGTCCGCACTATCGTCGCCGTACAACATGTGGCGTGTGCGCATTATACTGCGGTTCAAAATTTAACTCATTAACACTTCCTCTCTTTCTCTCTGTGCCCCCACAAAGCCATGCCACTCATTCCCCGTTCATATGAAAACAATTAATAGCTTTCAATTTCTCTAACAATTGTTACTTTTTGGGATTAGTTATTGTTTTTATAGTTTGCCTCAAAAAATATGTGTAGTACACGTGGAGAAATGTGTCTATACTTTTTAGAAGCCACAGGGTTGCTAAGCTTTCTATAGAGTTAGGGAAATTTGTGAGTATTTAGCTTTGTTCAACCACTCATAAGCGAAGTCGACGTTCATCATGCAATTTGGATTTAGATAATCAGATTCGCAATTCACTCCCATTATAGAACTATACTGTCCTATTCGATAAATGTGTCCGCCAACGGGATTTTGAGGTGGGACGTTCCCCCTAACTGCTTTGACTTGACATTTTTGATTCTTGTTGACATTTGATTCTTGTTTTCGGGACTGTTTCAGGGTACAATTCTCTGATGTAAAATAATTCAGTTCACCTTCATATATCCAAAATATCACGTTTTGAATAAGGGGGAGCGTCCGCCTCCCCTTCAGATATCAAAATAATTTATGGCCAATTTTGTCAAAATTAAATTTTTATAGAAAACTAGCCGAACCGGGCCCGCTCCGCAGCGCCGTCTTTAACTCTCTTATACCTTTTACGTGAGCTTTATGTTGCAATAGTCGATTTATAAGTCCTATTTTTGCAAATTTCGCCCATGAACATTCCACTAAGGAACAGGGGCAAACTTCTCATATATCTATGAGTGCAGTCCGATTCAAGTTTAAGCTCAATGATAAGGGGCTTCCTTTTTATAGCCGAGTCCGAACGGCGTGCCGCAGTGCGACACCTCTTTGGGGAGAAGTTTTACATGACACAGTACCTCACAAATGTTGCAAGCATTAGGAGGGAAAAACCATCGCTGAAAATTTTTTCTGATAGTCTCGCCAGGATTCGAACCCAGGCGTTCAGCGTCATAGGCGGACATGCTAACCTCTGCGCTACGGTGGCCGCCTATTTTGGTATAGTTTTGATGTTTTGGGGACGTTGTAGATATTGAACTCGTGACATTGAAGCGAAGAGTAAGTCCGCCCATGAGGCTAAGCGCCTGGGTTCAAATTCGGCGAGAACATTACAAAATGTTAAGTGGTGCTTATCTCCTCCCAATGTTGACGACATTTGTGAGATGCTATGCCATGTATAGAAGTCATGTAAAAACTTTTCCCCATAGAGGTGTCGCGCTGCGGGAAAGGATTGTAACTCAGACATTTCACAATTGTCAAATTTGTGCTCTACTCCGAAATACCTTTCATTTTAACGCATAATTGCCCTGGTCGACAAAAATATGTACTGTTTGAAGGGCGTTTTGTGGCTGGGGCTGACACACCGCCACTTTGCCCTTAAAATAGGTATCAAATTCGTTCCTTACTCCCAAAAACTTTTCATTTCAGAGCCATATTGATATGTTCGGGAAATAAATGCTTTGGGGCCTACCCACAAAACTTCATTCCTTTTCTACTCTCAAATAAGTTTCATTTAAGCCCCACATGATCATGATGGGTCAAATAACCTATTTGGGGTGTTTTAAGCTCCACCTAAATGTCCTTAACACAAATTTGAATGTCATTTTCCTAATCTAATCCTAAATTGCTTTCAATTGGGCCCCATATAGCCATAGTCAGCTAATATGCTCATTTGGGCTGGTTTTAGGGGTGGAGAACCCACCCATTACATGGACTTAATTTTTCTGACATATATTCGTAATCTACTCCCGAATACCTTTAATTTAAGACCCATTTTGCGATGAACGTCTAATATCCCTGTCTGGGAGAGTTTTAGGGTTGGGGAGGCCCGCTGGGTACGTAGACTCAAATTTTAATACCATATTCGTATACTACTCTCGAATACCTTTCATTTGATGCCAATATTGTTCCAATCGGTTCACTTTTGATTTTGGGTGGTGTGTTTGGGGTTATGGGGAAAATACACCCCCCTTCCTATTGTATAGTCTATGTTTCTTTCCTGATCAAAAAACACAATCTGTGAAAATTTCAAGAAAATCAATTCTGCCGTTTTTGAGTCTATACAGAACTAACAAATAAACCGAGTCCCATATAGTCGTGATTGGCTAATATGCCCATTTGGGGCGTTTTTGGGAAGATGGCGTGACCCCTATAGTTTGACCATCATTTCATTTTCATTTGAATACCTTATTGTCCCGATCGGACCACTTTTATTTTTGGGTCCTAATTTTGGGGTAGGGGGAAGGGTCCGCCCCCTTCCGACTTTAAAAAATTATATAGCCTATGTTTCCTTCCAGACCAATAAACAAATACAAATTGATTTTTATACCCACCACCATAGGCCGGAGGTATACTAAACTAGTAATTCTCTTTGTAAAACCTCGAAATATTGATCTAGGACCCCATAAGGTATATATATATATATATATCGTCTCGATATTCTGAGTCGAACTAGCCATGTCCGTCCGTCCGCCTGTCGAAATCACGATAGCGGTCAAACGCGTAAAGCTAGCTGCTTGAAATTTTGCACACACACTTAATATTGATGCCGGTCATTGGGGATTGCAAATGTACCATTTCGGTTCAGATTTGGCTATATAGCTCCCATATAATTCGATCTCCTGATTTGACTTCTTGAGCCTCTGGAAGACGCAAAATTTGGCTCACATTTTGCATGTGGTGTTCCGTTATGACTTCCAACAACTGTGTCAAGTACGGTCCAAATCGGGCAAGAACCTGATGTAGATCCCGATCTACCGATTTGACCTCTTGAGGAAGCCTCAATTTTCAACCGATTTGGCTGAAATTTTGCATGCGGTGTTCTGTTATGACAAAAAAAAATTACAACAATTATGTTAAGGTTATTAGTCCGGAGAATTTTTTAATATCCCTCTATCTTTCTATTTAAGAATATTTTAATATTTATATATTTATCTATTAATATATAAATTATTTATAGATTAATATCCAAGTACGGTTTAAATCGCTCAAGAACCTGATATTGATCGCAAATAAACCGATTTCCCGACTTGACTTCTTGAGCCCCTGGAAGCCGCAATTTTTGTCGGATTTGGCTGAAATTTTGCACGTAGTGTTCTGGTATGACTCCCAACCACTGTGCCAAGAAGGTCAACAACATGATATATTCGATTTAAGGTTTTGTGAGATTTCTCCGAAATTTGGGACAGTGAACTTTGCTAGGCCCTTCGACATCTCTCTTAAGTTTGGCTCAAATCGGTTCAGATTCGGATAAAGCTGCCATATAGACCGATCTGTCGTTCTAAGGTCTTGCGCCCATAAAATACGCAAGACCTTAGTCACCGAAATTTGGGACAGTGAGATGTGTTAGGCCCTTCGACATCTTACTTCAGTTTCGTCCATATCGGTCCAGATTTTTATATAGCTGCCATACAGACCGATCTCTCGATTTAAGGTCTTGGGCCCATAAAAGAGGCATTTATTGTACGATTTCGCCGAAATTTGGGACAGTGAGATGTGTTAGGCCCTTCGACATCTTACTTCAGTTTGGTCCATATCGGTCCAGATTTTAATAAAGCTGCCATACAGACCGATCTTTCGATCTAAGGTCTTGAGCTCATTAAAGGCGCATTTATTGCAGGATTTCGCCGAAATTTGGGACAGTGAGATATGTTAGGCCCTTTGACATCTTACATCAGTTTGGTCCATATCGGTCCAGATTTTAATATAGCTGCCATACAGACCGATCTCTCGATTTAAGGCCTTGGGCCCATAAAAGACGCATTTATTGTCCGATGTCACCGAAATTTGGGACAGTGTTAGGCCCTTTGACATCTTACGTCAGTTTGGCCCATATCGGTCCAGATTTTAATATAGCTGCCATACAGACCGAAATCTCGATTTAAGGTCTTGGGCCCATAAAAGACGCATTTATTGTCTGATGTCACCGAAATTTGGGACAGTGAGTTTTGGTAGACCCTTCGACATCTCTCTCAAATTCGGCCCAGATCGGTTCAGATTTGGATATAGCTGCCATACAGACCGATCTTTCGATTTAAAGTCTTGGCCCCATAAAAGTCGCATTTATTATCAGATTTCGCTGAAATTTGACACAGTGACTTTTGTTAGGCTTTGCCACATCCGTGTCGTATATGGTTTAGATCGGTCTATATTTGGATATGGCTACCAAAAAGACCAGTAATCAGTTCTACAAAATTGAACAATGACTTGTACTTAATCCATACCGAATTTGGGCCAAATCGGACCATATTTCGATATAGCTGTTATGAGGGTATAAATTATGAATTGTTTACCGGATTATGACGTAAGGTGGATTACATATATATCCGAGGTGGTGGGTATCCAACGCCTTTTTACTTGTTATATATTAGAGAAAGAGGTCCTGTCTATGTAATCCTCCAAGATAAATCTCTTAATGACATTCGATCTCTAAATTTTGTTCATATTTGCAAAAGCTCTTACTTCGGACTGTGTACTTTTTGTGGAATTTTTCTGAGTGTATCTACGTATGGAAAATCCAACCGTACAGCAAGGGGGTGGTATGGAATGACAAACGAACAATAAAAAGAAAAACAACTCAACCAATAATTCTCATATCGAATTTCATTACAATTCATTAAAAACACCATCCATAACCACCAAAAAACCAGCACTGCTGTTGTCGCCATCGCCATGATCATGGGTCTTACAACTCTCAATTTGAGCGTCATATGTCGATGTTGAAAGAAAACATTCGAAAGGCAGACAGACGGACAGACAGAAACTTACCTACTCACATCATTAGTCGGGGGTGTTCATTTATGGTTATTCATTGCCCCAATGATGATGTTTTTTTTTGTGTTGTTCTTACATAAATTTGTTATTATTGTTGGATATTTCATGGTTCGAAGCAACAAAAACAATAACAATAATGAAAAAACAAACTGAAAATGTCTCAACATGTTAAACGCACATTAAACGAATGCAACTGTCAATTGGCTGTAGCAAATAACGCATTAACCACAATCTCCCAACAGTACATGTCCATTGGAGTAGGTGGTGGCGGCGGTGTTGGTGGCAATGCTGATGGTGTAGCAATGCTCAAAATGGAGGGTGGGGGGCAATAAAGTGAAACCCTCCAGCCCATTGTTGTCTACCAAAACAACATCTGTTGAGGTGTAGCCTGTAGTCTACCGTCTGTCCCTGCATTCGTTCGTCCGTCCGTCCGTCCGTTCTTCAGTTGAGTTATCTACGACTATGAAAAAGTGAACTGATGCAACATGGCACTGTAACATTTGCGTTTAATTTTTCAAGGGGAAGAGCTAGAAGGCATCCTTGTTATGCACTGCTTATGGTTACTTCTCAAATGGAATATAGATGGCTATTTCGTGCTGAAAGCCCATCATCATCATAAATTGATGAACTAAACTAAAAAATCACTCTTAAATGATTCGTTTTTCAAAGATCATTTTTCACAATCCCAAAAAAAGCACTCAAGGGACGTTTTTGAAAGCACTTGAAATAAGTTGTTTTTATTTTCCGGAGTAACAAGTAAAAATAGATACTAATTAAACTCCGAATTATCGTTGCAACCTTAAGCTGTGTTCTAGTGGCAAAATCTGGTCACAATGGCTGCAGTTTGGAGACTTTTTTGAAAGTTTGAAAATTTCTAATAAATTTAATTTTTTTTATAACTAGTATCCTACAATTTCCATAGAAAATGCAAAAATATTGAATTCTATTAAAATTTGGGTTTTACAGTTAGGTCTAAATTTGATTGTCAATTCGCCCGATTTTCATAGAAATGTTTTGTCGGATTATTTTCATCAAAAACTTATTCAGGGGATTTTCAGGGCAAGCCTGGTATAGTTCTATATACCGAGAACATAGAGAGAGGTAAGGATGGTCTTAACTCCGAAATGATTAAAATAAACCACAGCATGACAATAAATTAAAGGCCCATCAGTCATTTATACTCAAAACTTTCAAAAGACTGTTCGACCCGAAGATAAGTGGGACTGACGTCAAAGAACATCAGTAGGGCAAAGAAACTGACAAATCAATCAAGGGTAGGTAGGTCGGTGGCGACGGCTCTCAACGATGTCATAGCGAGATGAGAATCGAGAGATGAGAATCGAGAATCGAGAGATGAGATAGCGAGATGAGAATCGAACAAGTAAAAGCGTGCTAAGTTCGGCCGAGCCGAATCTTGAGAACCCAACACCATGGATTCTGCTAAACATTTATACGAAATAAATTTAGTTGAATGGCATTATTTTATTCTACATACCAAACTTCTGTCAAACCAGCAAAAATTAAAGCTTCTAGGAACCGAACAAGGATGTTCGAGAGACCGGTTTATATGGGAACTATACCAGGTTATAGATTAATTTGTACCGTATTTGGCACAGCTGTTGGAAGTCGTAACAGAACACGGCATGAAAAATTTCAGTCAAATCGGACAAAAATTGCTGCTTGTAAGGGCTCAAGCAGTAAAATCGGGAGATCGGTTTATATGGCAGCTATATCAGGCTATACATCAATTTGGACCGTACTTTGCGCAGTTGCTGGAAGTCATAACAGAACACTATTTGCTCAATTTCAGTCAAAACGGACAAAATTTGCGGCTTCAAGGGGATCAAGAAGTAAAATCGGGAGATCGATTTATATGGGAGCTATATCTAAATCTGAACCGATAAGCTCCATTTGCAATCCCCAACGACCTACATCAATATTAAGTATCTGTTCAGAAATTTTAAACGGTTAGCTTTATGCGTTCGACCACTATCGTGATTTCGACAGACGGATGGTTGGACGGCCATGGCTAGGTCGACTCACTACATCGAGACGATCAAAAATATGTTCGTCTTAGACGAATATTTCGAGGTGTTACAAACGGAATGACTAAATTAGTATGTATACCCTCATCCTACGGTAGGGGGCATAAAAGCGAGAAATAGATGCTAATTTGGACTGAGCAAGGCGGTGGCAAATGAGGAGCAAGGCCACCTCTCGACAGACGATAATTACGCCGTAGAAGACACTGATACTAACCGTTCTAGGTATGTTGTAAGAATAGATGAAGAAGCTCCAGCAAAGAATTCTTTTGAAGGCGACCATAATAGATATGCAAAAGGGGAAGACCCAAACTCTGATGGAGTGAGCAAGTGGAAAGCTACATCACGAATCTGTTTGACAGATACTGGAGAAGAAACGCGGGAGATCGAGGCGCTTGGGCATCTATTCTATTAAAATAAGTAATTCTATTCTAATAAAATAAATGTCTTTTGAGGAAATTTCTTAAACGTGTTGTCTTTAGAGGAAATTTCTAAAAAATTTGTCTTTAGAAAAAATTCTTAGAAATTTTGTCTTTAGAGAAAATTTTACTGAAATTTTGTCTTTAGAGAAAATTTCATAGAAATTTTGTCTTTAGAGAAAATTTCATAGAAATTTTGTCTTTAGAGAAAATTTCATAGAAATTTTGTCTTTAGAGAAAATTTCATAGAAATTTTGTCTTTAGAGAAAATTTCATAGAAATTTTGTCTTTATAGAAAATTTCTTAGAAATTTTGTCTTTAGAGAAAATTTCTTAGAAATTTTGTCTTTAGAGAAAATTTCTTAGAAATTTTGTCTTTAGAGAAAATTTCTTAGAAATTTTGTCTTTAGAGAAAATTTCTTAGAAATTTTGTCTTTAGAGAAAATTTCTTAGAAATTTTGTCTTTAGAGAAAATTTCTTAGAAATTTTGTCTTTAGAGAAAATTTCTTAGAAATTTTGTCTTTAGAGAAAATTTCATAGCAATTTTGTCTTTAGAGAAAATTTCTTAGAAATTTTGTCTTTAGAGAAAATTTCTTAGAAATTTTGTCTTTAGAGAAAATTTCATAGAAATTTTGTCTTTAGAGAAAATTTCATAGAAATTTTGTCTTTAGAGAAAATTTCATAGAAATTTTGTCTTTAGAGAAAATTTCATAGAAATTTTGTCTTTAGAGAAAATTTCATAGAAATTTTGTCTTTAGAGAAAATTTCATAGAAATTTTTTCTTTAGAGAAAATTTCATAGAAATTTTTTCTTTAGAGAAAATTTCATAGAAATTTTGTCTTTAGAGAAAATTTCATAGAAATTTTGTCTTTAGAGAAAATTTCATAGAAATTTTGTCTTTAGAGAAAATTTCATAGAAATTTTGTCTTTAGAGAAAATTTCATAGAAATTTTGTCTTTAGAGAAAATTTCATAGAAATTTTGTCTTTAGAGAAAATTTCTTAGAAATTTTGTCTTTAGAGAAAATTTCTTAGAAATTTTGTCTTTAGAGAAAATTTCTTAGAAATTTTGTCTTTAGAGAAAATTTCTTAGAAATTTTGTCTTTAGAGAAAATTTCTTAGAAATTTTGTCTTTAGAGAAAATTTCTTAGAAATTTTGTCTTTAGAGAAAATTTCTTAGAAATTTTGTCTTTAGAGAAAATTTCTTAGAAATTTTGTCTTTAGAGAAAATTTCTTAGAAATTTTGTCTTTAGAGAAAATTTCTTAGAAATTTAGTCTTTAGAGGAAATTTCTTAGAAATTTTGTCTTTAGAGGAAATTTTTTAGAAATTTTGTCTTTAGAGGAAATTTCTTAGAAATTTTGTCTTTAGAGGAAATTCTTAGAAATTTTGTCTTTAGAGAAAATTTCTTAGAAATTTAGTCTTTAGAGGAAATTTCTTAGAAATTTTGTCTTTAGAGAAAATTTCTTAGAAATTTTGTCTTTAGAAAAAATTTCTTAGAAATTTTGTATTTAGAAAAAATTTCTTAGAAATTTTGTCTTTAGAAAAAATTTCTTAGAAATTTTGTCTTTAGAGAAAAAATTTCTTAGAAATTTTGTCTTTATAGGAAATTTCTTAGAAATTTTGTCTTTAGAGGAAATTTCTTAGAAATTTTGTCTTTAGAGGAAATTTCTTAAAAATTTTGTCTTTAGAGGAAATTTCTTAGAAATTTTGTCTTTAGAGAAAATTTCTTAGAAATTTTGTCTTTAGACAATTTTTTACATTTTGACATAATTTTCTATAAATAAAATTTTCCTATTGATTACCCCAATCTACACAATAATATATGGCTCTGTTTATATAAACTTACCTGTAAAATATCAGGCTGCACATTTGTTGAATGATGATTACAAGAAATAGAAAGGATTTCCGTTGGTAAAAACAAAAATCGAGCTCGATTCACTTCTTACTTTTAGATGCCAAATATTAAACACTTTTACTAAATTTCAAACACTTTTTACACCTTACATGTTGTTGTTATATTTTGAACACTATTTTAGCTGGTGCAATTACAACCACATAATTTTCTTTATTTTTTATTTGGTAAGAACTTGGCTGAACTTAGCGAGGCTTCATACCTTTTTCACCTCGCTCACCATACTTAATAAAATCTGACATCATATTTTCACCTCACTCACCCACTCTCATTGCACAACATAACAAAACAAAACAACATGAATAATGGATACACACACGGCGAAGCACAAACACGAAAACCGCTGCCCCACATAATAGCTATTTGCCGATCCTTATTTTGCAAATTACCATGCATTTTGAAGGAATTTTTCATATAAATCAATAAATATATTAGTTGCACTTCACTTTTCTTTTGATCTATTACATTTTTCGATGGTTTTCACTGCTTTTGATAAACTTTTAGAGGAAACTTTTATGAGGGCTTCAATTTGCGTGCGGCCGATAGAAAAATTTTGCGAAACTGTGGTGAATGAAGTGTGAAGGAAAGTGTTAAGAACCAAAATAATTTGATTGACAACTGTAGTTGTCAATACAATAAGAGAATGTTTTGTTGTTTTTGTTTGCATATTGAAGAATTTTGGTTTTTGTCTTAGTATTAGAAGGTTAAAAATGAAACCTTTAGTTGTGTTGTTGTTTTTTTGTTTTGCAACAATGTTGTTTTATATTCTGGCAAGGTATCAAGTGCACAGCCACTCGCTACCATTTTCAGGCATTGATTGCAGTGTATCTACTTCTTTGTTCTTTTAATCACGTATTTTCATTTGTGAGGGCTCAAGAAGTAAAATCGGGGGATCGGTTTATATGAGACCTACATCAGGTTATAGACCAATTTGGACTGTACATGGCACAGTTGTTGGAAGTTTGCGTTGGCTAGGTATCTTGTAAGAATGGATGAAGAAGCTCCAGCAAAGAAGATCGAGGCGCTTGGGCATCTATTCTATGTTCGGCTAGAGGACTAAATTTTCTTTAATAACCAATTAAAATAAGTAACATATTCAATATTCATCAGGATTCCAATAAACGCGCTTTGACTTTAAAATGAAGAATTTCATTGAGATTCTTTTAAAATATCAAAGAATTTCTTAGAGAACATTTCGAAAAAAATTTGTCTTTTGAGGAAATTTCTTAAACATTTTGTCTTTAGAGGAAATTTTTTTAGAAATATTGTTTTAGAGCAAATTTCTTAAAAATTTGGAAATTTTTTAAAAATTTGGAAATTTCTTTCAAATTTTGTTTTAAGAGGAAATTCCTTAAAAATGTTGTCTTTACGGAAAATTTCTTAGAAATTTTGTCTTTACAGAAAATTTCTTAGAAATTTCGTCCTAGAGAAAATTTTATAGAAATTTTATCTTAAGAGAAAATTTCATAGAAATTTTGTCTTTAGAGAAAATTTCATAGAAATTTTGTTTTAGAGAAAATTTCATAGAAATTTTGTCTTAGAAAAAATTTCATAAAATTTTTGTCTTAGAAAAAATTTCATAAAATGTTTGTCTTTAGAAGAAAATTTTATAGAAATTTTATCTTAAGAGAAAATTTCATAGAAATTTTGTCTTTAGAGAAAATTTCATAGAAATTTTGTCTTTAGAGAAAATTTCATAGAAATTTTGTCTTTAGAGAAAATTTCATAGAAATTTTGTCTTTAGAGAAAATTTCTTAGAAATTTTGTCTTTAGCGAAAAATTCTTTGAAATTTTGTTTTTAGAGAAAATTTCTTAGAAATTTTGCCTTTAGAGAAAATTTCTTAGGAATTATGTCTTTTGAGAAAATTTCTTAGAAATTTTGTCTTTTGAGAAAATTTCTTAGAAATTTTGTCTTTAGAGAAAATTTCTTAGAAATTTTGTCTTTAGAGAAAATTTCTAAGAAATTTTGTCTTTAGAGAAAATTTCTTAGAAATTTTGTCTTTAGAGAAAATTTCTTAGAAATTTTGTCTTTAGAGAAAATTTCTTAGAAATTTTGTCTTTAGAGAAAATTTCTTAGAAATTTTGTCTTTAGAGAAAATTTCTTAGAAATTTTGTCTGTAGAGAAAATTTCATAAAAATTTTGTCTGTAGAGAAAATTTCATAGAAATTTTGTCTTTAGAGAAAAAATTTCTTAGGAATTTTGTCTTTAGAGGAAATTTCTTAGAAATTTTGTCTTTAGAGGAAATTTCTTAGAAATTTTGTCTTTAGAGGAAATTTCTTAGAAATTTTGTCTTTAGAGGAAATTTCTTAGAAATTTTGTCTTTAGAGGAAATTTCTTAGAAATTTTGTCTTTAGAAGAAATTTCTTAGAAATTTTGTCTTTAGAGGAAATTTCTAAGAAATTTTGTCTTTAGACAATTTTTTACATTTTGACATAATTTTCTATAAATAAAATTTTCCTATTGATTACCCCAATCTACACAATAATATATGGCTCTATTTATATAAACTTACCTGTAAAATATCAGGCTGCACATTTGTTGAATGATGATTATAAGAAATAGAAAGGATTTCCGTTGGTAAAAACAAAAATCGAGCTCGATTCACTTCTTACATTTAGATGCCAAATATTAAACACTTTACATGTTGTTGTTATATTTCGAACACTATTTTAGCTGGTGCAATTACAACCACTCTCTTTATTTTTTATTTGGTAAGAACTTGGCTGAACTTAGCGAGGCTTCATACCTTTTTCACCTCGCTCACCATACTTAATAAAATCTGACATCATATTTTCACCTCACTCACCCACTCTCATTGCACAACATAACAAAACAAAACAACATGAATAATGGATACACACACGGCGAAGCACAAACACGAAAACCGCTGCCCCACATAATAGCTATTTGCCGATCCTTATTTTGCAAATTACCGTGCATTTTGAACGAATTTTTGATATAAATCAATTAATATATTAGTTGCACTTCACTTTCCTTTTGATTTATTACATTTTTCGATGGTTTTCAATGGTTTTGATAACCTTTTAGAGGAAATTTTTATGAGGCCTTCAATTTGCGTGCGGCCGATAGAAAAATTTTGCGAAACTGAGAAGACTAAGCAACAGAGTGGTGAATGAAGTGTGAAGGAAAGTGTTAAGAGCCAAAATAATTTGATTGACAACTATAGTTGTCAAAACAATAAGAGACTGATTTTGTTGTTGTTATTGTTTGCATATAAAAGAAGTTTGGTTTTTGTCTTAGTATTAGAAGGTTCAAAAATGAAACCTTTAGTTGTTGCTGTTATTGTTGTTGCTGTTTTGCAACAATGTTGCTTTATATTCTGGCAAGGTATCAAGTGCACAGCCACTCGCTACCATTTTCAGACATTGATTGCAGTGTACCTCTATGTTCTTTTAATCACGTATTTTCATTTGTGAGGGCTCAAGCAGTAAAATCGGGAGATCGGTTTATATGGGAGCTATATCTAAATCTGAACCGATAAGGCCCATTTGCAATCCCCAACGATGTACATCAATATGAAGTATCTGTGGAAAAATTTCAAGCGGCTAGCTTTACGCGTTCAACCACTGTCGTGATTTCAACAGACGGGTGGATGGATGGCCATGGCTAGATCGACTCAGAATGTCGAGACGACCAAGAATACATATATACTTTAAGAGGTCTTAGACGAATATTTCGAGGTGTTACAAACGGAATGACTAGATTAGTATGTATACCCCCATCCTATGGTGGTGGGCATAAAAACGACACTAGTTCTGAAAAAAGCGAAGGATAATATTGGCAAACAGATGCAAATTTGGACTGAGCAAGCAGATGTCCAATGAGGAGCAAAGCCACCTCTCGACAGACGATAATTACGCCGTATAAGACACTGATACTAACCGTGCTGTTGTATGGCTCGGAAGCATGGAGTGTTTGAGGGAAAAATTCTTGGTAAAATATATAGACCAGTTTGCATTAATGGAGAATATAGGCGACAGCATAGCTAAACGCATCAAAATGCAAAGTTTGCGTTGATAAGGTATGCTGTAAGAATAGAATATGTAAAAGGGGAAGACCCAAACTACGATGGAGTGACCAAGTGGAAAGCGACATCACGAATCTGTTTGAGAAATACTGGAGAAGAAGCGCAGAAGATCGAGGCGCTTGGGCATCTATTCTATTGGGTTGCCTAAAAAGTTATTGCTGATTTTTTTTAAAAGAAAGTAAATGCATTTTTAATAAAACTTAGAATGAACTTTAATCAAATATATAATTGCCATTTTGTTCGATAACCTTTTGCCACCTTCCTGGCAAATTTAGTATTCCACGCTCATAGAACTTCTGGCCTTTATCTGCAAAAAACTGAAGCAAGTGCGATTTTATAGCCTCATCATTGCCGAAAGTTTTACCATTTAAGGAGTTCTGCAAAGATTGAAATAAATGGTAGTCTGATGGTGCAAGGTCAGGGCTATATGGTGGATGCATCAAAGTTCCCAGCCAAGCTCACTCAGTTTTTGGCGAGTGACCAAAGATGTGTGCGGTCTAGCGTTGTCCTGGTGGAATATGACACCTTTACCATTGACCAATTCTGGTCGCTTCTCCCTGATGGCTGTATTCAATTTGTCCAATTGTTGACAGTAAATATCCGAATTAATCGTTTGGTTCCTTGGAAGCAGCTCAAAATATACCACACCCTTCCAATCCCAGCAAACAGACAGCATAACCTTCTTTTGGGGGATATCAGCCTTTGAAGTGGTTTGAGCTGGTTCACCATGCTTGGACCATGATCGTTTTCGACTAACGTTGTTGTAAACAATCCATTTTTCATTTCCAGTTATGATTCGTTTTAAAAACGGATCGAATTCATTGCGTTTAAGGTGCATATCACAAGCGTTGATTCGGTTTGTTAAATGAATTTCTTTCAATACATGTGGTACCCATATTAAAATTGACGCCAAACAAACAAATGTAAACAAAATTTCGCGCACTTTTTTTCTAAAGCAAGCTAAAAGTAACAGCTGATAACTGACAGAAGAAAGAATGCAATTACCGAGTCACAAGCCGTTGAAAAAATTTGTCAACGCCGACTATATTACTACTATATTACCGATTACCAATTACTTTTTGGGCAACCCAATATTTCGGGTTGGGGTCACCTATCCACAGAACGATTGCTGCATGAGGGGGAAGCGATACTTAGCAAGCTCCGTTCGGGGAGCGATACTTAGCAAAGCCGTCCAGTTCATAGAACCGTTCGCTGAGAGAACAATGCACAGGATGAAGTTTTGGAAGAATGTTGCAATAACCGCTTTTTTCGTCATGGAAGAGGCACATCCCGGAGTGCCTTCTTCGCACGCTTCTGGTCAGTGCCGGGATTGAAAAGATGTATTCCGGGTGGATAGGTGACCCCATCCACAGAACGATTGCCGCATGTGGGGGAAGCGATACTTAGCAAGCTCCGTTCGGGGAACAAAGCCGTTCAGTTTATAGACCCGATCGCTGAGAGAACGCTGCACAGGATGAAGTTTCGGAAGAATGTTGCGATAACCGCCCTTATCACTTCTAACTGTGCCTTCGCACAGGAAGGGCATTTGTCTTCTGATGGAGGTGGTTGTTGTAATTTTAACCACATTTGCATGTAGAGGTAGCGTTCCGCTATAAGCAACCACTATACGCTAAGCATCCCGTGATAACGAAGTGCACCACATAGATTTGCTCAAAGTTCCAGCCTGTGTGGTGCTCATAGTTATTCTGTGCCGGGTGTAGGAGATTGTCCACGTGAACACTAAGCAGCACCCTGTCGCAATTCGTAGTTGCATTCTGGCAGGTGTGGATGTTTTTCACCGCCTGTCGCTCAGCTGATGAGTCCACACTGGCGTATATATCTTAGTTATTACAGAACACATCGGGAGCATTTATGACCCTAGCTGGGTCACATATTTCGTTTAAATTTCCAATTTTGAGTGCTATTATGACTGTGCCGGGTGAAGGAGATGGTCCACGTGAGCACTAAGCAATACCTTGTCGCAATTCTTATTTGCATTCTGGCAGATGTGGATGTTTTCCACCGCCTGTCACTCAGCTGATGAGTCCACACTGGCGTATATATCTTACCTATTACACAGCACATCGGGAGCATTTATGAACCTGGGTGGGTCCCATATTTCGTTTAAATTTCCAATTTTGAGTGCTATTATGACAGCCATGCTTGGTTTTTCTCTAAAGCCCCTAGCTTTTTATAGATTTCAGCAGATACTGATACTATTAGAACTAGAAATAGACCATTTTTGCGACTTCCAAGGTTCATGCCAAGAATGGTTCGCATCGGTACCAAATTCTTTTATAGGTCCCAGAAACTCAGATTTAACCTCTGTTTAGGTTCATCTGCTTACTTCTGTTGAATATCCAGATCCAGGAACTCTACGATTATGGTGGGGTGCGTCCAGAGGGATCTGGGTCTAAATCGAGTGGGTCTTGCTGGGCAGTTAAACAGGTGAGGTGTATCTTGTGGTCTCATGTCAGGTTATCAATCCATGGCCTTTAGGAGTTGAGGCGGCTTCATCTGCCGGAATGTATTTGTGGCAGAGCTACTCTGCTTTGCCGGTGGAGGGCAGTCGTTTTCCAAGGACCACATTCACCAGGTAGCTATTCATCGCATATGCTACTGTTTCTGCATGAATGTTATCTAGAGCCGCTTTATCTATAAGTTCTCTCTTGCAGCTTTGAACCTCTCGCTCTAGATCATGTTGATCCACCTTAAGGATTCTGGGCGGTGGATACTTTTCCACATAATGTATGGATGTTCCCTGCGATAACAGTTAGATTGCATGGAGTAATGTCTTCGCATTGCTAGTATCTTTGTCTCCTGGTGGAGGAGGTCCACGTGAGAACTGAGGTGACAGCCCATCGCAATTCGAAGAGCGGCATTTTGACAGGTCAGCGTGTCATATGGTTGACAAGCTAACTTACCACAGAGCGACCATTGTCTTGTACGTGGTCGCTAAGTGATGATCTAAGTTGAGAATTCCATGCTACTTACAAAATCTTCAATTGTTTTCCATGCCACGCCTCTAAGTTGGTTCATGTCTGGTTTTGTGTACCCACCCTAAGTGCCGATATCTGTTAATGCTCCAACTTCTCATCATCTTCCTTGCATGCCCTACCCATAAAGCGGCGATTGGTGTATTTTCTGAAGCCCACCCAATCGGACTTCACCTAATTGATAAACGTCCGGCTTTGGAAGATCGGTCGATGGTGAGCATTACGAAGAGCTGGTCTGATGCCAAAGAAATGATGGCGTGCCAGCATACATAACTCAGAAGATCAGGGCATGCAATGGAAATATCTGGCGAGCTGCAGCACCTTCTCGTAATCCTAGCTGGTGCCTCCTCAGTCACCGTTCAGAGCATGTAGCCTTCAATATACATGTCAAAGCTATGGCCGCTGATCGTCTATGAACACCGTCAAGGCTGGAACTTTGAGCTCCGATCTGTGTGGTGATCATATGTAGTTATGACGAGAAGCTCAGCTGAGAGCTACCTTCCACACGTTGCGGATAGTGGCATGCTTCGTATACGGAGTAGGTGCAACTACAGTCGCGTATAATCAGCGGTATCGAGTGAAGAGTCTCAGTAGGTCCGCATATTGTTAAACGCACCCTCGATGTCAATGCATATCGCCAGTGTATATGTTTTGGCATTGAAGGATTCATCCATTTTATGCACAATCTCGTGCAGGACAGTCTCCACCGATCTGTGCTTGATATAGGCCAGCTGTTTGTATTTGAGCAGTTCGCTGGATGTCCAACTCTTTATCATGAAAGGTAGAAAGGTCGTAAGGCTTATAGGTCGGTGGGCCTTTAGGGTCGTATAACTTGCCTTGCCGGGTTTGGGTATAAATACAACCCTTGCCTCCTGCTAGGCTTTCGGAGTATATGCAAATCTTAGTCACGCTGTGAAAATATAGGCCAGATGGGGCGCCACATAGTCCGCCTTCTTCTGTTGTAACGCAGGAAATATTCCAACAGGTATGGGTGACTTAAAGGGTTTGAAGCTCCTCAAGGCTTCCTTGACCATAAATTCCGTTATGAAAAGTCTTGGTTCACCTTACCTTGGAAAGGTAATACCTACTATGTTTCTATAAACTTTTTCTTCTTCTTGCTTTTGTAATGCATTTTTCCCGAGATTTCCTATTTGGGTGTGTCATTGCCTTCCTCTTATTATTACTCTTCTTTGGTATTAAATTTTCGATTCAAGTAAGTGTGTCTACTTGTCTGTTTGGAGGTCTATATCATCAACGCCCCCAGCTCATACTTTTCATTTCTTTTTATTATGGCGTCAGCATGGGCTACCTCGTCGTCGTCGTCGTCGTCGTCTTCCAGCCAACCCATCAACCAAGGGCCCAGACAGTCAGTAAGTAACTATCGATACATTTGCTACATTTCCTGTGATGGAAGGTGGTAACGCATGTCATCGTAATTTTTGTTTCCTCAGGAGAACTTGGTACTAACAATGATGATGATGATGGTGATGGTGATGCAGCTACAGTTTTTTTTTTTTGTTTTTGTTTTTGTGGCTGCTGTCTACTCCAATGCTGTTTTGGTGGTACATAATGCCATAATTTACATGTTTTCTTTTTTGTAAATTTTCCTCTGCAACCTTCGCTTCTGTTTTTTTTTTTGCTGACAATTTTCCAATCTTATCATTTAACCATTGGTCAATGATGAGAATCTTTCCCCAGGGAAATTTGTGAGTTTTTCCCTTTTGACATTCTTTGGTGTTTTTATTGCAATCCCCAGAGAAGAAAATTGTTTCGAATACGAACTGCAACTTTGACATCCTTTTATGGTTGGAGCAACTAAAATGGCAAAAAAGGATACTGGACAAATTCTGAATAATTCTTAAGATGGCGAAAAGCGTTTTTTGCCAAAATTACTTAAATTCTCAAGCTAAAATTGGATACGATCACTTTAATAGAACTTAAGCCACTTAAGATTCTACAGAATAACTTTACCCGTGAGTGTTAAATAGTCAGGAGCGTTATAAAAATTAAAATTATTGCTTAATTGTTATGTGTGCAGGTGTCTCCCATTTAATCATCTGCCATTTTTCATGGTCTGTACGTTAAGAAGTGAAGAGAAATGAAAATACGTGATTAAAAGAACACAATGCCTCAAGATGGCAGCGAGTGGCTGTGCACTTGATACCTTGCCAGAATATAAAGCAACATTGTTGCAAAACAACAAAACAAAAAACAGCAACAACTAAAGGTTTCATTTTCGTACCTTCTAATACTAAGACAAAAACCAAACTTCTTTTATATGCAAACAATAACAACAACAAAATCAGTCTCTTATTGTATTGACAACTATAGTTGTCAATCAAATTATTTTGGCTTTTAACACTTTCCTTCACACTTCATTCACCACTCTGTTGCTTAGTCTTCACAGTTTCGCAAAATTTTTCTATCGGCCGCACGTAAATTGAAGCCCTCATAAAAGTTTCCTCTAAAAGGTTATCAAAAGCAGTGAAAACCATCGAAAAATGTAATAGATCAAAAGAAAAGTGAAGTGCAACTAATATATTTATTGATTTATATGTAAAATTCCTTCAAAATGCATGGTTATTTGCAAAATAAGGATCGGCAAATAGCTATTATGTGGGGCAGCGGTTTTCGTGTTTGTGCTTCGCCGTGTGTGTATCCATTATTCATGTTGTTTTGTTGTGCAAAGAGAGTGGGTAAGTGAGGTGAAAATATGATGTCAGATTTTATTAAGTATGGTGAGCGAGGTGAAAAAGGTATGAAGCTTCGCTGAGTTCAGCCAAGTTCTTACCAAATAAAAAATAAAGAGAATTATGTGGTTGTAATTGCACCAGCTAATATAGTGTTCGAAATATAACAACAACATGTAAGGTGTAAAAAGTGTTTGAAGTTTAGTAAAAGTGTTTAATATTTGGCATCTAAATGTAAGAAGTGAATCGAGCTCAATTTTTGCTTTTTCCAACGGAAATCCTTTCTATTTCTTAAATTCATCATTCAACAATATTTTACAGGTAAGTTAATATAAATAGAGCCTTATATAATTGTGTAGATTGTGGTGATTAATAGGAAAATCGTATCGATAGAAAATTAAGTTAAAATGTAAAAAATTGTCTTAAGACAAAATTTCTTAGAAATTTCCTCTAAAAACAAAATTTCTTAGAAATTTCCTCTAAAGACAAAATTTCTATGAAATTTTCTCTAAAGACAAAATTTCTATGAAATTTTCTCTAAAGACAAAATTTCTATGAAATTTTCTCTAAAGACAAAATTTCTATGAAATTTTCTCTAAAGAAAAAATTTCTATGAAATTTTCTCTAAAGACAAAATTTCTATGAAATTTTCTCTAAAAACAAAATTTCATAGAAATTTTCTCTTAAGACAAAATTTCTATGAAATTTTCTCTAAAGACAAAATTTTTATGAAATTTTCTCTAAAGACAAAATTTCTATGAAATTTTCTCTAAAGACAAAATTTCTATGAAATTTTCTCTAAAGACAAAATTTCTATGAAATTTTCTCTAAAGACAAAATTTCTATGAAATTTTCTCTAAAGACAAAATTTCTATGAAATTTTCTCTAAAGACAAAATTTCTATGAAATTTTCTCTAAAGACAAAATTTCTATGAAATTTTCTCTAAAGACAAAATTTCTATGAAATTTTCTCTAAAGACAAAATTTCTATGAAATTTTCTCTAAAGACAAAATTTCTATGAAATTTTCTCTAAAGACAAAATTTCTATGAAATTTTCTCTAAAGACAAAATTTCTATGAAATTTTTTCTAAAGACAAAATTTCTATGAAATTTTCTCTAAAGACAAAATTTCTATGAAATTTTCTCTAAAGACAAAATTTCTATGAAATTTTCTCTAAAGACAAAATTTCTATGAAATTTTCTCTAAAGACAAAATTTCTATGAAATTTTCTCTAAAGACAAAATTTCTATGAAATTTTCTCTAAAGACAAAATTTCTATGAAATTTTCTCTAAAGACAAAATTTCTATGAAATTTTCTCTAAAGACAAAATTTCTATGAAATTTTCTCTAAAAACAAAATTTCATAGAAATTTTCCCTTAAGACAAAATTTCATAGAAATTTTCTCTAAAGACAAAATTTTTATGAAATTTTCTCTAAAGACAAAATTTCTATGAAATTTTCTCTAAAGACAAAATTTCTATGAAATTTTCTCTAAAGACAAAATTTCTATGAAATTTTCTCTAAAGACAAAATTTCTATGAAATTTTCTCTAAAGACAAAATTTCTATGAAATTTTCTCTAAAGACAAAATTTCTATGAAATTTTCTCTAAAGACAAAATTTCTATGAAATTTTCTCTAAAGACAAAATTTCTATGAAATTTTTTCTAAAGACAAAATTTCTATGAAATTTTCTCTAAAGACAAAATTTCTATGAAATTTTTTCTAAAGACAAAATTTCTATGAAATTTTCTCTAAAGACAAAATTTCTATGAAATTTTCTCTAAAGACAAAATTTCTATGAAATTTTCTCTAAAGACAAAATTTCTATGAAATTTTCTCTAAAGACAAAATTTCTATGAAATTTTCTCTAAAGACAAAATTTCTATGAAATTTTCTCTAAAGACAAAATTTCTATGAAATTTTCTCTAAAGACAAAAATTCTATGAAATTTTCTCTAAAGACAAAATTTCTATGAAATTTTCTCTAAAGACAAAATTTCTAAGAAATTTTCTCTAAAGACAAAATTTCTATGAAATTTTCTCTAAAGACAAAATTTCTATGAAATTTTCTCTAAAGACAAAATTTCTATGAAATTTTCTCTAAAGACAAAATTTCTATGAAATTTTCTCTAAAGACAAAATTTCTATGAAATTTTCTCTAAAGACAAAATTTCTATGAAATTTTCTCTAAAGACAAAATTTCTATGAAATTTTCTCTAAAGACAAAATTTCTATGAAATTTTCTCTAAAGACAAAATTTCTATGAAATTTTCTCTAAAGACAAAATTTCTATGAAATTTTCTCTAAAGACAAAATTTCTATGAAATTTTCTCTAAAGACAAAATTTCTATGAAATTTTCTCTAAAGACAAAATTTCTATGAAATTTTCTCTAAAGACAAAATTTCTATGAAATTTTCTCTAAAGACAAAATTTCTATGAAATTTTCTCTTAAGACAAAATTTCTATGAAATTTTCTCTAAAGACAAAATTTCTATGAAATTTTCTCTAAAGACAAAATTTCTATGAAATTTTCTCTAAAGACAAAATTTCTATGAAATTTTCTCTAAAGCCAAAATTTCTATGAAATTTTCTCTAAAGACAAAATTTCTATGAAATTTTCTCTAAAGACAAAATATCTATGAAATTTTCTCTAAAGACAAAATTTCTATGAAATTTTCTCTAAAGACAAAATTTCAATGAAATTTTCTCTAAAGACCAAATTTCTATGAAATTTTCTCTAAAGACAAAATTTCTATGAAATTTTCTCTAAAGACAAAATTTCTAAGAAATTTTCTCTAAAGACAAAATTTCTATGAAATTTTCTCTAAAGACAAAATTTCTATGAAATTTTCTCTAAAGACAAAATTTCTATGAAATTTTCTCTAAAGACAAAATTTCTATGAAATTTTCTCTAAAGACAAAATTTCTATGAAATTTTCTCTAAAGACAAAATTTCTAAGAAATTTTCTCTAAAGACAAAATTTCTAAGAAATTTTCTCTAAAGACAAAATTTCTATGAAATTTTCTCTAAAGACAAAATTTCTATGAAATTTTCTCTAAAGACAAAATTTCTATGAAATTTTCTCTAAAGACAAAAATTCTATGAAATTTTCTCTAAAGACAAAAATTCTATAAAATTTTCTCTAAAGACAAAATTGCTATGAAATTTTCTCTAAAGACAAAATATCTATGAAATTTTCTCTAAAGACAAAATTTCAATGAAATTTTCTCTAAAGACAAAATTTCAATGAAATTTTCTCTAAAGACCAAATTTCTATGAAATTTTCTCTAAAGACAAAATTTCTAAGAAATTTTCTCTAAAGTCAAAATTTCTATGAAATTTTCTCTAATGACAAAATTTCTATGAAATTTTCTCTAAAGACAAAATTTCTATGAAATTTTCTCTAAAGACAAAATTTCTATGAAATTTTCTCTAAGGACAAAATTTCTATGAAATTTTCTCTAAAGACAAAATTTCTATGAAATTTTCTCTTAAGACAAAATTTCTATGAAATTTTCTCTAAAGACAAAATTTCTATGAAATTTTCTCTAAAGACAAAATTTCTATGAAATTTTCTCTTAAGACAAAATTTCTAAGAAATTTTCTCTAAAGACAAAATTTCTAAGAAATTTTCTCTAAAGACAAAATATCTATGAAATTTTCTCTAAAGACAAAATTTCAATGAAATTTTCTCTAAAGACAAAATTTCAATGAAATTTTCTCTAAAGACCAAATTTCTATGAAATTTTCTCTAAAGACAAAATTTCTAAGAAATTTTCTCTAAAGTCAAAATTTCTATGAAATTTTCTCTAATGACAAAATTTCTATGAAATTTTCTCTAAAGACAAAATTTCTATGAAATTTTCTCTAAAGACAAAATTTCTATGAAATTTTCTCTAAAGACAAAATTTCTATGAAATTTTCTCTAAAGACAAAATTTCTATGAAATTTTCTCTAAAGACAAAATTTCTATGAAATTTTCTCTAAAGACAAAATTTCTATGAAATTTTCTCTAAAGACAAAATTTCTATGAAATTTTCTCTAAAGACAAAATTTCTATGAAATTTTCTCTAAAGACAAAATTTCTATGAAATTTTCTCTAAAGACAAAATTTCTATGAAATTTTCTCTAAAGACAAAATTTCTATGAAATTTTCTCTAAAGACAAAAATTCTATGAAATTTTCTCTAAAGACAAAATTTCTATGAAATTTTCTCTAAAGACAAAATTTCTAAGAAATTTTCTCTAAAGACAAAATTTCTATGAAATTTTCTCTAAAGACAAAATTTCTATGAAATTTTCTCTAAAGACAAAATTTCTATGAAATTTTCTCTAAAGACAAAATTTCTATGAAATTTTCTCTAAAGACAAAATTTCTATGAAATTTTCTCTAAAGACAAAATTTCTATGAAATTTTCTCTAAAGACAAAATTTCTATGAAATTTTCTCTAAAGACAAAATTTCTATGAAATTTTCTCTAAAGACAAAATTTCTATGAAATTTTCTCTAAAGACAAAATTTCTATGAAATTTTCTCTAAAGACAAAATTTCTATGAAATTTTCTCTAAAGACAAAATTTCTATGAAATTTTCTCTAAAGACAAAATTTCTATGAAATTTTCTCTAAAGACAAAATTTCTATGAAATTTTCTCTAAAGACAAAATTTCTATGAAATTTTCTCTAAAGACAAAATTTCTATGAAATTTTCTCTTAAGACAAAATTTCTATGAAATTTTCTCTAAAGACAAAATTTCTATGAAATTTTCTCTAAAGACAAAATTTCTATGAAATTTTCTCTAAAGACAAAATTTCTATGAAATTTTCTCTAAAGCCAAAATTTCTATGAAATTTTCTCTAAAGACAAAATTTCTATGAAATTTTCTCTAAAGACAAAATATCTATGAAATTTTCTCTAAAGACAAAATTTCTATGAAATTTTCTCTAAAGACAAAATTTCAATGAAATTTTCTCTAAAGACCAAATTTCTATGAAATTTTCTCTAAAGACAAAATTTCTATGAAATTTTCTCTAAAGACAAAATTTCTAAGAAATTTTCTCTAAAGACAAAATTTCTATGAAATTTTCTCTAAAGACAAAATTTCTATGAAATTTTCTCTAAAGACAAAATTTCTATGAAATTTTCTCTAAAGACAAAATTTCTATGAAATTTTCTCTAAAGACAAAATTTCTATGAAATTTTCTCTAAAGACAAAATTTCTAAGAAATTTTCTCTAAAGACAAAATTTCTAAGAAATTTTCTCTAAAGACAAAATTTCTATGAAATTTTCTCTAAAGACAAAATTTCTATGAAATTTTCTCTAAAGACAAAATTTCTATGAAATTTTCTCTAAAGACAAAATTTCTATGAAATTTTCTCTAAAGACAAAAATTCTATGAAATTTTCTCTAAAGACAAAATTGCTATGAAATTTTCTCTAAAGACAAAATTGCTATGAAATTTTCTCTAAAGACAAAATATCTATGAAATTTTCTCTAAAGACAAAATTTCAATGAAATTTTCTCTAAAGACAAAATTTCAATGAAATTTTCTCTAAAGACCAAATTTCTATGAAATTTTCTCTAAAGACAAAATTTCTAAGAAATTTTCTCTAAAGTCAAAATTTCTATGAAATTTTCTCTAATGACAAAATTTCTATGAAATTTTCTCTAAAGACAAAATTTCTATGAAATTTTCTCTAAAGACAAAATTTCTATGAAATTTTCTCTAAGGACAAAATTTCTATGAAATTTTCTCTAAAGACAAAATTTCTATGAAATTTTCTCTTAAGACAAAATTTCTATGAAATTTTCTCTAAAGACAAAATTTCTATGAAATTTTCTCTAAAGACAAAATTTCTATGAAATTTTCTCTTAAGACAAAATTTCTATGAAATTTTCTCTAAAGACAAAATTTCTATGAAATTTTCTCTAAAGACAAAATTTCTAAGAAATGTTCTCTAAAGACAAAATTTCTATGAAATTTTCTCTAAAGACAAAATTTCTATGAAATTTTCTCTAAAGACAAAATTTCTATGAAATTTTCTCTAAAGACAAAATTTCTATGAAATTTTCTCTAAAGACAAAATATCTATGAAATTTTCTCTAAAGACAAAATTTCTATGAAATTTTCTCTAAAGACAAAATTTCTATGAAATTTTCTCTAAAGACCAAATTTCTATGAAATTTTCTCTAAAGACAAAATTTCTAAGAAATTTTCTCTAAAGTCAAAAATTCTATGAAATTTTCTCTAATGACAAAATTTCTATGAAATTTTCTCTAAAGACAAAATTTTTATGAAATTTTCTCTAAAGACAAAATTTCTATGAAATTTTCTCTAAAGACAAAATTTCTATGAAATTTTCTCTAAAGACAAAATTTCTATGAAATTTTCTCTAAAGACAAAATTTCTATGAAATTTTCTCTAAAGACAAAATTTCTATGAAATTTTCTCTAAAGACAAAATTTCTATGAAATTTTCTCTAAAGACAAAATTTCTATGAAATTTTCTCTAAAGACAAAATTTCTATGAAATTTTCTCTAAAGACAAAATTTCTATGAAATTTTCTCTCTAAAGACAAAATTTCTAAGAAATTTTCTCTAAAGACAAAATTCTAAGAAACTTTCTCTAAAGACACAATGTCTATGAAATTTTTTCTAAAGACAAAATTTTTATGAAATTTTCTCTACAGACAAAATTTCTAAGAAATTTTCTCTAAAGACAAAATTTCTAAGAAATTTCCAAATTTTTAAGAAATTTCCAAATTTTTAAGAAATTTCCAAATTTTTAAGAAATTTCCAAATTTTTAAGAAATTTCCAAATATTTAAGAAATTTCCAAATTTTTAAGAAATTTCAAATTTTTAAGAAATTTCCAAATTTTTAAGAAATTTTCAAATTTTTAAGAAATTTCCAAATTTTTAAGAAATTTCCAAATTTTTAAAAAATTTCCAAATTTTTAAGAAATTTCCAAATTTTTAAGAAATTTCCTCTAAAAACAAAATTTCTAAAATATGATAAAATTTCAGTAAAATTTTTTCTAAAGACAAAACTTCTAGGAATTTTTTCGAAAGACAATTTCTTTAGAAATTTCCTCTAAAGACAACATGTTTAAGAAATTTCCTCAAAATACATTTTTTTCAAAATTTTCTTAAGGAAATTCTTTGATATTTTAAAAGAATCTCAATGAAATTCTTCATTTAAAAAGCAAAGCGCGTTTATTGGAACCCTGATAAATATTGAATATGTTACTTATTTTATATGTTATTCCTCTAGCCGGACATATTGGGTTGCCCAAAAAGTAATTGTCGGTAATATAGTAGTAATATAGTCGGCGTTGACAAATTTTTTCAACGGCTTGTGACTCAGTAATTGCATTCTTTCTCCTGTCAGTTAGCAGCTGTTACTTTTAGCTTGCTTTAGAAAAAAAGTGCGCGAAATTTTGTTTACATTTGTTTGTTTGGCGTCAATTTTGATATGGGTACCACATGTATTGAAAGAAATTCATTTAACAAACCGAATCAACGCTTGTGATATGCACCTTAAACGCAATGAATTCGATCTCCTTTTTAAAACGAATCATAAGTGGAGATGAAAAATGGATTGTTTACAACAACGTTAGTCGAAAACGATCATGGTCCAAGCATGGTGAACCAGCTCAAACCACTTCAAAGGCTGATATCCACCAAAAGAAGGTTATGCTGTCTGTTTGCTGAGATTGGAAGGGTGTGGTATATTTTGAGCTGCTTCGAAGGAACCAAACGATTAATTCGGATGTTTACTGTCAACAATTGGACAAATTGAATACAGCCATCAAGGAGAAGCGACCAGAATTGGTCAATCGTAAAGGGGTCATATTCCACCAGGACAACGCTAGACCGCACACATCTTTGGTCACTCGCCAAAAACTGAGTGAGCTTGGCTGGGAACTTTTGATGCATCCACCATATAGCCCTGACCTTGCACCATCAGACTACCATTTATTTCGATCTTTGCAGAACTCCTTAAATGGTAAAACTTTCGCCAATGATGAGGCTATAAAATCGCACTTGGTTCAGTTTTTTGCAGATAAAGGCCAGAAGTTCTATGAGCGTGGAATACTAAATTTGCCAGGAAGATGGCAAAAGGTTATCGAACAAAATGGCAATTATATATTTGATTAAAGTTCATTCTTTAAAAAAATCCGCAATTACTTTTTAGGCAACCCAATACATCTTTTCAATCCCGGCAGTGATCAGAGGCGCGCGAAGAAGGCACTTCGGGATGTGCCTCTCCCATGACGAAAAAAAGCACGAACACGTACGCTGTGGCGGCAGTCCTTACCGTTGAAGGATTCCATCGGATCAATCCGGTGCGTACAACCGGCTGCCATTCATGATCTAAACCAGGAGACTTAGCGCTCAAGCAGAGTCTAGATCATGCAACGTTTCAGGCAGGCATTAACAGCAACTTGGGCGCCCATACACGACGCAGGAACACAGGATTATGTCGTATATCTTGTTAGAAGCATCTCATATTTTGAAATGTATCTTTGCTCAGTCTCCCACATCGAAGAAGGACTGCTTTCAAAAAGCATATGTTCTCCGGCATATGAACAAATCAAGTGTTTCATAGTTTCATTCCCATTCATATAGAAATCACCCCCCACGAAGGCTTCTTTAATGTATGAGATTTCCCAGTTATGACTCCCAATAGACTACTCCGAACTTTTTTCCCTTTAGAGAGCGAGGTCTTTAGGATACATAGACCCCGAAATTGAAGGAACGCGTTCTATATGTCTAATTTCTATGTGCATAGTGAAAGCTGATCCAATACTTAAACCAGTATCGGGTGAACCCGGTCCATATAGACTCGATAAACCATATGCTAAGGAACAGGTGGATAAATTGAGGGTACCATGACATAAATATAAGGCAGAATGTGGCACAAGGCACGCCGCAGGGGGGCATTTTATCGCCACTCCTATGGGTGACCACCATAAATAATCTATTATGGATGCTGACTGATGAGGGATTTGAACCCAACTGCTATGCAGATGATGTTATAATAGTTCTTAGGTGTAAGGATCCGAACCAGCTATGCCGAAGGGTCGAAAGGGTGTTGAATATGGCATATTACTAAACCCATGGGTCTCAATGTTAACCCAGAGAAGACTGAAATATGTCTGTTCACTAGGAAGACAAAACCATTTAACGCACGACGTTTCCTCAACGAAACGATTTCGATATCTGACAAGGTCAAATACTTAGGTGTGAACTTGAATATGAAACTGAATTGGATGTGCCACATTCAGTAGCGTACTGAGAAGGCTCACTGATATTGGGCATTATGTACACGGGTCGTTGGCTCGAGATGGGACCTGAATACGGGTATAGCCCACAGGCTCTACAGGAGAGTGATTAGACCAATATTTACTTACTTACTCAGTAGTTTGGTGGACTGCTATGGAGAAAAAGTGCAACATAAGGACCATACAACAGTTTTAGAGAACATGTTGTCTTGGCATAGTCGGAGCGATGAGGATCGCACCCAATAGGGCACTGGAGGCTATTCTAGACATCCGAGCCATAGAAATACAGATTAAGTGTGAGTCAGCCACTGTGGCTATTAGATTTAAGGCGATGGGAGAATGGAGCAGCCCATACCGTCACTGTATAATCGAGGCGACGATTGTTTAAACCTAACCTAACCAAAACAGATCTTCATCAGCATTTTAAGTAATCGGTTTAAACGCACCAGGAGTAAGTGAAAGCCTTAATTCCTTCTGTGGCATCATAAAAAAACTGCAATGTTGCAATTACTTTTGTTGCATTTATGGAAAGTCGGATTTTCCTGCATTCCCAAAATGCCAATGCCAACATTTCGCAAAAGTTGTCATATGAAAATTCCCAACATTTTATCAATCACATTGCGAAATGCTGAAACACCATATAGGAAAACCCGCCCTCCAACCATCCACCCATCCATTTATCAAATGTGGGTCTTTCCCTCACAATTCTTTAATGGCACACAGTCAGACATGCGTAAAATCACCAGTGAAAAATTCCACCCATTTTAACACCACTGCCTCTGTCACCAAATCCACACAACCACCACCATTAGGGTGACATAGGCCATAGCGAAAAATAAAACGCCATAAAATGCGCGAATACAAAGCCCATAAACGCCACAGACGGGTGTTGTCTTTAGCAAACCACAATTTTCATACGCAGGCCAACCATTAATCCAGAGGCTTTGACAGAGTTGGCCGCAGCAGCCCGAGGTAGAGGTAGTGCTAAGCAAGAGCTAAAATGGACACTTACAAGTGGGTGTTGAAATTTAATGCAATTTTAAGTTAAGCATGTGTGTGCGCAGCAGTAGGTAGCTCAAGAAAATCCTTGGCAATTCAGGCAGCACATGCACATAGGTCTTCAATTATAAGCCTAGACTTAGGCCCACATAGGCCATTAACGCAGGTGCTTAAATGCTAAGCATGAGCACACGCTTGGCGTAAATGCAAATTAGTCTTGCAAGACGCCACCCTAAAGTCTTGGTTACCCTGTGAGAACAAAGGAAATCCCTCGATTTAGTTCATTCATCCGAGTTTATAGGAATTTCCCTAAGCCACAATCAATGTACAAAAGGTTGACAATGAACGTTGCCTCTTAGAAAAATATCTCACTCTTGAGATATTTTAATGATAATCGCTGAGATGGTAAAATTGTTTTATTGGCTTGCCTGGGAGTGAAAACCAACGTATGAAGTACCTGACGGATATGGGATGGGTAGTCCTCGTATAATTGTAAATACAACGCCATGTAAGCAATAGATGTAGAGACTTGGAAAAATTTCCATTGAAAGTAAAATAGCTAGAAAGTAGCAGTAATTCGTAAAAAGATACGGGAACGACTCTCTTAGGGCCAAGGGTTAACCAGCAACAGTAATGATGGTCCACAGAACTTGTCGACCTAATCAAGATTTGCAGAAGGCTCTTCAATTAAGAGAAAGCCACAAAATCATCCCAGAACTAGGACATATATGGAGCTAAGATAGGAAATTAAAATCTTCTGCACCTACATTGAGGACACATCTGAGGCCTCTAAGCTACAAAAAATTCGAATCTGCATACCTTGTAAAATGCAAATTTGGCCCATGAACATTCCACTAAGGAACAGGGGCAAACTTCTCACATATCAATCAGTGCTGTCCGATTCAAGTTTTTAAGCTCAATGATAAGGGACCTCCATTTTATAGCCGAGTCCGAACGGCGTGCCGCGGTGCCACACCTCTTTGTGGAGAAGTGTTTACATGGCTGCCATACCAAATGGAGGCCACCTTAGCGCAGAGGTTAGCATGTCCGCCTATGACGCTGAACGCCTGGGTTCGAATCCTGGCGAGACCACCAGAAAAAATGTCATCATTGGTTTTTCCCCTCCTAATGCTGGCAACGTTTGTGAAGTACTGTGCCATGTAAAACTTCTCTCCAAAGAAGTGTCGTACTGCGGCACGCCGTTCGGACTCGGCTATAAAAAGGAGGCCCCTTATCATTGAGTCTTAAAACTTGAATCGGACTGCACTCATTGATATGTGAGAAGTTTGCCCCTGTTCCTTAGTGGAATGTTCATGGGCCAAATTTGTAAATTTGCCATACCAAATGGTACAGTACCTCCCAAATGTCGCCAGCATGAGGAGGGGATGATAACCACTGCTGAAAATTTTCATGATGTTCTCGCCAGGATTCAAACCCAGGTGTTCAGCGTCATGCTTACCTCTGCGCTACAATGGCCTCCATACCTTGCATACCTTGTACTTTGGGAAAGGTTCAGAGAATGTATAGAGAATATCTAGTAAAAGCAAGACAGCAACTATTCTTCGATACACCCCTCCCAAGACACACTCCAATGGACAACTTTGTACCGCAAAATAAATGTCTTCGCTGTGGATTGTCAACGAAATTGTGTCTGAGACATGCATCTTTTAGGCGGTCAAAAGTATCGTCTCATTTAAATCGCTAGGGCAGCATAATGGATATTCTCGCTTGCTGGTTAATGAACCCATTTCCTTGCTAAAGGTGATATTACACCACATGAGTTTTACTTATGGGCTGTCAGTTTCTGTATCCACAAGACTTTCCTTATGAACACTAAATACGAATAGAGCACGCTCTAAACGGCATATCTAAAGAGTTTTCCAATAGGGACTTGACTACTTTGAATTTTATTTGTGAAAGCACTCCTAGACTAATCATCGAACTGTCACTGACAACTTACTTGGTAAACTCAACATTTGCATCATGGTAGAGTACACGAACCAAGGGGAAAACTGCACTTTACAGGGCGCAAGCCAGATTTTTTTTTTCTCTTTTTTGCACACCACCTAATTTGGAAACCAGGAACCGTTTTTGGGGCAAAGGCTCCTGGGCCACCTAGGGCAAAAACCTGTTAACCGCGAAAGCCAGTCATTGACATAGGTAATACTCCAATGCCTCATCATCTTCCCAGCATGCCCTACACTTGCTAACACTTGCCGCACCGATTTTACTTAAGTGGGATCATAGTCCTATGTGTCCCCTTATGATACCGAAATCTTAACTGATCTCGTTCTTACTTCCTTTCAGTAATAGACTCGTCTTCTCACTATCTGGATCTCCCCATAGGATTTTCGTCGTCCTAACGACCGCTTCGCTGTTCTCTCTTAACTCAGACTGCGTCGACCCGAAAGACTTTGGGCTAACCAAATTTATTGACGGCAGTTTTCTGGCCTTCACTCCAACGTCTCATCATCTTCCCCGCATGCCCTACACATACTACCACCTGCCGCACCGGTTTTACTTAAGTGGGATCATAGTCCTATGTGTCCCCTTATGATACCAAAATCTTAACTGATCTCCTTCCTACTTCCTTTCAGTAATAACCTCGTCTTCTCACTATCTGGATCTCCCCATAGGATTTTCGTCGTCCTACCGACCGTTTAGCTGTTCTCCCTTAACTCAGACAGCTTCGACCCGAAAGACTTCGGGCTAACCAAATTTATTGACGTCAGTTCTCTGGCCGTTACTCCAACGTCTCATCATCTTCCCCGCATGCCCTAGACATGCCACCAATTGCCGCACCGCTTTTACTTAAGTGGGATCATAGTCCTGTGTTTCCCCTTATGCTTCCGAAAGCTTTACTGACCTCCTTCTTACTTCCTTTCAGTAATAACCTAGTCTTCTCACTATCTAAATGTCCCAATAGAATTTTCGTCGTCCTACCGACCGTTTCGCTGTTACACAGGGTTACATGCGCATTCGTCACCCACTCCCTTAACTCGGACTGCGTCGACCCGATAGACCTTAATTAGGCTTAGCCAAATTTATTGACGGCAGTTCTCTGGCCTTCACTCCAACGTCTCATCATCTCCCCAGCATGCCCTGCACATGCTACCACTTGCCGCACCGCTCTTATTTAAGTGGGATCATAGTCCTATGTGTCCCCTTATGATACCGAAAGCTTTACTGACCTCCTTCTTACTTCCTTTCAGTAATAACCTCGTCTTCTCACTATCTAGGATTTTCGTCGTCCTAACGACCGTTTCGCTGTTCCACAGGGTTAGATGCGCATTCGTCGCCCCTTGACTCAAACTGCGTCGACCCGAAAGACTTTGGGTTAATAGCATTTATTGACGGCAGTTCTCTGGCCCTCACTGCCAGATCGGCAGCTTTTTCATTCCCAGTTACTCTGGTAAATTGGTGAGATCTGGCCAGGTGCAGCACTAAATTAAGTCAAGAAGGAAGATATTCCTTCTCCACCAATGACGCATGTTTGGATACCAAGGATACCCTCAGATGCTGAATCGATACTTGGAAGACTAAGGGAATGTAATCCCAATCTTTCAACCACCGACTGGAAGATTGGTAGATTGAATGAGGCTGATGGTGACCGGAGACATGCAGTATTCGTACTAAACTCCGGCTGTCTCACAGACCTCAACAAGTCTGAAGGGGTTGTATGCTACGGATTCAACAAGTTGAAACTGAAGCTCTATAGAAGCGGTGGGGTTGGGGAATCGGGAGACGGCTCAACAGTTGTTGCTGAACAACTGCCTGGGGGAACTATCCACCACATTGCTAAAGTCTGGCGGAATGCAGGAGACTGAGTGGGTGGGTCACAAAGTTGGACTGAGCTCAAAATGTGCGCCAGCGGGGAAGCACGGAACTCAGAAAGTACTTCGACAGCAGCAATTAGTGAAGCATTTATTAGTGAAGTGTCCTGAGGAAGAGTGATACCACAGCTTTCTCACCTGCCCCTGGATTTGTACGGAAGCTCATCATGGCAAGTTCTAACGAACCTTGTGAGGATGAACTCCAGGCGAATTCAGAAGACGAGGCTAACACAACAGTGGTGGAAGTTCTGAATCCTGACTATGGTCCTGAGTCTGCAGTTAAATCTCCAACATTGTAAGGCACAAAAGGTCCTCCTGATGGCAGGGGGATTTGAGGTGGTTCTTATCCATGAGCCATGGGTGTGTGGAGGAATGGTCCGTGGACTAAGAATTCCGGTATTTAAACTTCTCAAGGGTACGGGGAATGGGAGGCACAGAGCCTGTTTTTTTGGAAAGAGTAGTCTAAATGTTTTTCTTCTTCCGTCGCTAAGCACTGAAGATTTGGTAGTAGCCAGCATTGAAATAAGTCTCAATACTGGCTGACTTCCCTATATATGGCACACGATTCAGAGATGGCGCCTTCAAACCTTAAGTCACTGGTTGAAGCCGCTTCTGAAGGGAAGAAGAGCCTTATCGTAGAAAGTGATGCCAATGCGCATCACCAGATATGGGGAAGCTCGGATGTCAACGAAAGGGGTGAGCTGCTTATCGAATATATTATAAGTTGCAATCTGGCGATTTGTATTGAAGGGGATAAACCGACTACTTTTGTATCGGAAGATATAAGTGAAAGAATATGCGACTGGGAAGTGTTGGATGACCACAGCTTCTCTGATAAATACTGAAAATACTGCAGAAGTGGTCCCTCGACTTAACAGAAAAAAAGCGGATTGGGATAAATTTCGGCACAAATTCTGCACGTCTATCCCTTCTAGACCAGAAAAGGAAGTGGAAACTGCGGAGGATATTGACACAGTGGTCAAGCGGATCACGAAGGCCCTGAATGAATCGCTTGTGTCAGCATGTGCTAGTGCCAAGCCAAGGGACAAACAGCGACCGCCATGGTGGACCCCTGAGCTGATTGGTCTAAGCAAGGACTGCAGATAACTCTTCAACAGAGCAAAAGCCACAAGAGCACCACAGGATTGGGATATCTATTAGGCTGAGATAAGACAATATAAGGACGAGCTTAGAAAGGCTCAGAACAAATCCTGGGTAGAATTCTGCAGCTCCGTGGAGGATACATCTGAGGCCTCTAGGCTAAGGAAGATTCTGTCCTCGAGACCTATTACGGTGGGGTATATCCAGAAATCAGAGAATGTATGGACAATCTGTAGTGAGGAAACACTAGAACTACTCGTTGATACACATTTCCCGGGAAATTCGCCAACGGACAACGTGGCGCCAGAAGAGGTTGTCACTGATATGCGATCGCCGGAGGCAATTAGGGAAACTGTGTCTGAGCCGAAGATCCTTTGGGCGATAAAAAGTTTCGACTCCTTTAAGTCGCCAGGCCCTGATGATGTATCACCAGTTGAATTACAAGCTGTGTCTGATTTACTCGTTCCCTGGCTTAGGGAGATATACTCTGCTTGCATCAGCAAGTCATATATACCTGTGGAATGAAAGGACACGAAGGTCATTTTCATTTCGGAAGCGGGAAATCCATACCACACGAAGGCCAAAGATTTTTGACCTAGTAGTCTGTCATCCTTTATGCTAAAGACTCTTGAGAAGTTGGTAGAAACATATCTTAGGGCAAAGATCACTGGAGATCGCCTGTCGTGGCAGCAGCGTGCATATAGTAAAGGCAAATCCACAGAAACAACCCTTCACGACCTGGTCGGCTACATAGAGGGTTCTCTCGCTGTCAAGGAATATACAATGGTAGCATTTCTTGACATTGAAGGTGCTTTCAATAATGTAAAACCGACATCAATCATGAAGGAGTTGGAATTTCTAGGCATCAACTCTATCATAAGAAAGTTTATTAATAACATACTTACTAAAAGATGCATTACGGCAGGTTTGGGATCTGTGGATCTAAAAAGATGGGTCAGCAGAGCAACACCCCAAGAAGATGTACTGTCTCATCTACTTTTGGAATATAGCCATTAACAAAATATTATTGTCTCTGGAAGAGAAGGGTGTAAAAGTGGTCGCGTATGCTGATGAAGTGGCAGGTTCGGGGTTAGGGGAAAGTTTCCCAGCACTCTAAGAGATATACTTCAGGAAGCTCTACGTGCAACATTAAAGTGGGCTACCGAAAGTG
The DNA here is from genome assembly GCF_963082655.1 of Stomoxys calcitrans. Lineage (NCBI taxonomy): Eukaryota > Metazoa > Arthropoda > Insecta > Diptera > Muscidae > Stomoxys > Stomoxys calcitrans. The sequence continues at coordinate 200,635,722 of NC_081552.1, forward strand.
GCCCATGCAAGACAGAAGTAGTTCTTTTTAGCAGGAGATACTAGTTGCCTACAGTTCCACCTGTCTCCCTGGGAGGAGAGAATGTTCCATTTACAGAAAGTGCAAAAGTGGATAGAAAATTGAACTTCAAATCCAACATTTTGGAAAGGGCAAATAAGGCAACTCTTGGCAAAAGTTGGGGGTTTAGACCGCGAGTCATGCATTGGGTATATACTGCAGTTGTCAGACCTACAATGCTATATGGTGTTGTGGTCTGGTGGACGGCGCTTCAAAAATCCACCTACTGCTCTATACTTAACCGGATCGAAAGGATGGCTTGTTTGTGCATCACAGCCGCACCGAGGACGACACCATCTGATGCACTGAATGTAATGCTACATCTTATGCCACTGAACATTGTGGCTAGACAAATTGCAGCGACCACTGCCGTGAGGTTAAGGGAACTTTCTCATTTGTCATGTGGCGGCTACGGACACTGTGTTATCCTTGACACAATATTCGATGTTCCAGGCAGTGTGGATTACACCCTACCTAAGCGGTTTTTGATAAAAAGTATTGCACCACTATTCCCGATAGAACCGATTGGAACCACGATATCCCTGGAAACAGAAGTTACATAGATTTCTATACGGACGGTTTCAAACTAAACGACCAGGTAGGCTTGGGGGTGTACTCTAAAGATCTAGAACTGGTCATATCGAAATGTTCACCCGACCACTGCAGTGTGTATCAAGCGGAGATCCTTGCAATTAATGAAGTGGTGGAATGGCTAAGATATAATGTCATTACGACGATTGGCATAATTATCTTCTCAGACAGCCGGGCAGCCATTAAATCCCTGGAGAACGTATTTCTGAACACAACAACCGCCCTCGACTGTTGCAGATCTCTCAACGAGATGGCTGAACAGTTCAAAATTCACCTGTTCTGGGTGCTGGGCCACAGAGATATCCCAGGGAATTGTAGAACGGACGACCTTGCGAGACTGGGTATGTGGGTATGCCTCTAGCGACATGTAAGCTAAGTTTTCAGGACCAGGCCCGAAGTGCAACAAATGATGGATGGTCACAAAGAGGGGGCTTTGAGCATTTCAAAACTATTGGGTTGCCCAAAAAGTAATTGCGGATTTTTCATATAGTCGGCGTTGACAATTTTTTTCACAGCTTGTGACTCTGTAATTGCATTCTTTCTTCTGTCAGTTATCAGCTGTTACTTTTAGCTTGCTTTAGAAAAAAAGTGTAAAAAAAGTATATTTGATTAAAGTTCATTCTAAATTTTTTAAAAATGCATTTACTTTCTTTTAAAATATCCGCAATTACTTTTTGGGCAACCCAATATGTGGCCTCATCTAGACTTGAAGGGGTCTACCGCTTTTCTGTCATTGGCTAGAACAGACGTCTCAATCATTGTGTCCGTCATGACAGGTCACTGTCTAATGGGAACGATTTTTGCAGAAGCTGTAGGGACATCGAGGAAGAAGAGACTATAGAATATCTATGCTTTGCTTTGTGTGTGCCCCGCACTAGCAGTCAGAAGGAGTTCCACTTTAGGTTCTCATTTCTTTGAGAATCTGTCTGATTTAGCGGATGTGAACAATCGCAAGTTTTTGGGCTTTTTAAAGCGATCTGGCTGGTTCAACGGTAGGAACTGGAAGGCATCTTCATTCTTCCGTTCCTGTGGTGTCACAATGGAGGAAAACGTCTAAGTGAGTCTGATAGCAGACTGCCACTTAAACCTAACCTAATCTATATATCATGGACAGGGTATCCAAAGTTCGACCCGGCCGAACTTAATTCGTTTTTACTTGTTCTCACTTCTTTTCCAAATCCTTTAAAATATGGCAAGAGCAAGGAAAACACCGACATTTGACTATTCACCCAACTTTGAAGTGCCACAATACAATCAATCAACAGATCGTAGATAAAGATAATAATGATGATGACCATCATCATCATCATCATTATCACAATCTTCAGAAAGAGCATCTAGCTAGGACCGCCGCCGGCGTTAACAAGTATTTAAACAAAATCGTTGCAAACAATGCCAATGTGAAGTGGGTACTTGAGGTTTTTATTGTTTGCACCATCCAAATAAATCGTCCACATACTTTGGACAAACAACTACAACAGCGCCATTGGACTCTCTCATCCAGATCAGACCAAAAACAAAGCGAAAAAAAAACCGAGCCACCATGGCCCAAAAACGAAACTCACACGACAATGGGCAAATAAAGGAAAACTCAGCTTAGCCAAAAGGAAAACCAACAAAGACCAAAGACAAACCAAAGGCTACAGAGGCTGCTTGCGCCGGTGCTAAGCAATAAAATTCTCAAGCACCACTAAACCAACAGAGCAGCCAGCCAAGCAACCAAGAAAAAGGAACAAATCCATATAGAGGCTATAAAGACCACAATAGAAACAAACGAAGATGAAGGTGCACACAAGCAAAGCCTACACAAAGAATGCCACCGAATGCAATCGATCTAAGCGCCTATTTTCGATTATATTTCAAATCTAGGACTTAGTAACAATCATCAGTTGTGCTCTGATTTAAAAGACTTTGCATATTGTGGCCTTTGTTATCTCAAGAGGGGAATTAGCAAAGAAACAAAACCCAAGACGGAGAGCAACACCACTTCAAGTGGTTTTGGCCTGGCAGATGAGGCTTATTTAGCAAATGCCAGGACTAAGCGTCAAGGTTTTAAACTGGAGCAAAACTAACCGGACAATACAGTGGGCCAGAAACGAAATGGTATAGGAAATGTTATAAAGTTTGGTTTAGCCGAATTAGCCAAGGTAGTTATTCTGCCAAATATTGGGCTGCCCAAAAAGTAATTGCGGATTTTTTAAAAGAAAGTAAATGCATTTTTATATATATGGGGGCTATATCTGTTTATAAACCGATTCGGATTATACTTGGTATGGCTGTTTGGAGTCATTACTCAAGCCTTTTTCCCAAATTTAAACCAAATCGGATGAAATTTGAGGTTTCTAAGGGCTGAAGAAGTCAAATCCGGGGATCGGTTTATATGGGGGCTATATCTGTTAATAGACCGATTTGGATCATACTTAGCACGAATGTTGGAAGTCATAACTTAAGTCTTTGTTCCAAATTTCAGCCAACTGGGATGAAAATTTAGGCTTCTAAGGGCTCAAGAAGTCAAATCCGGGGATCGGTTTATATGGGGCCTAAATCTGTTTATAGACCGATTTGGATCATACTTAACATTGATATTGAAAGTTCTAGCACAAGTCTGTGTTCCAAATTTCAGCCAAATCGGATGAAATTTGAGGTTTCTAAGGGCTGAAGAAGTAAAATCCAGGGATCGGTTTATATGGGGGCTATATCTGTTAATAGACCGATTTGGATCATACTTAGCACGAATGTTGGAAGTCATAACTCAAGTCTTTGTTCCAAATTTCAGCCAAATCGGATGAAATTTGAGGCTTCTAAGGGCTCAAGAAGTCAAATCCGGGCATCGGTTTATATGCGGCCTATATCTGTTTATGGACCGATTCGAATCATACTTGACACGGATGTTGGAAGCCATAACTCAAGTCATTGTTCCAAGTTTCAGCCAAATCGGATGAAATTTGAGGCTTCTAAGGGCTCAAGAAGTCAAATCCGGGGATCGGTTTATATGGGGCCTATATCTGTTTATAGACCGATTCGGATCATATTTAAAGTCGCATCATGCAATAAAAGTCGCATTTGTTACCCGATTTCGCACAGTAGACTGTGTTAGACCTTTCAACATCCGTGTCCAATATGGTCCGCATCGGCCTTTATTTCGACATTACTGCCATATATACCGATCTCCCGATCTAAGGTCTTGAGCCAATAAAAGGCGCATTTATTATACGATTTCATTGAAATTTGGCATAGTGGTCTATGTTAGGGTTTTCGACACCCGTGGCTCTATAGTTCAGATCGGTCTTTATTTATATATAGCTGCCATATATACCGATCTCTCGACCTAAGGTTTTGAGCCCATAAAAGGTATATTTATTATCCGATTTTGCAGATATTTGGCATAGTGGCCTATGTGAGGCTTTTTTACATCTCCCTATTTATGGTCATCAAATTCGGTTCAGATTTAGATATATCTCCCATATGTATGTATCGCCCGATTTGCACTTAAAGGACCGTAGTAACGACAAATTTCGACCGATCTGCACTTATAAGGCCGAAATAAACATAATTTTCAACCGATCTGCACAAAATTTGGCACTGATTGTTTTGTCACTGATCTAAATATATCTGCAAGATTTCATCAAAATCGGTTCAGGTTTGGATATAGCACCAGTGTAGATTTAGATATAGCTCACTTATACAAATAATATAATACCCGAGTTTATAAATATAGCGTAATTTCAGATCCCTAGCTCCATCTGAACAGGAAGTACCAAATGGTACCAAAATGTACAAATTTTTAAAGGAGCATATTTCTCATTTGTACCTATATGCCAAATTTCAGACCCCGAGTTCCATCTGAATAGAAAGTACAAAATGGTACCAATTTTGGTACCAAAATGTACGAACTTTGAATAAATCATTTAGTCATCCATCATTTATTTCTTTGTTGTACCTACATGCCAAATTTCGGACCTTTAGCTCAACCTATACAGAAAGTACCAAACAGTACCAATTTCGGTACAAAAAAAGTTTGAATTTCGAAAAAATCATACAGTCGCCCAACATATATTTCTAAGTTTTACCTACATCCTAAATTTCAGACCTCTAGCTCCATCTGCACAGAAAGTACCAAATGGTACCAAAATGTACGAATTTTTAACAGAACACTTAGTCACCCATCAAATATTTCTTAGTTATACATACATGTCGAATTTCAGACCTCAATCTCCATCTGAACAGAAAGTACAAAATGTTACCAATTTTGGTACTTAAATGTACGAATTTTGAATAGACCATTTAGTCATCTATCATTTATTTTTTAGTTGTACCTATAAGCCAAATTTTCAGACCTCTAGCTCCATCTATCAAGAAAGTACCAAACAGTACCGATTTCGGTACAAAAAAGTTAGAATTGCGAAAAAATCACATGCGGCCACCATATATTTCTAAGTTTTACCTACATCCTAACTTTCAGACCTCTAGTTCCATTTGCACAGAAAGTACCAAATGGTACCAAAATGTACGAATTGTAAAAATATCCGTATCCCCCATCACATTTTTCCTAGTTATACATGAATGCCAAATTTCACACCTCTTGCTCTATCTGTAAAGAAAGTATTAAATGGTAGCAATTTTGGTACTAAAATGTATGAATTTTAAATAGATCATTTTGTCCCCCATCATATATTTCCTAGTTTTACCAGCATGCCAAATTTCAGACCTCTAGCTCCATCTGCACAGAAAGTACCAAATGGTACCAATTTTGGTACTAAAATGTACGAATTTTGTATAAATCATTTCGTCCCCGATCATATATTTCCTAGTTTTACCAGCATACCAAATTTCAGACCTCTAGCTCCATCTGTAAAGAAAGTACCAAATGGTACCAATTGCGGTTCGAAACATAAGTTTTCTTCTAAACGTATGTTTTCTTCCTCTACCATTTTTTTCTTGTCACCCTCATCCTTTTGCACCAGATGTCTTTGAAGTCAAATTTCAAAATTCTACCTCTATGCATCCGCCCTGTACAAAGTTCAGCCATTTCGTACCTTTTTGGTACTTTTTTTAGTACCTTAATGTACAAATTTCTAAAAACTGTTATAGCAACCCAATTATGGTTGTCACAGTGTTCAATTTAAAAAGAAAGTACCAAATAGAACCAATAGCGGTACTAAACGTACCATTTCTCCCACTTTAGGTACCATTCTCCAAAGTTGTTTTTACCAAACCTTATTATTGCGAGACGCTCTTTAATTTAATCCCAAGAACAAAATTTTAGCCCTTATCGTTCGTGCTGGGCAAATATGTACCATTTCGTACTTATCGGTACTTTTTAGTACCCGCAAATTTTGCCCATGAACATTCCACTGAGGAAAAGGAAAAGCAAACTTCTCACATATCAATGGGTGGATTCCGATTCAAATTTAAGCTCAATGATAAGGGGTCTCCTTTTTATAGCCGAGTACGAACGGCGTGCCGCAGTGCGACACCTGTTTGGAGAGAAGTTTTACATGGCACAATACCTCACAAATGTTGCCAGCATTAGGAGGGGAAAACCATCGCTGAAAATTTTTTCCTGATAGTCTCGCCAGGATTCGAATCCAGGCGTTCAGCGTCATAGGCGGACATGCTAACCTCTGCGCTACGGTGACCTCCCCTTTTTAGTACCTACACGTACGAATATCACCAAATCCAGCCTTGTCCGTGCAAAAGTTCATGACTCTAACTTTATCCGTTTGGGCTGGATGATGATCAGTCTGTCACGCAACTCTTTTATATATTTAGATTTCGCTGAAGTTAGTAAACTAAGTACGCATTTATATGGAATTTATTACAAAACCACAAACTGTACCCTGCACCACTACTATGGCTATGATAAAATGTGTAGTTGGACCCGGATATTCCTGCTGATTCGGCTTAGCGAAGTCCGTCTGTCCGCATATGCTTTCTGTATATCCTTATCCTTGAAGTCACGTTACCGGTCGAACGAATCCTTAACACCATACATGCTAGGACATTTTTTTTTTTGTAAAAATTTTTCTTCTATCCCACTGTTCCCACAAAGTTCCTCTGTTCCTTTCTTTGATATCACTAAATATTATTTGATGGAATTTAGCAAGTCTTCCCTACCAGGTCTATGCAAATAAATCCTTCAATTTACTATGCAAACATCTTGGCCCCTTTGCTCTGCTCCTTAAGGCGTATTAGTTTTTTGTAGTAGGCTGATGTGTATGCCATACCGCAACAATGTGACCAACAATTAGAGGATAATAGAAATCCACCCAATCCCAAAGTACAAAAACAAGGTACCGGAGGAGATTGTCCATACTAAGCAGGCCCACTAGTCTCACACAACACAAAAGCGACCACTTGAAGTGTTCTCTTAAACTCTTTTAAAGAGTCGCGCCCAAAAACAGCAGATTGTCTGTTTTCTTTGTGGCGACCCCAGACAAAGGCCATGTAAATGGAAGATGTTTATAATTTCATATAAACAATTTGCATTCACCTCCTCAAGTAGGCCAGTGAAGGGACTTAGGGCGACGAGACATGTAATTGTCATTGTTTGAAGGGCAGACAGGTTCTAAGGCTCTCTCTCGCTCTCTCTCTTCCATACAAAGCATGTAGGACATATTAAATTAATGTAAGAAGCCCTAATGCCCTGTAGTGGTAGGTCCTTGTACCACTTGTAAGGGTGGTACCTGTTTTAAATGTAATTTACCGAAAATGAGATTTGCCCCCTTATGCCTAATGTCTACTCGGGTGCTTAACCTCTAATCTCATGTATGTTATTTCTTCTTCCATCCTCTTGTTTCTTAAGCATCATCATGTCCTTTGCCATTATGGATCAATGGTTTGACAATTGAATATTTGTGGTTTTACATTTCAAAATGTTTTCATCGGCCTCATATGCGAAATATGTGAGAACAAATAAAACAATTTGAGGATCATGGTCATGATCCCATTTTCCTCATTTTTTTCATTAGACTTCCAACATACATTTACATGTATGACCATTTAAATCTTTTTAGGATTTATTTTATCAAAAGATTTAAATCAATCCCCATGGGTCAGGGCTTTGTAGATTTATTGGCATAGTCTCTTCACATAATGCGTGGAACAAAATTTTTTTTACAACAAGTCCTAAGGGTACCCTCCACCATGGATTCCGCTAAAAATATACCCTTATTAATTGAGTTTGTATTTGAAATATTTTATATCAATCAAATCGGGGATTGATTGAGGCTTTAATGGTCTCAAAAAGTCATATCAGTACTTAGGGGGCCTATATCATACAATTGACCAATTCGTATAAAACTTGGGACTGATGTTGTAAATCATAAGAGAGGGTCAAATTTCATCTAATTCAGGTGACCAAGTCAAAACCGTGGATCGGTTTTTATGGGGGTTATATCAGTTTACAGATCGACTAGGATCGCACTTCGCATAGATGATGGAAATCATAACACAAGTCATTGTTCCAAATTTTAGCCAAATCGGATGAAAATTGAGGGATCTGAGGGCTCAAGAAGTCAAATCCGGGCAACGGTTTATATGGGGGCTACATCTGTTTAAAGACTGATTCGGATCATACTTGACATGGATGTTGAAAGTCACAACCTAAGTCTTTGTTCCAAATTTCAGCCAAATCGGATGAAAATTGAGGGATCTGAGGGCTCAAGAAGTCAAATCCAGGGATCGGTTTATATGGGGGCTACATCTGTTTAAAGACCGATTCGGATCGTACTTGGCATGTATGTTGAAAGTCATGACGCAAGTCTTTGTTCCAAATTTCAGCCTAATTGGAGGAAAATTGAGGCTTCTGAGGGCTCAAGAAGTCAAATCCGGGGATCAGTTTATGTGGGAACTATATCTGTATAAAGACCGATTCGGATCATACTTCGTATGGATGTTGGAAGTCATAACTCAAGCCTTTTTCCTAAATTTCAGCCAAATCGGATGAAATTTGAGGCTTCTAAGGGCTCAAGAAGTCAAATCCGGGCATCGGTTTATATGGGGCCTATATCTGTTTATGGACCGAATTGTATCATACTTGGCATGGATGTTGAAAGTTGTAACTCAAGTCTTTGTTCCAAATTTCAGCCAAATCAGATGAAATTTGAGGCTTATAAGAGATCAAGAAGTCAAATCCGGGTATCGGTTTATATGGGAGCTATATCTGTATTTTGACCGATTCGAATCATACTTGCAATGGATGTTGGAAGTCATAACTCAAGTTTTTGTTCCAAGTTTCAGCCCAATCGGATGAAAATTGAGGCTTTTAAGGGCTCAAGAAGTCAAATCGGGGGATCGGTTTATAAGGCGGCTATATCTGCTTATACACCGATTCGGATCATACTTGATACAGATGTTGGAAGTCATAATGCAAGTCTCTGGACAAAATTTCTGCCAAATCGGATGAAAACTGAGGCTTTGAAGGGCTCAAGAAGTAAACACTGGGGATCGGTTTATATGGGGCTATATCTGTTTATAGACCGAACCGGATCGTACTTGGCATGAATGTAGGAAGTCGTTACATAAGTCTTTGTTCCAAATTTCAGCCTAATCGGATGAAAATTGTGGCTACTAGGGGCTCAAGATGTCAAATCCGGGAATCGGTTTATATGGGGGCTATCTCTGTTTATAGACCGATTCGAATCATACTCGACACGGATGTTGGAAATCATAACACAAGCCTATGTTCCAAGTTTCAGCCAAATCGGATGAAAATCAAAGTTTCTAAGTGCTGAAGAAGTCAAATCCGGGGATCGGTTTATATAGGGGCTATATCTATTTATAAACCCATTCGGATCATACTTGGCGAGGATGTTGGAAGTCATAACTCAAGTCTTTGCTCCAGATTTCAGACAAATTGGATGAAAATTGAGGCTTCTAAGGGCACAAGAAGTCAAAACCGGGGATCGGAAGTCATAACTCAAGTCTTTGTTCCAAATTTCAGCCAAATCGGATGAAAATTGCGGATTATAAGAGCTGAAGAAGTCAAATCCGGGGATGGGTATATATGGGAGCTATATCTGTTTATAGACCGATTCTGATCATACTTGGCATGGATGCTGGAAGTCAAAACTCAAGTCTCTGTTGCAAATTTCAGCCAAATCGGATGAAAATTTAAGCTTATAAGGGATCAAGAAGTCAAATCTGGGTATCGGTTTATATGGGGGCTATATCTGTTTATAGACCGACCAGGATCGTACATAAGTCTTTGTTCCAAAGGTCAGCCCAATCGGTCTGCATTGCAAACCCAGGGACTGAGATCTGTTTTAGAGACTGCCTGGCCATAATAGGGTCCTGCAGACGGAGATCCGGGTGATCACGGAATGCGTGAGGTGGTGTGGTGTTAACGCGAAAACGTCGAGTGTGAACATCTTTACCGGCAGTAAAATTTCCATAAGGGCAATAAAAACCAGTAGGGTAAGATGAGGAACAGTCTTACAGTGTAAGAAGAAGATTAACGCCTTCTCTGAGGATGGCAAAATCCGCATCGTTTGAGTGCCAGGTCATAACGGTGTAACGGGGAATGAAAGGGCCGACGATTTGGTAGTGAAGGTCAGAGAACTGCCATCAATATAGCAGACCCGAAGCCTTTCGCGTCAACGCAGTCCGTGTTAAGGGCGTGGGCGACGAATGCTCATGCAACCCTGTGGAACAGCGAAACGGTCGGTAGGACGACGAAAATCATATGGGGGGAATCCAGATAGTGAGAAGATGAGGCTATTACTGACAGGTAGTAAGAAGGAGGTCAGTATAGCTATTGGTATTATGACGGGACACATAGGACTACGAGCTCACTTATGTAAAATCGGTGCGGCAAGTGATAGCATGTGTAGGGCATGCAGGGTAGATGATGGGACATTGAAGCATTTCCTTCGTCATTGCCCTGCTTTCCCGTTTCAACATAGGTTCCATGTTTTAAAAGTGGTACGTAGACTCGCTGGTGTAGGGTATTATATAGTCAGCTCCGCCCGACTTTTGCCTTTCCTTACTGATTTTTATGCTAATTTACGGAACTTTCTGACTTCATACAAACTCTGCCTTCAAATCTCTGCTTATGAATGTCAATAAATTCTCTTAATTTTCCCCAAAAGCAAAAAATAAAAACTTAAAAAAATGATATTCTCATATAAACTGTAGCTGTCAAAGCGAAAAGCAATTAAAGGCAAATTTCGATATTATGTCCCCCTCATGGTCTATGGTGAGACAGTTGCATTGGCGACAACAACCAGTGATCGTCCAAAGCAATATCCATATGTCAAAGTATATCACCAACATTGAAGACCCCCTTGGAACGAAAGCTATTGTCTCTCTCTCACATTGGGTTTTGGTGATGGCTTGCAACGATTTTTTGTTTTTACTCCTCATCGTTGACTTTTGTGGTGGCGTCGGTGGCGGCTTTGCGGCTTTAGGAAGAAAAGAAAGTCACAAAAGCCGAAATAATTTTAATGTGAGACTAACGATAAAATTGTCGCCAAACACACGAAATTAGTGGCTGCCGTTTAAGAAATCGAACAAAAAGCAAAAGCTTTGATTTAAGCCGCTTCCACATTAATTTATCCCAGGCCAAGCCACGAAAAAAACCCAGCAAAGACGGTCAGAAGGTTGCAACAGTTTTAACATCGCCACCACCACCAGCAACGACGACAATTCCACTCCACTTCCAATCACGAAAAAAGTTTTGAATATTGAACAGCCAGGCAGTCGGCCTTACTCCATTCATAGCGATTTACATGTTGCAAACATTTGTTATCACAGCATGTAGATCTCGAGAAGTTAGCCACAGCATGCTGATCTCGAGTAGACGCAGTCAAGCAGGGATGATAAATTCAAATCGTTGGTACTATTTGGTAAAGCTTGTGAATCACAAAAGTGGCAATTGAAAAATGTTTAACCTTCAGCTAAGTTCGGCCGGGTCGAATCTTGGGAACCCACCACCATGGATTCTGCTAAAATATGGGAGCTATAGCTGGTTATAGACCGATTTGGGCCGTACTAGGCAAAGTTGTTGTGAGTCAAAACGGAACACTATGTTCAAAATTTCAGCCAAATCGGACAAAAATTGCGGCTTCCAGGGGCTCAAGAAGTCAAAGCGCGAGATCGGTTAATATGGGAGCTATATCATGTTATGAACCGGTGAACATAACATAACACTGTGTGCAAAATTTCCACCAAATCGGATGAAAATTGCGGCTTCCAGGGGCTCAAGAAGTCAAAGCGAGAGATCGGGAGCTTTATCTGGTTCTTGACCGATTTGTACCGTACTTGACACAGTTGTTAGAAGTCACATCGGAACATTATGTGCAAAATTTCACCCAAATCGGATGAAAATTGAGGCTTCTAGGGGCTCGAGAAGTCAAATCGGGAGATCGGGTTATATGGGAGCTATATCAGGTTGTATACCGATTTGGACCATACTTCACACAGTTGTTGGAAGTCGTAATGGAATACTATGTGCAAAATTTCAGCCAAGTCCGATGAAAATTAAGGTTATCAGGGGCTCAAAATGTCAAATCGGGAGATCGGTTTATAAGGGAACTATATCAGGTTCTTGACCGATTTGGACCGCACTCGACACAGTTATTGAAAATCATAACGTAACACAATGTGCAAATCTGGCAAAAATTGCGCCCTCTAGGGGTTAAATATATTGCGCCCTCTAGGGGCTAAAGATACGCAAATGGGACATCGGTTTAAATGAGAGTTAAATCAGGCTTTGCAACACCAAAGGCCTACAGACCCATAAACCTTACGTCGTTTCTACTCAAAACCATAGAACGTATTGTGGACACCATGATAAAGAGTAGGACATCCAGCGAACTGCTCAAATACAAACAGCATGCCTATGTCAAAGGAAGCTTGGTGGAGACTGCCCTGCACGAGGTTGTGCATAAAATAGACGAATTCTTCGATACCCAAAACGTACACCCTGGCGGTATGCATTGACATTGAGGGGGCGTGAGATAGGGAGATCGGTTAATATGGGAGCTCAGGTTCTTGTCTGATTTGGACCGCACTCGGCACAGTTACTGAAAATCATGACGTAACACTATGTGCAAATTTTCAGCCAAATCGGATGAATATTGAGGCTTCCAGGGGCTCAAGAAGTAAAATCGGGATGTCGGTTTATATAGGAGCTAAATCAGCGGAGGTAACCAACTTTAGGGGTCTGCCAAGAGGCACCAAGACCGCCTAGGGCCTTGAAATTTTGCACGTGATTTTGATAACACCTCAGCGTTACCCGCATCTAATTCCAAATAGCCAACTTAAAGGAGGGTTCACCATCAGCGCCGCACTGGCAGAGTCCATACGCGACCCAAACCTGGCCAGCTCCTCAGCCACTTCGTTACCTGCCATCACTTGATGGCCCTGAACCCAGCATAATTTGACAGCAGCCTCCAAAAGTATCAGACGCTCCTTGCACTTCCCGACTAGTATCGACTTTACTGGACTCACAGCCAGTGCATTAAGCGCCGCCTTACTATCCACATAAATCGTGGCAGTCTGAGAGGGCTGCCGCTCCTGACTTAGGATCACATCCAAGGCCCTGAGGATCGCCAAAACCTCTGCTTGAATGGTACTGAACTCAACCAGAAGTCTATGTAACTCCCTAATTCCTAAGAATTCAACAAAAAATCCTCCCACGGTGCCGCTATCCAGCTTTGATCCATCCATGTAGACAGAAGAACCCCAGAAAGGCGGAACGCCCCCAGACCAAAGCTCCCTCCACGGGAAGACAACCTCCAGTTCCCAATCGATCCGCCTGGCCCAAATTTCGTCACATCGCCAATGTCACATAGTCTTCCCCCGCCAGCAACCTTCCGCCCTGCCCAAAGAGCGCCTTTTTCCTCACTCCCCCAGTCTGAGGACAGTCTTCAACGCCACGCACTATACGTACAGTGCAAAGATTTCAAATCAAATATCACATTCAACGCGGCTCTCGGAACACTCCTCCTCGCCCCCGATATCAGTCCCGCCACAATACCCCTCTCGAACATACCATGAGCCCGGTGCCACACCAGGTACCCAAGGAAAGTATCAGCCAAACCACAACAATGTAAATCCAGTGAACCGTTCTCAACCTAGGTCTCCAACTTCTGCCCACCGAGTTGCAACAAAAGTTGAACTCACTTCTCAACCTTTCTTCTCCAGTTCAATTACTGTTCAAGAATAAGGTTCAGGTCAAGAATAGCCTCCGACGGGCGACCCTTCCCCTGAACTCTCCTTATCTTCTCACAATCTTCCTTAACGAACCCTCTGACAAGGATGAATTGATGATTCTACACCTGAGCATAACATCAATCCAGTTCGCCAGAAGAAGGGGACACCCAGGAGGACCGTATTATGGTCAGACAGTCGAAAACAGATCTCGGTCCCTGGGTGCAATGTAGAACCCAACTTGTTCTCTAGCTTTTATCGATGTGTTAAGCCGCTCGTGCTTAGTTTGAGTTCCGGCAAATCTAAGCCCGAACGCTGGCACCAATGGCACCACCTCGCAATCGACTTCAAGTGTTGTCTCAGGTTTTAAATCCGAAACCTCTTCCAATCCATACAGATTTCGTATCGTCCCATCACCTTATATCTCATAGCCGCAGTGGCTGCCTCATACTTAATCTGCTTGGCTATGGGCTGGATAGAATGCACTACCGTGCTCTTGTAGACGTGGTCCTTCTCTTTCCTCCTTCTCTTGAACAACAATAGCTCTGTTTCCTCCTGCGCGCCCTAATGGATATCCATTGCAGTAGAGAGAAAACGACGGATCCTCAAAATGATGACGTCAGCATAGGCAACTATTTCACTCTTTCCTCCTCAAAGGGCCTGAGAATCCAATTGATAATCAAGAGCCACAAGAGGAGGGATAAACCGCCCCCCTGCGGCGTCCTCCTGGTCACAATCTTCCCCTCGAGCCCTGGCTGACTCCCAGGAGAACCGTATTACGGCCAGGCAGTCGAAAACAGATCTCGGTCATTGGGTCCAATCTCGAACGCTGGCTCCAAAGGCACCACCTCGCACTCGTCTTCAAGCATTGTCTCGGGCCCTAATAGGCGTGGCCAAGAAACATGTTCTCTGAACCAGTTGTAATCTCCTTATATTGCACTTTCTCTCCATCGCCGTCTACCAAACTACTGGGGTGTAAGTAAGAGTTCGTCTTCTTATGCTCCTGTAGAGCCAGTGGACTATACTCGGCTACAGGCTCCATTTGGTGTTTACGACTATTTTACATAGTACCAATCTCAATACGCCTCCTTAGTAGGCTGGCCTGGCTAGCCTTCAGAAGGAATTGGCTCTTTCAATTTACATTCCTATCCAAGATCACTCCCAAGTATTTAACCTTGTCAGATATCGAAACCGTTCTGTTGAGGACTCTTAGGTCTAGACCAACCACAATCTCAAAAATACCCTTCCGACCTTTTTGCATGGCTAACTGGGATTCTTACATCTTAGAAGTTTTTCGATAAGAGCGCTACAGACGTGGTTGAGTAGTTTTTTAAATTAAACATAAACGGTTGTGGATATCGATGAAATTCTTTATTTCTGTGATTTCTTTTGCATGGCCACCACGGGCACTCTAGCCTGTTGCAACCACATGTCCTTCAAGTCCATATCATCCAATTGGGGTCAAAAATATTCTGTTATCATTGAACAGAAGCTATTGTCTTCGTCATAGTAACGTGCAGGTCTTTATCATCACGGAAGAAGTACGGCCCAATGACGCCGCCGGCCCATACACCGCACCAAACCGTAATTTTTTTTGGGTTGCAATGATGACTCATGGAATTCATGTGGATTGCTGTCTGACCAATAATGCATATTTTTCTTATTGACGAAGCCATTCAGCCAGAAATGAGCCTCATTATTTCATCAATCATTTCAAATCATTGTTGCTCAGCCCAATTCACTCACATTCGATGCATACATACACAAACATCTTGAAATGGCAAACCTTACTGAAGAGGAATGCCAAAAGAGCGCACAAAAAATATGTCGTCTTTTGCTGTCCCTATCGGTGTGTAGCAGAGTGGCGGTAAAATGCCCCTTGTGGCGTGCCCTGTGCTACTTTGTCCCTTACCTTTACACCATGGACCCACAATTTATCCACCGGTTCTTTAGCATGTGGTTCTTCCAGTCTTTACAAATTTGGTCCAACCGGTACTCGTGTAAGGATCAGTGTGGAGGTGCTTACATTTCTAAAGCCCCTCGATTGGGCGTCCCGGTAGCCGAGTTGGTAGCGTGCTTGGATTACCAGTTCAGGGGTCATGGGTTCGATTCCCGCCAGAACCCTTGGTCTGTCGCTACTAAGGTATCACAATGGACTTAAAATTGTCTAAGTGGGTCTGCAAAGGACTGCCACTCTTACCTAAACTAAAGCCCATCGACGTCAATATGTATTGGCCGCCAAGGTATTTATTTTAGAATCAAATTCTTTTATTTTGTACTCAACCTCGTCTGCAAGCTTCATATATATGAGAATGTACTACTCTTTATCACAATGTCCACCATGAGCTCCTAGGTTTTCAGTGGAAAGGACTTAAGACTTCAGGTACTCTGCAGGTACTCTTGCCTCCTGCCTGGTCTTGTTGGTTTACGCATGTCCCAGGTAAGATGTGAATATAGCGGCCAGGTGGAACGCCAGATAGTCATCGTCTGTCTGCAGTAATGCCGAAAATATCTCCCCGTCGTATTCCGTGCAAAATTCCTCCTCATTAGAAGCCTGATTCCATACTTGGCTACCGGGGAGCCTATTAGGAGGGCATAACCACTTCAGAAAATTGTTTCGGATTTTCTTGCCAGGATTCGAACTAAAGCGTGCGATGTCATAGGCGGTCATTCTGATCTCTGCGCCACGGTGGCTACCAGTTGGTTTTCATCTTATTTGGAAAGCTTATCGTATTCGGCACTGGCCATGCTATTCTAAACC
Organism: Stomoxys calcitrans; assembly: GCF_963082655.1. Classification (NCBI taxonomy): domain Eukaryota; kingdom Metazoa; phylum Arthropoda; class Insecta; order Diptera; family Muscidae; genus Stomoxys; species Stomoxys calcitrans. The sequence continues at coordinate 200,652,286 of NC_081552.1, forward strand.
TAATGTAGGGATGTTTCGAGAAAAAGTGCTCCATTGGGACCCTCCACTCGGGAACCTCACAGATGCATACATCCCCCATCTCCTATTAGCAAAGGTCGTTACCTACTACAGTTTAGGTACCATTTTAGTAAATCCTTTTATCATCTTTGGTTACGAGCAGCTTGAAAGAGAGAGATAGACAGCTACAAATTTTTCCCTCTTTTCTCACCTACGAATTGTGTTGCATCTCAGCATCTTCCAGCTCTAGTTCCCTTTGGTGTTGTCAATGGGCCAATAACTTGACTTCAATGACTGTGACATTCAAACAACGCTTTTATTGATGTTGGTAATGTTGCTGCGGATGTTGTCGTAGCTATTGCTTTGCCATTGTCGTCACCATCTACGTTGGGCATCTTCGCCTGAATCTTCTCCACCAATGGGAATTCAATAAATTCGTTTAGTCAAGTAGACCCCCTGCTTCTACTTACACCCATCTCCCAAGGAAAAAAGTTTCCCTTGAAGGGGGTTTTCTGAAACTGCGGAAGAGGGATATAGGCAGACGAAAAAACAATGAAGCGGAAAACGATTATCACAACAAATGTCGACGATGATTGTGTCTGAGAGTTGTAAGTCGATGCTAAGGTATAACCAAACTTAGGCACCTGAAAGCCAAACATACATGACCCTTCTACAGCCCAGTACTGCAATCATCCGCAGCGAAAATGTCTTCTAATAGAACACAAACAAAAGTTTAAAAACAACACACAACAAAGACAACAGCATTGAAGCAGAGTTGATTGGTGCCTATTTGCAATTAATTGAAACTACATTTATAATGACGCAGCGACATGTCGCTAATATTTTCCTCATAGATCTTAGATATATATATTCTTGATCAGCGTAAAAATCTAAGACGATCTAGACTTGTCCGTCCGTCTGTCTGTTGAAATCACGCTACAGTCTTTAAAAATAGAGATATTGAGCTGAAATTTTGCACAGATTCTTTTTTTTGTCCATAAGCAGGTTAAGTTCGAAGATGGGCTATATCGGACTATATCTTGATATAGCCCCCATATAGACCGATCCGCCGATTTAGGGTCTTAGGCCCACAAAAGCCACATTTATTATCCGATTTTGTTGAAATTTGGGGCAATGAGTTGTGTTAGGCCCTTCGACATCCTTCGTCAATTTGGCTCAGATCGGTCCAGATTTGGATATAGCTGCCATATAGACCGATCCTCCGATTTAGGGTCTAAAGCCCATAAAAACCACATTTATTATCCGATTTTGCTGAAATTTGGGACAGTGAGTTGTCTTAGGCCCTTCGACTTCCTTCGTTAAATTGGCCCAGATCGGTTCAGATTTGGATATAGCTGCCATATAGATCGTTCCTCCGGTTAAGGGTCTTAGGCCCACAAAAGCCACATTTATTATCCGATTTTGATGAAATTCGGGACAGTGAATTGTGTAAGGCCCATCGACATCCTTCGTTAATTTGGCTCAGATCGGTCCAGATTTGGATGTAGCTGCCATATAGATCGATGGTGTAAGGCCCATAAAAGCAACATTCATTATCCGATTTTGCTGAAATTTGGGACAGTGAGTTGTGTTAGGCCCTTTGACATATTTCTTCAATTTGGTCCAAATCGGTTCAGATTTAGATATAGCTACCATATAGACCGATTTCTTGATTTATGGTTTTGGGCCCATAAAATGCTCATTTATTGTCCGATGTCGCCGAAATTTGGAACTGTGAGTTAAGTTAAACCCCTTGACATACTTCTGTAATATCGCACAGATCGATCCTGATTTGAATATAGCTGCCATATAGACCGATATCTAGGTTTTAGGTTTTGGGGCCATAAAAGACGCATTTATTGTCCGATGTCGCTGAAATTTGACACAGTGAGTTTGGTTAGGCTATTCGACGTCCTTCTTAACTTTTGCCCAGATCAGTCCAGATTTGCATATAAAGGGTGATTTTTTTGAGGTTAGGATTTTCATGCATTAGTATTTGACAGATCACGTGGGATTTCAGACATGGTGTCAAAGAGAAAGATGCTCAGTATGACATTGACATTTCATCATGAATAGACTTACTAACGAGCAACGCTTGCAAATCATTGAATTTTATTACCAAAATCAGTGTTCGGTTCGAAATGTGTTCATTCACCGTAACGTTGCGTCCAACAGCATCTTTGAAAAAATACGGTCCAATGATTCCACCAGCGTACAAACCACACCAAACAGTGCATTTTTCGGGATGCATGGGCAGTTCTTGAACGGCTTCTGGTTGCTCTTCACTCCAAATGCGGCAATTTTGCTTATTTACGTAGCCATTCAACCAGAAATGAGCCTCATCGCTGAACGGTGAATGAACACATTTCGAACCGAACACTGATTTTGGTAATAAAATTCAATGATTTGCAAGCGTTGCTCGTTAGTAAGTCTATTCATGATGAAATGTCAAAGCATACTGAGCATCTTTCTCTTTGACACCATGTCTGAAATCCCACGTGATCTGTCAAATACTAATGCATGAAAATCCTAACCTCAAAAAAATCACCCTTTAGCTGCCATAAGTTTAGGGCCCATAAAAGAGGTTTAGTTAAAGGCCCATAAAAGAGGCATTTATTGTCCGATTTCGCCGAAATTTGGGACAGTGCTTTGTGTTAGGCTTTTCGACATGTTTATGCAACTTGGCCCAAATCGGTTCAGATTTGGATATAGCTGCCATGTAGACCGATATTTCGATTTAAAGTCTTGGCCCCATAAAAGGCGCATTTATAATCCGATTTCACTGAAATTTCACACAGCGACTTATGTTCGGCTTTTCGACATCCGTGTCGTATATAGTTCAGATCGGTATGAGGTATATGAGTATAAGGTATGAAATTTTCACCGAATTTTGATGAAAGGTGGTTTACATATATACCCGAGGTGGTGGGTATCCAAAGTTCGGCCCGGCCGAACTTAACGCCTTTTTACTTGTTATGACCAGTTTTATACCAACCACCAAAGAATGTTCGAAATACCCATCTCGGACCCCAAAAAGTGTGTACATTCTTGATCATTGTAAAAATCTAAGATGATCTAGCCATGCCCGTCCGTCCGTCTGTCTGTTGTATTCAGGCTACAGTCTTTAAAAATAGAGGTATTGAACAAAAACTTTGCAGGCAGGTTAAGTTCGAAGATGGGCTATATCGGGCTATATCTTGATATTGCAAATTTTGCCCATGAACACTCCATTAAGGAACAGGGGCAAACTTCTCGCATAACAATTATAGCCAAGTCCGAACGGCGCGCCGCAGTGCGAAACCTCTTTGGAGAGAAGTTTTACATGGCATAGTACCTCACAAATGTGGCCAGCATTAGCAGGGGAAAACCACCGTTGGACACTTTTTCTGATGGTCTCGCCAGGATTCGAACCCAGGCGTTCAGCGTCATAGACGCACATGCTAACCTCTGCGCTACGGTGGCCTCCTATCTTGATATATCCCCCTTATAAACCGATCTGCCTATTTAAGGTCTTAGGCCCATTAAAGTCACATTTATTATCCAATTTCGATGAAATTTGGGACAGTTGGTTATATTTGGCCCCTCAACATTCTTGTTCCATTTGACCCAAATCGGTCCAGATTTGGATATAGCTGCCATAAAAACCAATTCCTCGATTTAAGATCTTGGGCCCCTAATAGGCACATTTATTGTCCGATTTAGGATAGCGAGTTGTGTTAGACCGTTCAACAACCCTGCTCAATAAGGCCCAGATCTGTCCAGTTTTGGATATGGCTGCCATATATAGCGATCTCCGTATAAGAACTTTTTTATGGCCCTAAAACCTTGGACTATCTTAACACAGCACGAATTTTGATAATAAAATTCAATAATTTGCAAGCTTTGTTGGTTTGAAGATGTTGGATAGTGAAACAAAACACGAAACGTTCGCGAACTGTTTAAACCAGTGTTGCCAAAAATATAATAGCTAAAAAATCACCCTTTATATATATTTTTGATCGTGTTGACATGTTAAGTCCATCTAGCCATGTCCGTCCGTCTGTCTGTGGAAAGCTTGATGGAGTAAAGCTAGGCGCTTGAAATTACGCACCAATACTTCCTATTAGTGTAGGTCAGTTGGGATTTTTAATGGACCATATCGGTCTATATTTAGATATAGCTCCCATATAAACCGATATCCGGATTTTACTTCTTGAGCCCCTATAAGGCGCAATTCTTGTCCGATTACATTTTAGTCTCATATATTCGGCGGTACCTTTGATATTCGGTAGAAATTTTGGGGGCGGTTTTGGGCTTGAAACGGCTCCCTAGGTACTTGGACCCAATTTTTACTTTCACATTCATACTCTACTCCCGAATACCTTTTATTTGAATCCCATATTGTCCCAATTGATGCACTATTGATTCTGGGCGCTAATTTTGGGAGGTTTTGAGCCTGGGGCGGCCCCTGGGTACTTCGATCCAATTTTTAATATCCTATTCGTAATATACTCCCGAATACCTTTCATTTGAGTCCCATATTGTCCCCATCGATCCATTTTTGATTTTGGGCGCTATTTTTTAGGAGGTTTTGGGCCTGGGGCTGCGCCCCGGGTACTTCGATCCAATTTTCAATATCATATTCGTATTTAACTCCCAAATACCTTTCATTTGAGTCCCATATTGTCTCGATCGTTTTAATTTTGTTTTCTGGCGGTCCTGTTGTTGTAAGGGGGAGGATCGGCCCCCCTTCCGATATCAAAAAATTATAAGGCCTATTGTTCCTTCCAGACTAACCCACACAATCTGTGAAAATTTGAAGAAAATTGAGTTTATACTCGTACGGAATAAACAAACACTTGATTCATTATACCCACCACCATGGGATGGGGGTATACTAGTCATTCAGTTTGAAACACTTCGAAATATGGATCTGCGACCCCATAAAGTTTATTTATTCGGGATCGTCTCAACATTCTAAGTCTAGCTAGTCATGTTCATCGGTCCGTTCGTCTATCGAAATCACGATAGCGATCGAACGCGTAAAGCTAGCAGTTGGAAATTTTGCATAGATACTTTTTATTGATGTAGGTCGTTTGGGATTGCAAATGGACCATATCGGTTCAGATTTGGATATAGCCCCCAAATAAACCGATCCCCGGATTTGACTTCTTGGGACCTTAGAAGTTTCAATTTTCATCCGATTTGGCTGAAATTTGGAACAAGGACTTTTGTTGCAACTTTCATCGTCCATGCCAAGTATGATCGGAATCGGTCTATAAACAGATATAGCCGTCATATCAACCGATCCCCGGAATTGACTTCTTCAGCACTTAGAACCCTTAATTACCATTCGATTTGGCTGATATTTGGAATAAAGACTTGTGTTATGACATCCAACATTCGTGCCGAGTATGATCCGAATCGGTTTATAAACAGATATAGCCCCCATATAAACCGATCCCCGGATTTGACTTCTTGAGTCCTTAGAAGCCTAAATTTTCATCCGATTTGGCTGAAACTTGGAACAAAGACTTGTGTTATGACATCCAACATTCGTGCCGAGTATGATCCGAATCGGTTTATAAACAGATATAGCCCTCATATAAACCGATCCCCGGATTTGACTTCTTGAGTCCTTAAAAGCCTCAATATTCATCCAATTTGACTGACGTTTGGGACAAAGACTTGTGTAACAACTTTCAAAATTCATGCCAAGTATGATCCGAATGGGTCTATAAACAGATATAAGCCCCATATAAACAAATCCCCGGATTTTACTTCTTCAGCACTTAGAAGCCTTAGAAGCCGATTCGGCTGAAATTTGGGACAATGGCTTGTGTAACAACTTTCAACATCCTTGCCAAGTATGATCTGAATCGGTCCATAAACAGATATAGCCCCCATATAAACTGATCCTCGGATTTGACTTCTTGAGCCCATTGAAACCTCAATTTTCATCCAATTTGGCTGAAATTTGGAACAAAGGCTTGTGTTATGACTTCCAACATCCATGTCATGTATGATCCATATCGGTCCATAAACAGATATAGCCCCCATATAAACCGATCACCGGATTTGACTTCTTGAGCCCTTAGAAGGCCCAATTTTCGTCCGATTTGCCTGAAATTTGGAACAAAGACTAATGTCATGACTTTCAACATCCATGCCGAGTATGATGCGAATCGGTCCATATGCAGATATAGCCCCCATATAAATTGATCCCCGGATTTGACTTCTTAAGCCCTTAGAAGCCTTAATTTTCATCCGATTTGGCTGAAATTCGCCACAAAACTCTATCTTTTGACTTACAACATCCATGCCAAGTTTTATCCGAATCAGTCAATATGGTGATAAAGGCCCCCCTTAGTACCGTTATCCCGATATGACTGCCTGAGACCAAAATAATTCAAATACAAACTCAGTCAATAAGGGTACATTTTTAGCGGAATCCATGGTGGTGGGTACCCAAGATTCTGCCTGACCGAACTTTTACTTGTTTTTATAGATGTTTGAAATGTTTCCCTAGGACTTCTGTTAAGACTTACAACCCTGAAGGGATGTAACTGGAAATTTCACTGAAACCCCGGAAATTCAACTCACCAAAGCATTTAAGATGCCACTGATTTTTCTTAGCATTGGCCTACTCTGCAATTACCTTCATCTTGTGATTGTCATAGTCATTGTCGTTGATGCTGTCGTGGCTTTTATCGGCTATTGTTGTTGGAGCGCCATTGTTGTCGTTTTGCATGTGGCCAAAGAAGTCCGCAGAACATGAATATGCAGTGTTATTAATGTGGAGCTTATAAACACTTTGGCAACAATTTAATGGAATCTCCAAACGATGGGAACCGCATTGGGATCAGGGCTCTGCCATCACATGCAAACAGACAGACAGAGAGAAAAGTTTCAATTGTGGCGACAAGGGCACAATGGCGGTCTATTTAATGTTTCAACGATAAATAAAGGCGATAAGATGGGGGGGGGGGCAAATGGAGCGGGGGCAAAAGTTGGTTGTTTGTCCATTGGCGACATTAGGAAACAAGTTGTTATAGTATGACAATTAAACGCTGGTGTTATTGTGGTCTTCGATACATAGAGCCTCCACAGCCTGACGACTTTTATGGCCTCCGACGTTGTTGTTCAGGGGTGCGATACAAATGCCACCCGTGTTGAAATGTTGTTGTCAGCCGCTCCAATGCAGTTCGCTCTGTCTTTCTACCCCCGAGGATAACAAATCAACGCTCTTGACAAACTACAAATGTTACAATTGTGAGGTCTCCTTTCTCTACATCTTCTTCCATCCATATGTACAAGCCACAAAATGTTACATGATCCCGCCTGATTGGACAAGATCTGAATCTGTCAACCATCGAACGTGTATTTGATTACGGGCCTGTTTGTTCCTGTGAACATTTTCCTGGCTCTAGCGATAAGCCGGTGTTACGTTTGACAATTTAAACATGGCCTAATCTTGGGAGGTGATGGTAGATGAAAAACCTCCGCATGGCATCCCATTTGCCGCTATTCTGCTATGCAGCCCTTATCAAATGTGAAAACATGAATTTCTTCTCCGTCATGCCTTTGGAGTTATTAACACCGGCTTGGGTTTTGGTTGGTGTGAGTTGTTGGTTTGTGATAACAGCCATTGCCTTTCTACCACATTGCCGTCTCTTTCCAGAGTCTAATGCCTGCCTAGGCATCCTTGGATAGGTATGTATGGCTAACAAGACAGCCAGATCTTCTACAATTCTGAGCAATGCTGGGCTTATGTATTCACAGCATGGGCCAGTGTTGCCGCATATAATTTTCTAAATAAAACAATCTACCATAGGTAAAAAGGTGAAATCGAGGGTTTTTGCAAATCCATATAGGGAGTGAGTGGGCCCTCCATGTTTCCCAGTCTACTCTCCAAATATTCGAAAACCCTGGGGGCATTCAGAATGATGACGAAGCCTGGTACGCACTTCACTGGATGATCGGACGTGGCGGACGGTATCATGTACACGAATGGTATCAATATCCCTCTGATATGATAACAGAGGGGAAGATAGTTTACAAGTTATTGGGACCATATTGCAATGTCGCCAAGGACAGGACCCAGGGTCGTAGCCAGGATTTTATTTTGGTGGGGGCATATTGGATTTAAAAAACATTTAAAAAATATGTATACACGCTAACATTCGAAAAATAAGAATTTTGGGGGAATGGGGTCGGGCCCTAAAGCCACCATCCTGACTACGTCCCTGGCAGGACAGTATGCCATACGACTCCTTGAAATGACTCCTACTTCTAGGACCTGCGGTTTGCAGCACTACGTCTCAGTTGGATGACGGAACGTTAAGGTGCTTTTTATTCCAAAATTGCAAATTTGGCCCATGAACATTCCACTAAGGAACAGGGGCAAACTTCTCATATATCCATGAGTGCAGTCCGATTCAAGTTTTATGCTCAATGATACAACGTGCCGCAGTGCGACACCTCTTTGGAGAGAAGTTTTACATGGCATAGTACCTCACAAATGTTGCCTGCATTAGGAGGGGAAAACCACCGTTGAAAATTTTTTTCTGATGGTCTCGCCAGGCTTTGAACCCAGGCGTTCAGCGTCATAGGCAGATATGCTAACCTCTGCGCTACGGAGGTGACTTTTTATTCCAGAGGTGGATGAACCGAGCCACTTTCTTCCTTAGGACTAAAGACCAATCAGTTTGTTATCCTCCATTTTGAAGATCCTGGTATGCTGCTATCAACACACCTGTACTAAGGCTCAGTTTGTTTATAGTGCCCTTAATAATAAAGTTGGCTACCACGAAAGTAATTTGGTTTTGGGCTACTTCACTTTGGACGCCTTCTTGGACATATAACGCGCTTTGAATAATGTGAAGTTGGAGTCCATACTTGGGGCACAATTAGGTGAAAATTCTTTTGCTCAGTTATTTTGGGCTATGCCACCTGATTTCTGATAGTTTCTGAGTGAGGTCTGACTACGGGATGTTGGTGTCCCACTAGGTGACCAGTTCGGAACTGTTTGGAGTTCAACTGGAAGTAGTTAGACTACGTGGTTCCTTAATCTGGTACCATGGGAGTCGGGAGCCCTTGGAACTTCGGTTCCAGCCTGACTGTGGTGAGGCCCCAGTTGCGAGCAACGTGGTGGCTGTGGTTTAGACCTAAAATCACAGGTAGGGCATATCGATGCTCGATGTGGTGTTACGTTTAATCAACCAGATGCGGTCAGCCATAGATCGGAAGGAGTTTTAGATGGTGCTCCGCTTCTAACCAAGGGGGATATGAGGTCCAAACAACGTGCGATCGAATTGGTACTCATGCTGGGTTCGGTCATGTATGGGGTCGTTGGTAGACACATTATATTCACCCGGGGTTAAGAGCCCTGCAGGGTTAGGCCAACATGGCAGGTGCCTGCGCAAAACACTACTAGTCCATTCAGGACTAGGACTGAGCAAAACACTACTAGTCCTTTTTTGGTGAATTGTGTTGATAAGATGCTAAAAGGCCAATTCTGCATGGCGCTTTGGAGGGTCTGAGTGTCCCCCCTCTTTTGGTGAATTGGGTTGATACGATAATGAAAGACGGGATTATCAAAGCATCATTAGGTCGATTCTGACCAGAGGAACTCTGCAGGGTATTTTGTCCCCTTTTTTTGACTATTGGTTATCAATGGTATTCTATAGTTTTTCGGGAAAGAGAGGGTGAAGCTCATTGCTTACGCAGATGGTATCGTCGTCATGTTAGGTAGCCGTTTCCTCTCTGCTATTACGGATCTTGTTCAGGTGGCGTTGAGGTAGCTCTCTGGATGGGCAAGGGCCAACGAGCTTGTCACAAGCCCTAGAAATTCTGACCAGGTACTTTTCATCACAAGAAAAATGGTGGGTGTTTTCTGGGGACATGCACTGGATATGGAGGAGCTGCCGCTTTCTGCGAAGGCCAAGCATTTGTGCCTGATTCTTGACCAGAACCTTAGTTGTAGCTCTACTCAATTCGATAGGAAAAAGTTGGGGACTAAGGACACTGAAGGTTCACTGGATGTTTAGGCGGTTGTTCGGCCGTATCCCACCTCACCGCAGGGTGATCGAGATGCCAGAGGGTGCCGCGACGATACTAATCTCTGGTGCAAACAGAATTATCGCGAGAGAGGCTTTGAGTCCCTGTCTCCATCTTAGGCCTTTTTAGCTATGTAAGATCAGTTACCTGATGTTCCTCAAACTTTGGCCATTCTTCTGTTTTGCTGGGGGATAAAGAGGCGGCGTTATATACCAGGGGAATTCTTCTTTGTTGGCGGGTTTGAAGTAGTTTTCCCATAAAAAAGAGCTTTGGGTTGGGATAAGCATGTCCTTTCCGGCACCTCCTTTATACACGGATGGGTCCAAAGTGGATGGGGGCACCGAAACAGGAGTATTTATTGAAGTGAGGAATCAAATTTGCTTTTGGATGGCTGCAGCATCTTTTAGGTGTAGGTCTTCGCGATACTGAAGACACTGGAGACGATGTCAATGCGGGAGCGGCGGACCGATCGGTACTGTTGGTCTGTTGTCGGCCCATGTTAGGTCGGGAATTGTTCTTCGAACCATGGGAAAGGCTTTTTAACTCTTTTGGATCCCGGGCTAAAAGGGATGGCGGTCAGACTATTGGCGCTGAAGGCTCTGGTGACGGGTTGTGTGCAGTCGGGAATGGTTCTCCGAACCATGGGAAAGACTCTTTTGGGTCTGGGGCCAAAAAGGAGTGGCGGAGAATAGAGCGACCGACAAGCTGCCAGGAATAGAACGTTGCTTGGTGCAGATCGTGGAATCAGTGAGCCCCCTCTGTGCGAGCAGTATGGAGGCCTTTTACGATGATCGAGCGAATGAAGCGTGGACTAGTGTAGTGGATTGCAAGATATCAAAGGCCCTATGGCCGAGTATTTAAAGGAATAGGGAGTTGTTTATCCTGCGGCTGAGGAAGCATGACGGCGACGGCATCTCTCAGGTGATCTTCGCGGTACTGAACACACTGGAGGCGATACCAATCCGGGAGCGGCGGCACGGTCAGACTATTGGCGCTGAAGGCTCTGGTGTCGGGTTGTGTGCAGTCGGGAATGGTTCTCCGAACCATGGGAAAGGCTGTCTAGCTCTTTTGGGTCCGGGACCAAAAACGTATGGCGGAGAATAAAGCGGCCGACAAGCTGCCAGGAATGGAACGCTGTATAGTGCAGATCGTGCTAAGGAATTAATGAGCCCTCCTCTGTGCGAGCAGTTTGACGCCTTTTACGATTACCGCGCAAATGAAGCGTGGACTGGTGATGTGGGTTGCAGGGTATCAAAGGTCCTGTGACCGAGTATTGCATGGAATAGGTCGTCGCTTATAATGGGTCATGGGGAAGCATGACTTCGGACTGATGATAAAAGTCCTGAATGGTCACTTAGTCATTTAACGTCGCGCTGAACGCAGGAAGGGGCAGACTTCTACAGTGTATGCGATGACGAAAAGGAGTTGAAGAAGTTTGAACACCTTTCGTGCCACTGCCCGCAATTGCGAGAAGACACCTAGATGGTGGTATTTGGTGAACAACTCTTTCCCTGCCCGGACTTCGTTCAGGAATTTAGAACTCTTTTCATTCTGTACTTATGTCTGGATTGGCTGCATGAACCATATTCTCAGCGGTGAAAATTTCTGCCTGGTCCGCCTGGTTCCACAACTTTTTTGTTTTGTGCGTTGTTTTGTTCGGGCTGGACGCAGGGAGAGCCAGACAGACTTCTGTACAATGACTGAGAAGAGTTGAAGACGGTCGAGCACCTTTTGTACTGCCCTGTTATTGCGTGAAGAAGACACGGAAAGATGGGGAAACACCTTTTTTCGTACCTGGGAAAGACAAACTTCTGTAAGCGATGACGAAAAGGAGTTGAAGAAGTTTGAACACCTTTTGTGCCACTGCCCGCAATTGTGTTGGTAAACAACTCTTTCCCTGCCAGAACTCCCTCTCCAGGCATTTAGTACTATAGTCATTCTGTACTTCTGAAGAGGTCTGGATTGGCTGCATTCTATTCTCAACGGTGAGAATTTCTGCCTAGTCTGCCTGGTTCTAACCCTGTTTTGTTTTGTGCGTTGGCTTCATTTGTTCGCGATGGACACAGGGATAGACAGACTTCTGTGCGATGACGCAGAAGAGTTGGAGACGCCCCGTAATTGCGAGGAGAAGACACAGAATAAAAGTTGAATACCTCTTTACGTGCCTGTATTTCCTACAGGCACTTGTCGTTTGGGAGTCCTATAGAGAGCTGAATTGGCTGACTGAACCATATTTTCACCATAGAGAATTTCTTCCAAGTCCGCCTGGTTGCGTTCCTTTGTTTGATTTGTTTTCTGTTGTTTCTGCTGTCTTTCGCCGAGGTATGGTGATCTTTATCTGTGTTTTTCCCTCTTTTTGTTCACCTCTATCTTCATCTAGGATGAAAACAATGGTTCTAAGGGCCCGATTGAAGCGGCTAGTAAACGGGGTAACTACCTTACCTAAATTGTGTGTCAGTTTATTTGGGGATGGTTTCCTAGGCAAACTAGGCCATATTTGGAGACATTTTTGGGATTTACATCACAAAATAACAGCCAAATCGGACAAACACTGAAGTTTCTAGGGGATCAAGAAGTTACCCGGAGGATCGGGTTAGAAGGGAGTTGCATTTACTTCCGGGTCCATCTGAATCTTATTTTGTATTATTACAGAAGGTCATGAGAACTTCTTTTATGAAATTTCATTTAAATCGTTGAAAACCCGACGTTTCAAGGGGCTCAAGGAATCAAATCCGGGAATCGATTTATATGGGACCCATATCCAAAAGTGGAGTTTTGTAGACAATATTTAGTATATATTGAGTGGGAGGGGGAAACTGCAATCTGCTATGCGTCATCTATATCATTGCGATCTATAATGTAGAACCTATATAAACTTTGGTCTCAAGCATCATTGAAGCCTACCCAGCTTTCTGAAGGGGGGCTAAAGTTCTTTGAACAGCAATAATTTAGCAAATGTAATGGAAAACAATAATATGTAATGGCCACCGGAGCGCAGAGGTTAGCATGTCCGCCTATGACGCTGAACGCCTGGGTTCGAATCCTGGCAGGAACATTAGAAAATTTTTCAGAGGTGGTTATCCCCATCAAATGCTGACGACATTTGTGAGGTACTTTGTCATGTAAAAACTTCACCCGAAAGAGGTGTCGCTATGCGGCAAAGGAGGAGGTCCCTTATCATTGAGCTTAAAATTGAATCGGACAGCACTCATTGATTTTTGAGAAGTTTCCAACAGGTCCTTAATGGAATGTTCATGGGCAAATTTGTAATTGCAATGGCAAACATTGAAATTTTTGAAATTCTGGGGCCTAAAACTTTTCTGGGGGGGGTGCTTAGCCCACCTTCATAGGCCTTTGTACGATTACGATCTCAAGTCAATCTGTCAAATTGTTTACTCCCTTTGCTCTTGAATATAAAAATACACGGCAACTCTGTCATTATCATACAAACATACATACATACACCAATATCACCATTGGCTTTCTAGACTGCCGCTTGTATGACTATTTATTGCTCTCTGTACGCGAGTACTCTACTACTCCACTCTAAGCAGGTATTGAAATGTAGCCAATAAAACACATCACACACTACCTACCTACCTTCCCAGCTACCTTTGGCATAACTCTAGTAAGGACAACATTTGACTTGGCGCCATCGTTTAAGATGCGGCTCACTATGATGTGCTGATAAGCACACGGTGATCATAGTTAGCTGCTGAGCGACCATATCTTGTAGCAGCTATCGGCTTGTAGTAGAGAACATTATCACGCCGCAGCCGTTAGTTACTACCGTGCACAGTTTGTTGTGGTTGATGCTCACCTTTGTGGTGTGGCATGATACATAGTTCCTTACGTCCAACTCACATGGAGTGTTCTTTGGAAGAAAAACATGTAGCATACTGCTGCCATCTCAAGATAAAGATGATTTTGAAGTATTCCACCTGTATATAAGAATTTATTACAAATTTTGTTTTTTTTTTATAAAAGAGTGTTTTCTGCTAAGCGAGGAGATTCCTAGGAAGTTCATAGTTTGGAAAATGCATTTTTGAGAAAGATTCATAGAACTGGTGATTACGGTGTGATCGATTTAATTGGCTAGATCTCATATGCCGACCAATGGGGTGCCATGATCTACTGGTCGAAACGTGATTGGGATACAAAGATTCCTGATTTGGTGCTTGGGGTCAAGATCAATCCCATCTCATTTTGGGCTAAGCAGCCCCAGAATAGTTTTAGCCACAAGTGGTTAAGCCAGGGCTGCAACCGACTTTCTCAACTCTAAACCCGACTAAATACTCTAACTTCCCATACATGATCAAAACCTCGACTCTGGTCGAGCCCTGAATTGAACACCCTGACGCATCTCTTCTGATCAGTAGCCAAATTTGGCTAACCTATGAGCATCCCTTTTGCTGGGTATAAAGCTATTGGCTGCTGCGTTAATGATGTCTCCAAAATTCTGCTCAGCAACACATGCATCTCAGAGAAACGACAGCTCCCCGACGCAGCGTATTCTCTGAAACTATTTCAACCCCTTATCTTTTGATTGATATTCACCTGATGTTCAGGGATTATGAAGTCGGATGGTCGAACCCATACCCCTCTGGTAGTTACCCAGTTGAAAATGTCATAACGTGTGATGCGCATTAAATTCTTTCAGTACCAAGTGAATTCGGTGGGACAGCAAGCGATTGTTGTCAGGCCTATAACCTGGGGCACAACTACCAATCGGCGATGTCTCGGCAGTTCCAGATTTGACTGCTGCCAACATACATTCCATATTGGGCCCACTGGGGGCAGGGATGATATGTCTATACCGCACGGTATGATGCCTTAAGAAAGCTAGTCCCCATCTCAACCTATAGTGCCATATTTACCCAACACATTAGAGCAGTGACAACCGTGCAAGCTTCAGGCGTTAGGTTCGTCACCTGAATCTCAACTACCGTTATGCTCTTCCAAGTCTTAAAATCCACGATTTCATCGACTTGGAAAATGGGTCAAACTATTTGAGGACATCGCCAACACGTCCCTCCAGCTAGACCTCAAACGCTGGGTCACGAATAATCTGGGTGGTCGTCAGTCGTTTGTGGAATTTAGAGATAAAAAGTCGAAGCCCCGTAGAGTGCAACAAGGAGTTCTTAAGGGCAGGGTGATATTTCCGCCACTGTATAACCTCGACCTTGAGGCCACCGCAGCGCAGAGGTTAGCATGTCCGCCTATGACGCTGAACGCCTGGGTTCGAATCCTAGCGGTGGTTTTCCCCCCCTCCTAATGCTGGCAACATTTGTGAGGTAGGTACTATGCCATGTAAAGCTTCTCTCCAAAGAGGTATCGCACTGCGGCACGCCGTTCGGACTCGGCTATAAAAACGAGGCCCCTTATCATCGAGCTTAAAAACTTGAATCGGACTGCACTCATTGATATGTGAGAAGTTTGCCACTGTTCTTTAGTGGAATGTTTATGGACAAAATTTGTTTGTTGTTGTTGTATAACCTCGACCTAACCTCCATTCCACCTCCTTTAAACGGCATAGAGATACGCATCCGGAACATTTTGTCTTCCGTTGAGAGAAGGGAGATCGGTCTGTACGACTCCCCCTTGGTTGGATCCTTTCTAGGCTTCAGTCAACGACAGGTTGAGGACACTTTTAAGGTACTCAACTCCAGGTAGAACCAGATTCTTAAGCATCAGTGTAGATTTACTGTCGGGGCTCAACGCCTTGGATGATTTGATGCCACCTATGACATTCTTAACTTCGCCCACGGTAAATTGTGATGGCTGTCATCGAATGGCTTTCCTCCTAGCCTTGTTACTCTTGGGGTGCTCAATACATTGACGGTTGAACAACCTGGTACATCTTTTCGGGTCAGTCACAGTAACGTCGCCAAAAGTGACCGGGATTCTACCGGGATTCGAGAGAGAATTAACAGTAGACCACAGCTTACCGAAACCGGTGCCCGGGATTCGAGAGAGACTTGGCAGTAGACCACAGCTTACCGAAACCGGTGCTTAAGTTACATTGCTCCAAGTGTTCCAGCCATAAATTCCGACCATGTTCGTTGGCTACCCAGTTTATTTTCAGATTCAGCTCGCTGTTTCTGGGGTTAGTGGGGTCCGTACAACGAATCCCATCACGCTCGTCTGCGAGTACCACTGAAATTGGGCCGTACTTAGGGTATTCGACCGGCTGGTAAAAAGAGAGCCGGTGCTGCGTTAATGTTGTCTCGGAATTTCCTCTCGCCAAC
Organism: Stomoxys calcitrans; assembly: GCF_963082655.1. Taxonomy (NCBI): domain Eukaryota; kingdom Metazoa; phylum Arthropoda; class Insecta; order Diptera; family Muscidae; genus Stomoxys; species Stomoxys calcitrans. Next base: position 200,668,569 of record NC_081552.1, read on the forward strand.
TCGCACATCCGAGAGAGGTGTCAGTTCACTGAAGCGGCGATTGGTGTACTCTCTGAAGCCAGCCCAATAGACCTTCTTCTGATTGATAAACTTCTGGCGCTCAGCGGTTATGAAGTTGGATGGTCGTTCGATGATGAGAATTATGGGGAGGTGGTCTGACCGCAAAAGAGATGACAGCTTGCCAGGATACGTCACTTGGCCTTGGGGTCGAGATGCGTGGCGGATTGTTTGGAATCCCTGGATAGGCTCCGTACCCACGTTGTGACGCTGACATGGGTTCCTCGGCATAAGGGGATTCCAGGAAATGAGAGGGTGGACGGGTGCGTCAGGAGGGGTTCGTCTGCGCTGGGCGGACCAGCCATTGGACTTGACTACGTGCCATTTGTCGAGCTACTTAGTGGATGGGATGGCCAGGGCGGCGTCGGTGGAGATGTGGGACTCGGTGGATGGTTGTCGGACTGCGAAGGCGCTTTAGCCGGTAATCGACCGTCACTCGGCCTTGGGGTCGAGGATGGTGAGGGCCCACGTTGTGACGCTGACATGGGTTCCTGGGCATGAGGGGATTCCAGGAAATGAGAGGGCTGACGGGTGCGCCAGGAGGGGTTCGTCTGCGCCAGGCGGACCAGTCATCGGTCTTGCCTACGTGCCATTTGTCGAGCTATTGAACACAGTAGATAGGCGGCGTCGTTGGCGAGTTGGGACTCGGTAGATGGTTGCCGGACTGCGAAGGCGCTATGGCCGGTCATCGACCGGAGGAGGACGAGTGGGTTGCTGCCGTTCGATAAGAGGTCGATGGTTACTTTGACAGGGGTCATAACCGGACACTGTGCCATAAGAGTTGTCTCGGCGAGGATGAGAAGGAGACTATTGAGCACTTGCTGTGTTTCTGTCCGGGTTTGCAGAGGCGTAGGCTCTCCTATCTGGGGAGCCGTTTCTTTTGTGATCTGGGTGAACTTGCAAACTTACCTCTGGTATGACTCTTGCGGTTTGTTGAGGGAACAGGATGGTTCCGAAGGGGGTTTATATGAGCTATATCAGGTTATAGGCCGATTTTAACCATATTTCGCACAGGATTAGAGGTTATATAAAAACACCGCATGCAAAATTTCAGCCAAATCGGTTAATGATTGCGCCCTCTAGTTGCTCAGGAAGTCAAGATTCAAGATCGGTTTATATAACAGCTATATCAGGTTATGGATGGATTTAAACCATATTTGGCACAGTTGTTGGAAGTCATAATGAAACACTTCATGCAAAATTTCAGCCAAATCAGATAAGAATTACGTCCTCTAAAGGCTCAAGAAGTCAAGATCCCAGATCGGTTTACATGGTTGTTGTATCAGGTTATGGACCGATTTCAACCACAGTTATTGGAAGTTATAACAAAACACGTCATGCAAAATTTCAGCCTCATTGGTAAATAATTGCGCCCTCTAGTGGCTGAGGAAGTCAAGATCCCAGATCGGTTTATATGACAGCTATATCAGGTTATGGACCGATTTCAACCATACTTGGCACAGTTGTTGGAAGTCATAATGAAAAACTTCAGCCAAATCGGATAAGAATTGCGTCCTCTATAGGCTCAAAAAGTCAAGATCGCAGATCGGTTTACATGGTAGCTGTATCAGGTTATGGACCGATTTCAACCATACTTGGCACAGTTATTGGAAGTTATAACAAAACACGTCCTGCAAAATTTCAGCCAAATCTAGTGGCTCAAGAAATCAAGATCCCAAATCTGTATGTATCGCAACTATGTCAAAACATAGACCGATATGGCCCATTTATAATCCCAACCGACCTTCACTAAATGGAAGTATTTGTGCGAAATTTCATGGGCCTAGCTTTACTCCTACGAAAGTTAGCGTGCTTTCGACAAACAGACGGACGGACAGACGGACGGAAGGACAAACGGACGGATGGACAAACGGACAGATGGACGGACGGACGGACAGACGGACGGACATGGCAAGATCGACTTAAAATGTCATGACGATCGATCATATATATACTTTATGGGGTCTTAGACGAATATTTCGAGGAGTTACAAACATAATGACGAATTTAGTATACCCCCATCCAATGGTGTAGGGTATAAAAAAAAAGTACAAAACACCTATAAGGAGGCAAAGTTCCCTGACCGGCATAAAACCGGCTGCCACGGGATTGTCTGTTCCCTGAAGAACCCTCTAGGTGACTAACAATTCTGCTCTGGCTTTGAATCTTGACTTTTGAGGTTAGGTCTTAGATATTGCCTCTAAGTTTTGCACTATTATTCCCAAGCTTAGAGAAACATTTTTGCCAGCCTGCGGAAAATTTCCATATATAATTAATTTTGTTTAAAGTTTTTCTTTTCATATATCATTTATTTCTTATACAAATATTTTACTTAAATATAATAAATTAATTACTTTTAAAGCTTTAATGCAAAATAAAAACTATTACAAAAATTATTACAACTATTTATGTAAGAGTATACCAAAAAATCTTAGCTTACAAATGCTCAGCATGTCATTAGAAACTAGAAATTCGTTGAATGATTTATGAAAATATTCTTTTTTTTTCAAGTTTATATAAGAGCATTATATACATTTTTTTATATTAAATAATTTTGTATGGCTATATGAGCTGGCTTTAATGGATGTGGCTCCAACCTATCACCTGTTTGTTGTTTACATTTTGGATAACTCCGTTTTTTCCTTTTTTTTTATTATTAAACCGATACCGCATTTCTGGTATTACTGCCAAGTATAGAAGAAATACTGAAGCTTGAGCGTTTAATGGGCAATTCACAGGATATCAGAGATTCTGAAGAGTTTGATCTCTTGGCAGTTGGTGTGGTGGCGCTGACTGGTGTTTTTGAAGGTGGTGTGGCAATTTGATAATCTTCCGATGATGTACTCACCACATCTACAAATAGTTCGGGATGTTGTTCCTCATTTCCCTGGGAAGTTTGACTGGCACAATCCTCATTGGCCGAGTTGTAGTCACATTCCGAAGTGGGAGTTTCAATGGCATGATAACTTAAGGGCAAGCGACGATGGGAATTCATAGTTTGGGAATCCATATAATTTGCAGTGTGGGGCATATACAGGGGAGGCATTACCGACGGCATTGCAGGCATTTGAGAGAAAAATGCCGGCGCAAAATCATTCATCAAAACTGATGTCTGTTGATGATGCTGCTGCTGCTGCATGGCATAACGCATGGCTCCACTTAAATCAACGTAGGGCATAGCTTGTTCCTCCCTGCTGCAGAAACGCTTTGCCTGTGGTGGTGAATCCTGACTGCTGGCGATACTCGATTGATCATCATCGGTATGGGAGCAGTTATTGGCATTCTGATCATCCGAGAGGGCAGGTGAGAGAGACATTTTCCTTTTACATTTGGATTGGCCAGTCTCACGAAAACCTTTGGCAAAGGGGTTATTGTCGATTTTCAATTTGGTAATGCGATCATTCTGTAACAAGGAGGAAAATTAGTTTATTAGAATTTTGCAGAGTTGATTTATGGTTCTGTAAACAAAGACACAGCATGAGTTTTAGCCCTCAGGGGCAAAAATGGGAAGAAAGGCCGATTACATGCTGAGTTTTTGTTAAAACAAATTTGTTTGTCATTTGCTACCAACCTGATAGGCTGTAACAGCTACAAATTCCGTCTCGGGAAATACAAAGGCCTGTTGCGGGGCCCAGGGTATTTGCGATAAATCATTGGTGCGTATTACATGAATACGCGGCTGATATTTATGCATGCTGGCCAAGACAACCTGAAAGGAAGAAAATCAAAAAATTAATAAGCTATGAAAAAGAGGAATACTAAAAAAATTATCACTAAGAAGAGTTAAAAAAAAAATAAATTATGAAAAAAAATCAAAACCAAATCGAACAAATGCAAAAAATTATAAAAAAAAGAAAAAAAAAACAAAATCGAACAAATGCAAAAAAAAATTAAAAACAAAAAATTTAAACAAATTTAAAAAAAAATTAAAAAAAAAGTTAAAAAAATTATTGAACAAATTTTCAAAAAAAATTTTTAAAAAAATCTTTTATAATTTTGTTAAATTTTTTCGATTTTTTCTTTATATTTTTGTTTTTATAATTTTTTTTAAATGTTTTTTTTTTAAAATATCAAAAAAAAATCGAACAAATACAAAAAAACTTATAAAAAAAATTTAAAAAACAATTAAAAAAAAATTTAAAAAAAAAATAAAAAAAAGACTTAAAAAAAAATTAAAAAAAAAATATTGAAAAATCAAAAATTTTATCAATAGAAAGGTTGGATAATTTTAAAAAAAATCTTTCACAATTTATTTAATTTTTTTCGATTTTTTCTCTATATTTTTGTTTTTATAATTTCTTTTATATGTTTTTTCCTGTTTAGTTTCTTAAAGATTATGAAATATTTCATACAATAATTTTTTTTTAATATTTTCATATTTTTAGGAATTTTTTAAAATTTTTTTTAAATATGTTTTTTTTTTATTTTTCTTTATATTTTTGTTTTTATAATTTCTTTTAAATGTTTTTTCCTGTGTACTTTCTTAAAGTTTATGAAATATATCATAAAGTTCATGAAATATTTCATAAAGTTTTTAGGATTTTTTAAAAATTTTTTTTTTTTGATAATTTTTTTGAAAATATTGTCTTTCTTCTAAACTCCGAGAAACTTTTAATTTTTTCGAATTTTTTTTTTCTAAACTCTTAAATTTAGCTTTTTTTTTGTTTTTTTTATACTTACATGGCCATTACTATCCAAAGTGTTGTTGGTCAGCTTAACCTTATTGAAGAGTATGGGCTGGGCCTGCCAATGGGAGCCAGTGGCAGGGCTATCGGGATGCAAATACATTCTTTGGGGCGATTGAGGTTCAGCACCACCCGCAGGCACCCATTGGGAGCCAGAGAATTTGTAACGACAATCTCCAATAGGTACCATTTCAATGAGCACACAATACTGGGACTCTTCCTCAAGGCCTTTAAGAGATACTCGCATGGAAGGGAACATGCGTCTGGATGAAAAGAAAAAAAATCAAAAGATTAACTTGACTGTGGAAAACAAAGTTGTCTTGTTTTCAAATAATATGGCCTCCAAGCAGCAGCCTTAAGTGTTGACTTGACTTTGTCAAGTCTGCACCTTAGATCATATATTTGCCCACATTATCTCTGGCAAATGAGACATGACTGATAAGGCTGCTGAATGGACAGCTTTCCTTTAGCACTTGTAAAGCACTTTTTTCTCAAACTTACCTTCCTGTCTTGGTTATAATCATTTCAGTGCCAATTTTATGAAATTGTTGCCACAATTCATTGTTCTCCAATTTGGCCTCCACCCCCGGCAAAGGGGGATGCGAGGGCATCAACATGTGTGGGGGCAAATGCATGGAGGGCATCATAGCGGCGGCGGCGGCAAATGGATCAGGTATGCGTTGCATAATCTGCTGGCGATAGATAATCTCTTGGGCAATTTGCTGTTGCATTCTTAGATCCACCAACTCATTCATGGTAATCATTTTGAAATTCGTTTTTTTTTAGACTTAATTCACAAATTTTTTGACTTTTCTTTTCAACACCTTTTTGCGTTTTCTGCTTCACTTAGTCCGCTGTGTGTTGCTACTCGTTTAACGTCTCTACTCAAACTGATTTCTCAAACAATTTCAACTCACTTAACTCTCCACAAAACAAATCTGCTCTCACTCTCTTAGCAGAACCTGTGAACAAAATGATCTCAACAAAAACAAAAGATCTTAGATTTTCAACCACACCGGGCATAAGTGTGGGATGGTGTGAGTTGGTGTGCGTGGGTTGACTAGTGTATGGCTACCTGTTTTAATGACTTCCCCTCAATGGCTGAGTGTAGTGCAGTGTTGATACTCTTCTGACTAAGGCAATGTGTGTATCCCCCATTAAACTGTGATTGGCTTTTTTTACATTTACGGCTATAGTGGTGTAGCCATCTCTTTCTCTCTCTCGCGTACATGGGGAGCATGGCGATAATTATCTTAAATAAATCTCCATTTTTATTTTGTAAATCTTTACTTCACTAGACAGTCCAACACACACACATAACACTTAAGGATCAGAGAGCACAAATGTCGGTCTTTTGAAAATGTAAGTGTGATATATGTTGGTCTCTTAGTGAGTATTGGTTTTTTTTAGATTCGAATGCTTTTTGGACCTTCTTTTATGGGTGATTGTTTACAATTGTTGTTATTAAAAATTTGTCGCGTAACTAATTTGGTTTTTTTAGAAAGAATTTGCCTGCTTGCCTAAGTGTGTTGACGACCTTAAGTAATTTTACCACTTCAAAATGTCATCAACCGGAAATGACTCAACCTCAAATGAGAGTGTGCAAAGGGCGCTTATTATCATAATGGCTAATCAAGGAGTTTGTACTTATGGCTTAGTTTTAGTTGTTGGTTTAATTTGTAGAAAAAAAATCACCATAGATCCTTCTGCCACTTTTGTTAGTTCAAGTGGCAAGAATAGGCTCTGTTTGGATGGTTTGAAAGTTCTTAAGAAATTTTAATTCAAGAATATCCGCTGATAACTAAATTACAAAGTTCCTTAAGTACTGCCATATAATACACATTTCCGGTTAGACACAGGATAACCTTATGTTTAACTCTTAGATTTAAATAATTTGGATAACTTTATCTTTGGAACACAAAAAATTAAACCATCATTATGACGTTTCACCGAATGGTCTTTGAGCCAAAATGGCTTCTGACAACCATTTTACATAATCAATTAAAATGTCACAAATAGGCGTAAATCCTAGCAAGACGGATGAAAATTGCGGCTTCCAGGGCCTCAAGAAGTTAAATCGGGAGCATGGGAGCTATATCCAAATCTGAACCGATATGGCCCATTTGCAATACCCAACGAACTACATCAACATTAAGTAACTGTTCAAATTTCTAAGCGGCTAACTGTATGCGTTTCATCGCTATTGTGATTTCGACAGACGGACGGACGAACATGGCCAGATCGACTTAGAATGTCGAGACGATCAAGACTATATATATACCTTATGGGGTCCTAGAAGAATATTTCGAGGCGATACAAACGGAAATGGGTTAGTATACCCCCATCCTATGGTGGCGGGTATAATATGCAGTGTGAGAACGAGCAGAGAACGAGTTGAGGTATTATCGATGTCTTGTGCAACATTTCAGTGTCCGGGCGCTTGGTTGCGGGACCCTAAATTTGTTCACCTCAAGATTTCGAAAAATTTTTCGAACTGCCAAATCTTCATTTCTAGTCCGATTTTGAAAATTCTTTTTTGCTGGATTGTGCTCAGGAATCCCTAGAAAAGAGTTATTTTTAATCGTTTCTCTTGCGAGACGAGCTCAATGAACGAAGATTTTCTTGGTAAATGGAAAATGAAAGCCAAAGATTGACTTCTAGAGCCGCAATTTTCATCCGATTTGGCTGAAATAAAGAACAATGACTTGAGTTATGACTTCCAACATGCATGCCAAGTATTATCTGAATCGGTCTTTATACAGCTATAGCCTCCATATAAACCGATCCCTGGATTTGACTTCTTGAGCCCTCAGAAGCCTCAATTTTCCTCCAATTAGGCTGAAATTTGGAACAAAGACTTAGGTTCTGACTTTGAACATCCATGTCAAGTATGATCCGAATCGGTCTATAAACAGATGTTGCCCCCATATAAACCGATCGCCGGATTTGAATTCTTGAGCCCTCAGATCCCTCAATTTTCATCCGATTTGGCTGAAATTTGGAACAAAGACTTAGGTTGTGACTTTCAACATCCATGCTAAGTATGATCCGATTCGGACTAAAAACAGATATAGCCCCCATATAAACCGATCCACCGATTTGACTTCTTGAGCCCCTAGAAGCCTTAATTTTAATCCGATTTGGGTAAAATTTGGATCAAAGACTTGTGTCATGACTATGACATCTATATGCAGATATAGCCCCCATATACCGATTTGACTTCTTCAGTCCTTAAAAGCCTAAATTTTCACCTGATTTGGCTCAAATTTGGCCCAAAGCCCTATCTTATGACCTACAACATCCGTGCCAAGTTTTATCCGAATCGGTCAAAATGGTGATATAGGACCCCCTAAGTACCGATATCCCGATATGATCTCTTGAGACCAAAATAATTCAAATACAAACTTAGTTAAAAGGGATAAATTTTTAGCGGAGTCTATGGTAGTGGGTACCCAAGATGCGATCCGGCCGAATTTACCACGCTTCAACTTGTTTTATGTTGAAATCTGAAGCTTCTGACTACCATGCTTTTTTTGGGCCACGAAATCTATTAGCTTCAATCCATTATGGAGTGTTACCACGTGGAGGCTACATTTTCCGAAGATATTTTCCTTTCCTATCTTCGCAATAAAAATCTCCCAAAACGATTTTAACATCATGGTCGGTGGCATGAGGTCATATTCTTTCTTTAAGAACTCGTAGAAAATTTCCTTGGTACGATAGTCCTTGTTGTTGTTGTTGTAACCACATTTGCATGTGGAGGTGGCGATCCTCGTCATGCTCCTGTAGATGAGCAAGCTCGTTCCGGTCCAAAGGACCGATCGCCGCGGGAACAGAGTGGCCTTTGATTATTTAAAAGCGCCAATAACCCGCCTTGTCATATTGAGCATCATAGGCACTCAGTATTTGTGCAAGAGCAGGTGCCGTCTGGCCTCTCACAGAGACTCGTATGGAGCATTCCACTACCCGCAATCTTTTACGAGAAGCTTAGCTGCGAGCTACCGGGCGCTCGCAACTAAGCTTCTCACCACACAGATCGGACCTCAATGTTCCATCCTGTGTGGTGCTAAGGCTGATGTTGGAAAATTTGGCTTTTATGCGGATTGTGGCTAGCCTTTCATCCACCGGAGTAAAGCTGGAGAAAACGTGTTACAGTCTCCGACCAAACACAAATCCTCAGCCAAATTCATGCCTCGTGTCATGGCAGATATAGTTTAGTTCGTTACCGCTTGGTGTTGTTGTGACGCCACTTCCGGTCCATCGCACTTCCTGTGAGGCGGTAATATCTTAATTTTACTTTTCCAATACATCCGCCAGTGCGTACACTGCACCTTCTCTATAAAGAGTCCGGACATTACAGGTGCAGACCAACAGATCATGAACCTTTTTTGGTTTGCATGGGTTGTCAACTTTAGAGGAGTCCGTTTTCAATATTCTTTTGTTTTTCAGAGTAACCCTTATAATTTACCGGGGGCGGGTTACTGGTTCAGAGCCCCAACCGCATCGGTTATGTGAGATCGCGTATGTATCCTCCTATATCGCGAGCCGCTTGCTATAAGACCCGAAGCTCACTGGGAACAGGCGCTGATGTTGGCCATTGGTTATTTGAAGGTGCCAATAAGACTTTTTGTGCAAAATTTTAAGCGCCTAGTTAACTTCCTTTGGAAATTAGCATGTTTTCTACAGACGGACAGACTTTGTTAGGTCTCAGATCACTATTTTTATGAGCTACAAACGGAATAACGATGTAAATATATTCCCATCCTATGGTGGAGGGGTATAGTTTCAATGAAAAATAAGAGAAATATCTATGGTTCATACCAACCACCTTAGGATGAAGGTATACTCATCTAGTCATTCCGTTTGTAACACCTCGAAATATTGATCCAGGACCCCATCAAATATAGATATTTTTGATTGTCTCGAAGTTCTGATTCGATCTAGCCATGTCCGTCCGTCCGTCTGTCGAAATCACAATAGCTGTCGAACGCGTAGAGCTAGCCGCTTGAAATTTTGCACAGAAACTTTATGTTGATGTAGGTCGATGGGAATCGCAAATGGGCTACATGGGTTTAGATTTGGATATAGGCCCTATATAAACCGGTCTCCCGATTTGATTTCTTGAGCCCCTGGAAGCCACAATTTTTGTCCGATTTGGCTGAAATTTTGCACGTAGTGTTCTGTTATGACTTTCAACAACTGTGCTAAGTGTGGTCCAAATCTGTCGACAACCTGATATAGCTCCCATATAAACCGATCTCCCGATTTGACTTCTTGAGCCCCTGGAAGCCGCAATTGTCATCCGAATTGAAAGTCATAACGTTCTGTTATGACTTTCAACAACTGTGCCAAGTGTGGTTCGAATCGGTCGATAACCTGATATAGCTCCCATATAAACCGATCACCCGATTTGACTTCTTGAGCCCTTACAAGCGCGATTTTTTTTCCGATTTGGCTGAAATTTTACATATAGTGTTCTTTTATGACTCTCAACAACTGAGCCAAGTACGGTCCAATTCGGTCTATAGCCAGATGTAACTCCCATATTTTAGCAGAATCTATGGTGATGCGTTCCCAATATTCGGCCCGACCGAACTTAGCACGCTTTTACTTGTTAAAGAACTACATTTGTAATTCCAAAAATCAAGAGTAAATTCTTGTGCAATATTTCCTAATGGCATGCCGGCGCCTATTCAGTTTGCAAATTTTTCAAAAATTCCAATTTACCTCTTAAATATCCTTTCCTTGAATAAAGGATTGAATAGGTCAAGACCGGGACATTAACCACAAAAGTCCCCCCTATTAGCTTAGTTATGGGATCAACTCACATTACATGACCTTAGCTCCCGTTACACATAACGGAACTCAACATCATGCTAAGGCTTTGCATATTTTGCAATCTTTGATAACACTTCCTGGAAACGGAAATGTAATACCGATTAACTTTTATGCAACAGCACAGGCAGCAAACATTTGTGCCACACATTCATTACTTCAGAGAGAGAGAGAGATAGAGAGAGAGAGAAAAATGATGCCAAAAAGGATTTTCCGTTTTGCTAATAATATTCAATTAGTTTTTAAGCATTCCCAATATCCGCACATCAGATCAGCAAAACCAGAGAAGGCCGTCCAATCCTGTGCTTCCTTACTAGCTGGCAATGTAAACTAACACTAATTGCTAATTGTAAAGAAAACAATCAGCATGGAGATTTGGTGAAATTTTACTCAAATTACCAGCAGCAATACACCACCGCAGTGAAAAACGGAAACTTAGAATCATGATAGATGATTTTTGGATGGACGGATGAGTGAATGATTTTTAGACTCTTTTTCCAAGCTGGCCAATTGTTGTTGTGGGTTTTTCGAAATCACAACTGAATGAAATGTTCAATTTTCAGCAAATGACCAACCGGAAAGACACAACACTTAATGACGACAGGCTGATCAGGGGCGATCGCTGAAGATGATGCTGATGATGATGACGACGTCGATGTCGTCTTACATGAGTGTTTGCTGCTTTGGATTAAGAGGATATTTTTCTCCCTGTCCCAGAGTACTTCTGACCGAGACTGTTCTGTTGGCTTGGGGCGTGACAAATCTCTTGTGTCTGCAGACAGTGTTAAGTAAATGTTGATGTAGTCCTTAATTTTTGTTTTCTGCTTCAATGTCTACAATGTTTGGTGGCGGTAGCGGTGTCGTCGCTTGGCGCGTCTAAGTGGCCACAAAGAACACTTTTGTTTGGTAATCGAGGGAGTAGTGACAAAATATGCGTCATGGCTCAACATTAGCCAAACACAAAAAAGTCAGAGGGAGAAAACTTTGCCATCCCACCAGATATGACATAGAAAAATGTAAGACCTATAACGTAGGACCTCTACAAATGGGTAATGGTCTGTAATTAAGGCATGCTTCCTAAACCTTAAGCCATACATTTTAGATTCCATAACTAAGCCAATAAAATTAATTTTCTAAATTTTTATACCCACCACCGAAGGATTGGGGTATATTCATTTGGTTATTCCATTTGCAACACATCGAAATATCCACTTCCGACCCTATAAGGAATATTTATTCTCGGATCGGTCCAGATTTGGATATAGCTGCCATAAAGACCGATCTTTAGATTTAAGGTTTTGGGCCCATAAAAGGCGCATTTATTGTACCATTTCGCAGAAATTTAACACCGTGAATTTTGTTAGGCCCTTCAAAATCATTCCTCTATTTGACTCAGATCGGTTCAGATTTGGATATAGCTGCAATATAGACCGATCTCTCGATTTAAGGTCTTGGGAGTTACGTTAGGCCCTTCGACATCGCTTGAATTTAGCCCAGATCAGTTCAGATTTGGATATAGCTGCCATATAGACCGATCTCTCGGTTTAAAGTCTTGACCCCAAAAAAGGCGCATTTATTGTTCGAATTCGTCCAAATTTGGGACAGTGAGTTGTGTTAGGCCCTTCGACATCCCTCTTCAATTTGGCATAGAGACCGATCTCTCGATTTAAGGTTTTGCGCCCATATGAAAATTTCTTTCGAAAATTTTCCTTATGAAAACTTTTCCTATGAAAATTTTCCCTATGAAAATTTCTTTAGTAAATTTTCCCTTTTGAAATTTTCTTTAATAAATTTTCACTGAATATTTCTTTAGTAAATTTTCCCTATGAAAATGTCTTTAGTAAATTTTTACTATGAAAATTTCATTAGTAAATTTCCCCTATGAAAATTTCTTTAGTAAATTTTCCCTATGAAAATTTCTTTAAAAATTTTTCCCTATTAAAATTTCTTTCGAAAATTTTCCCTATGACAATCCCTTTAGTAAATTTTCACTGTGAAAATTTCTTTAGTAAATTTTCACTCTCAAAATTTCTTTAGTGAATTTTCTCTATGAAAATTTCTTTAGTGGATTTTCTCTACGTAAATTTCTTTAGTAAATTTTCCCTATGAAAATTTCTTTAGCAAAAATTTCTTTAGTAAATTTTTCTTATGAAAATTTTTTTAGAAAAGTTTCCCTATGAAAATTTTTTTAGAAATTTTTCTCTATAAATATTTCTTTAATAAATTTTCACTGTGGAAATTTATTTAGCAAATTTTCCCTACAAAAATTTCTTTAGTAAGATTTCCCTATGAAATTTTTTTTAGAAAATTTTCCCTATGAAAATTTCTATAGTAAATTTTCACTGTGAAAATTTATTTAGTAAATTTTCACTCTCAAAATTTCTTAAGTGAATTTTCTCTATGAGAATTTCTTTAGTAAATTTTCTCTATGAAAATTTCCTTAGTAAATTTTCCCTATGAAAATTTATTTAGTAAATTTTCCCTATAAAAATAAATATAGTAGTAAATTAAAAAATTTAAATTAGTAAATTTTCCCTATGAAAATTTCTTTAGTAAATTTTCTCTATGAAAATTTCTTTTGTAAATTTTCCCCATGAAAGTTTCTTTAAAAAATTTTCCCTACTAAAATTTTCTTAAGTAAATTTTCCCTACTAAAATTTTCTTTAGTAAAGTTTCGCTTTGAAAATTTCTTTAATAAATTTTCGCTCTGAATATTTCTTTAATAAATTATCTTTATGAAAATTTCTTTAGTAAATTTTCCCTATGAAAATTTCTTTAGCAAATTTTCCCTATGAAAATTTATTTGAAAATTTTTCCCTATTAAAATTTCTTTCGATAATTTTCCATATGAAAATTTCTTTAGCAAATTTTCCCTATGAAAATTTTTTTAGAAAATTTTCGCTATAAAAATTCCTGTAGTAAATTTTCACTGTGGAAATTTATTTAGCAAGTTTTCCCTACAGAAATTTCTTTAATAAAATTTTCCCTATGAAAATTTCTTTAGTATATTTTCAATGTGAAAATTTATTTAGTAATTTTTCACTCTCAATAATTTCTTTAGTAAATTTTCTATATGAGAATTTCTTTAGTGAATTTTCTCTATGAGAATTTCTTTATTAAATTTTCCCTATGAAAATTTCTTAAGTAAATTTTCCCTATGAAAATTTCTTTAAAAATTTTTCCCTACTAAAATTTCTTTCGAAAAATTTCCCTATGAAAATCTCTTTAGTAAATTTTCACTGTGAAAATTTCTTTAGTAAATTTTCCCTATGAAAATTTCTTTAGGAAATTTTCCCAATGAAAATTTCTCTAAAAAATTTTCCCTATTAAAATTTCTTTCGAAAATTTTCACTACAAAAATTTCTTTAGTAAATTTTCCCTATGAAGATTTTGTTAGAAATTTTTGTTAGAAAATTTTCGCTGAGAAAATTTTTTTAATAAATTTTTACTGGGAAAATTTCGTAAAAAATTTTCACTCTGAAAATTTCTTTACTAAAATTAGTAAGTTTTCACAAAAAAAATGCTCACTGACATTGTCTTGCCCTCTTTTTAACCTAAATGTTCTTTTAAAACATCTGCCTCGTGTGTCACATCAAACATTTCAGTCTTTATTTTTGGGCTGATCTTGCAGAACACACAAAACTGGGGGAGGAAGGCAATAAAAAGAATCACTAAGATCCGCCAAAGATAGGACGCAAGGTTTCACAAAACAAATGACATAACAACAGATCTGGCACTTAGGAAACGGAAAGGATTCAAACCCTGTTTTTAAACCTCATCGTCTTCTTTGCTGTCTATGTCCTTGTCTCAGCTGCCGACATTCGAAAGGGGACAATAAATGTTGGCGCCAATTAGAACACACCCACAAATGACCCATAAAAAAGCCCAAAAAACATGCAACAAAAGAAACAAACACTTGTCAGCGACACTTGTGTCCTGATTTCCGTCACCGTTGACAATAATCTTGATATTGTCCCTAAAATGAACCGTGTCGGTAAATATCACAAGCCACACTCACTTACTGCGACTTCATAGCGAGTCGTTCTGCACAACACTTGTCGCAATGCCCATAACAGTGAAATGATTGTAGACCTTGGAATTGTCTCACGAATGGTTAATGACGCATTTTTAGATCTTTCCCATTTATGGCACAAGCATCGAAAGATCACAACTCTGCGGGAGAGCACAGGCGACACACAGAAGAAGACAGACATAGGCGAGCGAGCACAGTTCACTCTATGATGGAAGGATGACAACAACGACAATGGCCGTGACGGCTGTGAAGTGAAGAGAAACAAATTTATTACATGTGATATAATGGTTATTACAGGACTGGCGACACTTTTCCCATTGACCTCTAATCTTAGCTCTGCGTCCTCTCCTTTGACGAAATCCCTTAAAAAGTGTGAAGACCGCCAGAAGGGCAAAGGACAAATTGTAACAAATGTCATCATAGACTGGCTATACACTGGATTTTTTCCTTTGTTGTCCTGGCTGTAATGGCCAGACCTAGTACTTCTGTTTGCCTACGGCAACGCAAGACATTAAATGTTACCGCTTCCGTTTGTGATGCCATCAGTCACCATACTGTGCTGGCAAACCACAAAATCTTCCTTAAACCGTTACCTTGGAATGTCCTACAAGTTGATGTAGCGAAAAGAATTAGATAACGTGAACTTAAGTAGTTTGAACAAGTAAAAAAGCTTTTAGTTCGACGTTGCCGAATCTTACATACCCTCCACAATGGATCGCATGTGATAAGTTCTTTGAAAGACTATTTTAAATATATATGAGCTATAAGCTTTCTAGAGGCTCAAGAAGTCAAATCAAATATCAGCTTATAGACCGATTTGAACCGTACGTGGTACAGTTGTTGGAAATCATAACAAAACGCAAAGACCAACATTTCAGGCAAATCGGATAATAAATGCTGGAGATCGGTTTATATGCCAGCTCTGGAGCAGCTCAAGAAACTTTCCCGCCATTGGCAAAAGTTGGAGATTTAAACTGCGTATCATGCACTGGCTGTATACTGCAGTTGTGAAACCTATGTACTATATGGTGTGGTGGGCTGATGGACGCAGCTTTAAAAGTCCACCTATAGTTCAATACACGGCCGGATCCAAAGGATTGCCTGTTTGTGCGTCACAGCCACACTGGCGACGACAACAAATTGGGGGTTTAAACTGCATATCATGCACTGGCTGTATACTGCAGTTGTCGAACCTATGTGATATATGGTGTTGTGGTCTGGTGGACGCAGCTTTAAAAGTCCACCTACAGTTCAATACTCAGCCGGATCCAAAGGATTGCCTGTTTGTGCGTCACAGCCACACTGGCGACGACAACAAATTGGGGATTTAAACTGCGTATCATGCACTGGCTGTATACTGCAGTTGTCAAACCTATGTGCTATATGGTGTTGTGGTCTGGTGGACGCAGCTTTAAAAATCCACCTACAATTCAATACACAGCCGGATCCAAAGGATTGCTTGTTTGTGCATCACAGCCGCACTGGCGACGACAACATCTGATGAACTGATTAGTGCCTCTAGATATTTTCGCTGGACAAAATTCTAAGACTTCTGCTGTGAGGCTAAGGGAGCTTTCTCTTTAGTTATACACCAGATATGGGCACTGTGTTATCCTTGATGCAATGCCCAAAGTTCCAGGCAGTGTTTATTCCAAATTACTTTTTATACCCCCCACCATAGTATATCCCCGTACACTAATCTAGTCATTCCGTTTGTAACACCTCGAAATATTGATCTAGGACCCCATCAGGGGGTATATATTCTGGATTGTCTGGACATTCTGAGTCGAACTAGCCATGTCCGTCCATCTGTCGAAATCACGATGGCGGTCGAACACGCACAGCTAGCCGCTTAAAATTTTGCATAGTTACTTAATATTGATGCAGGTCATTGGGGATTGCAAATGGGCCATATCGGTTCAGATTTGGATATAGCTCCCATATAAACCGATATCCCGATTTGACTTCTTGAGCCCTTACAAGCCGCAATTTTTGTCGGATTTGAATGACATTTTGCTCATAGTGTTCTGTTATGACTCTCAACAACTGTGCCTTTTCTTAAGAATCTGGATCGACCTGGAATTGAGTACCTTACAAGAGCCCTCAACCTGTCTTTGACGGAAGCCTGGAAAAGACCCAACCAAGGGGGAGTCGTACAGAGCGATCTTCCATCTCTCAACAGCAACCAAGATGCTCTAGATGCATATAATACGATCCCTATGCCGTCTGCAGGGGGTGGAAAGTAGGATAGGTCGAGTTTACACTGTGCCGGAAATATCCCCCAGCTCTGAGGAATTCCGTTTCACTGTACGGGGTTTCTAGTAGAAGGAAACCCGTACAGTGGTCTCCGAGCTGATGGAAAGCCATCACAATTTACCCTGGACGGAGTAAGGGTAAGGAGGAGTTGGGCCCCGACGGCATCTCCAAGGAGTTGGGCCCGACGACATCTCCACACTGATGCTTAAGAATCTGAATCTACCTGGAGTTGAGTACCTTACCTCAATCTGTCTTTGGACACTCTTATAGTTCCCGATGGCTGGAAGATGGGCAGAGTGATCCCGCTACTTCAGCCTGGAGAGGACCCAAGTTTGGGGGAGTCGTACAGACCGTTATCCCTTCTCTCACCAGTAGCCAAGACGCTTGAGGCACTACTCCTCCCGAACCTCATATAAGAATTTCTGTTCGCCGGGCATCAGCACGGATTTCGAAGAATGCATAGCGCAACAACTGCTTTGCTTTTGCTCGGCACGGGATAGCTGTGAGCACCACACAGGCTGGAACATTGAGGTTCGATCTGTGTTCCCGACACTGTTCCCGCGGTTATCGGTTCTTTGGACCGGAACGAGTTTGCCATCTACACATGAAAATGTGGCTACAACAGCAACAACTGCTTTGCATGCCATCGCGGCACACATTTGCCGTGGCTTCAATCAGCTCTGGCCATGTGATGTAAGTGTCCTCTTGGCACTGGACCTATTGAAGTCATTCGACCCGGTCAGCCATATCAAGCTATCCCTCCAGCCAAACCTGAAACGCTGGGTCCCATAATTATCTGTGTGGTCGCCAGTCATTTGTGGAATTTAGGGATAAGAAGTCGAATCACCGTAGAATAAAACAGGGAGTTTCACAAGGAGAGGTGATATCTAACCTCTCCCTACCCTCCATTCCAACCCCTCCAGACGGCATAGAGATCGTATCATATGCGGACGATTGTACGATCATGGCATCAGGCCCCCAACTCATTGAGGACATCTGTGAACGTATACCTGAACGAACTTGTCTCATATATCGCTGGAAGAAATCTGAAGATATCTACCACCAAATCTTCAGCCACTTTTTCACTGCAAATACGAGTGAGGTGAATACTGAGCTGAGTGAGGTGAATACCCTGCACGGGATAGCTGTGAGCACCACACAGGCTACACCGCACATTGAGGTTCGATCTGTGTGCTGTTTTTTTGCTGTCACGAGAAGCTTAGCTGAAAGCTACCGGCGTGCGTCCACAGGTTACGGATAGTGGAATGCTCCATAAGGAGTAGCTGCAACGGCAGTCGCGGACAATCAGCAGTATCGAGCGGAGAGTCTCAGTGAGAGGCCGGGCGGCACCGGTTCTTGCACAAATACTGAGTGCCTGTGATGCTTGATTACGACAAGGCGAGTTAATGGCACCTTTAAATAACCAGTGGCCAACCTGTTCCCGCGGCGATCGGTCCTTTGGACCGGAACGAGCTTGCCCACCTACAGGAACTGGACGAGGATCGCCACCTCTGCATGAAAATGTGGCTACAACAACAACAACTGCTTTGCATGCCATCACCGCACACATTTGCCGTGGCTTCCATCAGCCCAGGTCATGTGATAGGACGGTCCTCGTGGCACTGGACTGGACCTATCGAAGGCATTCGACACGGTCAGCCATGCCAAATTATTTGAGGACATTGCCAACACGTCCCTCCAGCCAGGCCGGAAACGATGGGTCGCGAATTATCTGTGTGGTCGCCAGTCATTTGTGGAATTTAGGGATAAGAAGTCGAAACACCGTAGAGTAAAACAGGGAGTTCCCCAAGGTGGGGTGATATCTCCGGCACTGTTTAACCTCTACCTATCCCTCATTCAACCCCCTCCAGACGGCATAGAGATCGTCAGGGCCCCCACCCTTTGATGACATCTACGATAGGTTAAACGTCTACTTCAACGAGCTTGCCTCATATTTCGCTGCAAGAAACCTGAAGATATCCGCCACCAAATCTTCAGCCACATTCTTCACTACAAATACGCGTGAGGTGAATACTGAGCTGACTGTGATGGTCGATGGAGAAATGATTCCGACCATCAAGTGTCCCAAAATACTTGGCATCACATTTGACAGCTCTTACACATTCTCCCCACATGCCACAGCAATCTGCAATAAAGTCAAAAGTAGAAACAAGGTCCTCAAGTCACTTGCTGGCAGCACTTGGGGTGCAGACAAAGAAACCTTGTTGACCACGTACAAAGCAATTGGCCGGTCTGTGGTAAGTTATGCAGCGCCAGTGTGGTCTCGTCAACTTTGTGACACGCAGTGGAATAATGTTCAGATCTGTCAGAATGCCGCCCTCCTAACTGCGACGGGCTGTCTCCCCAGTTCTCATGTGGACCACCTCCATCAGGAGACAGAGATCCTACCAGTGCGAAGACATAACTACATGCTGTCTAAGCAATACTTTTTGGGCTGTAATCGCAGAGACCATCCAAATCATCATCTTGTGGATAGATATCCACCACCCAGAAGCCTTAAGGTAGATCTACACGATCTAGAGCGTGAGGTTCAGCGCTACAAGAGAGAACCTCTAGATCAAGCGGCATATCAAGCGGGTCTGAACAACATTCATGCAGACACGCTAGCAGATGCGGTAATTGCCTACCGGGTGAATGTAGTCCTTGGAGAACGACCGCCACCCACTGCACCCGGGGAAATCGACCTCCCCCGGCAAACCAGAGTAGTTCTGGCTCAATTACGTTCCGGCAGATGCAGCCGCCTCAATTCCCACAGAGCTAGGATTGATGCCGACGTGCAAGATGTATTGGGTTGCCCAAAAAGTAATTGCGGATTTTTTAAAAGAAAGTAAATGCATTTTTAATAAAACTTAGAATGAACTTTAATCAAATATACTTTTTTACACTTTTCTTCTGAAGCAAGCTAAAAGTAACAGCTGATAACTGACAGAAGAAAGAATGCAATTACAGAGTCACAAGCTGTGAAAAAATTTGTCAACGCCGACTATATGAAAAATCCGCAATTACTTTTTGCGCAACCCAATATGTCCCGATTGTAACCAGGGACCGCACGTCACCTGTTTAACTGCCCGGCCAGACCCACTCGACTCGGACCCAGATCCCTGAGGACGCACCCCATCTTAGTCGCAGAGTTCCTGGGTCTTGACACTCAACAGAATCAAGCAGACCAAAGATAGAACACAATAAACTGCTACAACAACAACGATGCTTGTGAGCCACCGCTGTCTATGCAACATTTTCAGTGAGACTATACTCCCGTAGTAAGGCCAGAGCAAGATCGTAAAAGCACCCAGTTCATGTTACGGTTACACCTCTGGCAAACCCAACAGAACCAGGGTACGGTTTTTTTTCAATCCCGGCACAGACCAGAAGCGTGCGAAGAAGGCACTCCGGGATGTGCCTCCCCCATGACAAAATAAGGACGACTATGTACATTAGGGCGGCAGCCTTTGCCAATGCAGGACTGCATCGGGTCAATTCGATACCTACAACCGACTGTCCTGGAATTGACCACTTCGAAGTGGTTAGTGAACAAGGCGTTACAAAAATGTGTGTACTGAAACCGATGGTCATCTTAACAACTACAATAAGTTTACATTTCAAGTCAGATTTTTTTTTTTTTTTTTTTATAAATATATTACATTTATTTATTATCATAAACATACATGTCGTTATAGTTTTATTGAAAATGATTCGGTGTATACATGATGGTTAATTGTATATAATATTTGTATGTACTTATGCTTGTATAATATATTATTACAGAACAAAGTATTTTTACATAAAATAAATTAAAAAAAAAAAAAATTTAGGGTTCCATGGTAAAGTTGTAATAATGAAATGGAAATGGAGATAAATTTACTTTCGTAAATATTTAGCCAATAGAATTACACAATCAAAGGATGAAAAAAAAATTGTCTCAATGTGCCTAATAACGAATTGTTAGCCTTTCACTTTGAAATTTTCAAGTTTTATACCTCGAATGTATTTCGTTGTTGGGTCAACAAAAAACGCCACGAAGTCATTGTTTGACAATTTGTGATTATTTATAAAATTCATTTAAATTAAGAAAAGAAAAATTAAATAATTAAATGTGAATTATGCATATGTTGATTAGAACAAAAAATCCTTAAAACCACTCCCGGAAACGGTTATTAAAAAAACTAAGATAAAGGTTTCCGGCACAGCTACATTTGAATCGTTACAAATCATTATCGTTCTCAATTTAATTTCTCATATCACAGTTACTAATCATAATAAATAAAAAAAGATCAAACACAAAGAAAAATAATTTCAAAACAGAATTAATCTGAAAAATTAAAAACCCTACTTGATTTGGAGATCAATAACCATGTTTAGTAATCCAAAAACACTGTTTGCTAAAATTATTGCTTGGGACGCGCATTCAAAAAAAAAACAAAAAAATTCAAAAAAAAAAAAAACTTTTTCTCTAACAGCACATTGAAATGATTATCCTAAACTTTAAATGATATGTCCTTTAAAAGCGAATGAAAATGTTTGCCGACTATCAACAACGTCCATCACCACTCTTTCCATCACCGTTATTTCTTATTTCTTACTTCTCATACGAAATATGCTTTTATCTGAAACATCACCCTGGACAACAGGTGAGCTGAGCTTAAAAAAAGTCCCCCAACCCTAGTTAGTACCAATGTCTAGATTGGAACATACTCGCACACACATGGTTACAATGATCATAAATTAGGCATAACAAATTTAAGACAGCTCAAAGCCAGTATTACTGGTGACCGCATAGCGCAATTTATCTCTTAACGTTGACTTCTTCTGATAATTTGGCAACTTGAGTAGATTAAAGCAGGTCGAAGAGGTGGGTAAACGATTCAAGGGGTCCTTTTTGCGTATGGTAAAGAAACCTCGTATAACACTGCCAATGGTATCGCCGGTATCCTCGTCATCGCCGACTTCAACGCAGCGTATAGAAAACGGTGGTTCCAAGTGTGCAAAACCCAAAAGAGGTGGTTTGGAGCAGCTTGTGACAAACTGGAAAGAACGGTGAGAAAAAGAATGGAAAATCAGAAGAAATATTTAATTTTGTACCATGATTAACAATCATGTCGACAAATATCCCCAGAAATCTTATATGTAAAAATCAATTTGTGTTTGTTTGTAGATTTGTATGTTTGTGTGTTCCTTATAGACTCAGAAACGGCTGAACCGATTTTCTTTAAATTTTCACAGATGGTGCATAATGACCCCGTGGTGAAAATAGGGTACTATATTTTTTGATATCTGAAGGGGGGCGGACCCTCCCCCTTGCCCTAACTTTCAGAAACGCCAGCTCTCGGAATGGGTGTTGCGATTTAAGCGAAATTTTGTGTGCTCTCACATAGTACCCTAAGAATAGAAATTTCGAATGGGGTACCTAGGGGGGCTGCCCCACCCTAAAACCTACCAAACATATATTTAGACCAATCACGACAATATGGGACTCAAATGAAAGGTATTTACGATAAGCAACCGTATCTGATATCCAATTGTCCGACCAAATGCTGGCGGGACCACCCCAAGCCCCAAAACACCTCTAAATCGGACATATTTACCGACCATGGCAATATGGGACTCAAATGAAAGGTATTTGCGAGTAGAATACGAATCTTGATATCCAAAGGTGGGACCACGTTTCTGGGGGTCCACCCCTTCCCCACAACACCCCCCACACTGGACTTATTTACTGACCATGGGAATATGGGACTTAAATAAAAGGAATTTTAATGTAGAATACGAATCTTATATCAAAATATGGGACCAAGTGTTTAGTGGGCCGCCTCTTACCAAAAACATCCCCCAAAGGGGACAAATTTACGACCACAGCAATATGGGGCTCAAATGAAAGGTCTTTGAGAGTAAAGCACGAATTTGATATCAATATTCACACACAACACCATCCAAATAGTAAGTATTTTCTGACTATTGCAATATGAGGCTCAAATAAAAGGGGTTTTAAAATGGAACACGAATCCGATATATATTTTCAAGGCCAACTAACTGAGTGGCTGCCCATTCCCCAAAACACCCCCCAAGGCGGTCATGTTTGCCGACTATGGAAAAATGGGGCTCAAATTTAAGGTATGTGGTAGTAGACCACGTATCTGATATCGACATTAGGGACCAACTGTCTAGCGGACGTCCCACCACCATAACAACCCCCAAATAGGAAGTATTTGCTCACCAAAACAATTTGGGTCTTAAAGAGAGTGGAACTAAATATTCATAGTTTTTAGCGCCAATAACCCAAACCGGACATTTTTGCTGACTTTTGCAATAAGCAGTTCAAATGAGATTACAAAACGAATTTGATATCCAATTTTAAGGGTAATAGCAATATGGGTTTCAAATAAATGATATATGAGAAAAGAGCACGTTGCTGATATATTTTCCGGGCTCAGTGTTTGGGGAGACCACTCCAATCCCCAAAACACCCCTAAATCGGGCATATTTACCGACCATGACAATGTGGAGCTTAAATGAAAGATATTGGGGGGTAGAGCAAGAATTGATAGCCATTTTCGGGACCAATTTTCTGTGGGTCTACTCCCTTCTCAAAATACCCCACAAACAGCAATTTTTTATGGAAATGCTCCAATCTCTCATCATCTCCCCCGCATGCCCTACGCATGCTATCACTTGCCGCACCAATTTTACATAAGTGAGCTTGTAGTCCTATGTGTCCCGTTATGATACCAATAGCTAAACTGACCTCCTTCTTGGTTCCTTTCAGTAATAGCCTCGTCTTTTCACGATGTGGATCCCCCCATAGGATTTTCGCCGTCCTACTGACCGTTTTGCTGTTCCAAAATGTTGCTCCCACTCCCTTAACTCGGTCTGCGTCGACCCGAAAGGCTTCGGGTTAACCAAGTTTACCGACGGCAGTTCTCTGGCCTTCACTGCCAAATCGTCTGCCCTTTCATTTCCCCTTACTTCGTTAAGGCCGGGCACCCAAACGATGCGGATTTTGCCATCCTTAATATAATCTCCTTAATACACTGCAAGACTGTTCGTAACCTTAACGTCCTGGTTTTTATTGCTCTTATGGCAATTTTACTGTCGGTAAAGATGTTCACACTCGACGTCCTCGCGTTAGCACCACACCACTTCACGCATTGCGTGATAGGCTGGATCTCCGCCTACAGGACCGTATTATGGTCAGGCAGTCTAAAAACAGATCTCAGTCCCTGGGTTCTCGATATAAACCCCCAGGCCCACTCTGTCCTCTTGCTTTGATCCTTGCGTGTAACATGAACTTCCAGATGGCAATACTAGGGTTCCGTCAATCCAAGACTGTGCCGATGGCAGCAGTGCCTCGCACTCGACTTCAAGGTTCATCTCAGGTATCCTATGGGAAACCTCTTCCCTTCCAAGTTTCCTATCGTCGCCTCGATTATACCGCGATGGTATGAGCTGCTCCCATCCTCAATCCATTCTCCCATCGCCTTAAGGCAGCCGCAGTGGCTGCCTCACACTTAATTTGTATGTCAATGGGTCGGATATCTAGACAACAAGTTCTCTCAACCTGTTGTATGGTCCTTATGTTGCACTTTTTCTCCATAGCAGTCCACCAAACTACTGAGGCGTAAGTAAGGGGAGTGGTATTGAAAACAATTAAGGAGGGGAGTGGTATTGAAAACAATTAAGGATTTTGTAAGTAGCACGGAATTCCTAACTTAAAATTTTCTTTTTAGAGGTTACTTTAAAGTTTTTAGAGTGCACAACAAGCCGATTACTGTCTTAAGTGTATGTCCATATGGCATGGGGCGGATTAATATCTGCACCCTCTTTTCAACCTAACCTAAACCATAAAGGTGCTCAGGAGGGAGAGCAGAAGCCTTTTTAACAAGGCCAAGAGGGAGAACACGGCAGAGGGCTAGGACGAGTATCGTGACGCTCTTGGCAAATTCAAGAAGGAAACGAGAAAGGCCAAGAAGCGTTCCTGGGCGAAATTTTGTGGGGGATTGGAAAGAAATGGTGAGGCATCTAGGTTGCGCAAAGTGCTCTCGAAGGATCCCATCACACCTAGCTCCCTGAGGAGGGAGGGCGGGACTTCACTGAGGGTGGGCAGGAGACGGTGGAACTCCTGATGGAGGCTGATTTCCCAGGCGGCCAGGCAGAGGTCGGCGATCAGGACATCGCAATACCTACACATGTGGCCTTAACGGATGATCTCATCAGGGACATCGTGGACTAGGAGAAGATAGCGTGGGCGGTCTGCACTTTCCGGCCATTTAAGTCGGCCGGTCCTAACAGAATTATTCCGGCACTGCTGCAGGAGTCCCTGCCATGGCTTGAGCAGATCTTCAGGGCGATCTGCTCAAGCATGGTATTCAGGTCCGAGGGAATGGCATGGTCTTCAGGTCCGAGGAAATGGAATGAATGGAGGGAAGTCAAGGTGGTCTTTATCCCCAAGGCGGGAAGAATAAACCACAGTACGGCGAAGGACTGTAGACCTTTTAGTCTATCATCGTTTTTGCTAAAAACACTGGAAAGACTGATTGACCTGAAGGTGAAAGGGGACTGACGCCCGAGAACTTCAGTAGGGCCACGATGTGGTACAGAAGATCGAGACGTCTCTCCCACAGAAGAATTACACTTTGGCGGCCTTCTTGAATATTGAGGGGGCTTTCAATAATGTGGAGATTGGGACGATAGTCGCCGCACTGGACCGCACGGGGACTCACCCCTTAATCTCCCAATGGACAAATAATATGTTTTATGGCAGGACTATAAATGCAAACCTGGAAGATTGTGTGGTCAGAAGGCGGACGACCAGAGGACCGCCCCAAGAAGGAGTGTTCTCACCGATAATGTGGAACATCGTGATAAATGAAATTCTGATGGATCTCGATGGGGACGGCACGAGAATTATCGCTTATGCGGACGACGTCGTGCTGCTGCTCCGAAGCAAATTTATGTCGACGGTCAGCGAGATCATGGAAGGGCCATTGAGGAGTTTGTCGCGATGGGCTACCAGAAATGGGTTGAGGACCAACCCAGGGAAGACGGAGCTGGTGCTTTTTACGCGTAGATATAAGATACCAAAGTTCAGACTCTCGTCCTTGAACAGGGTCACCCTGCGGCTGTCGAACGAGGCGAAGTACCCTGGGCATAATCCTCGATTCGAAATTGTCCTGGAAGAGGAACAGAGAAGAAATAAGCCGTTAAGAATTGTGCGCTTCTTACTCCAGCAGGAGGATGTTCGGTAGGAAGTGGGGGGTGACTCCCAAGATGATTTATTGGATGTATACGCCCATCGTGAGACCACTACTGCCTTATGGAGCACTGCTATGGTGGGACGCTGTAGGGAAAAGGACGCGTGCGAAGGAGTTCGAGAAGGTCCAGAGACTGGCCTGCGTCGGGATCACAGGGGCGCTGAGATCCGCAGCGCAGGCAGGCCTGGAGGCGATGCTGGATATGGAGCCCTTTGGGGCCTATATTTGTAACTGCGCCGCCTGGGTCGCGCTTAGGCTGAGAGAGCTCGGCATGCTGAAGGAGGATGGTTGCGGCCTCAGTTTGATTCTGGGTGTTATGGATACGGAGGGTAGATTGAAGAGGATCTCCGACTACCTGGCACGAACACGGACTGCAGTGAGGGAATTCGCGATTCGTTTTCTTGAGAGGGACGAATGGTGGGCGGATGGTGTACTTAAGGAAGATGACACCTCGTCTCTACACAGATGGCTCCAAGATGGAGTCAGGGATAGGATTGAGGGTCTACTCCAATGCACTCAATATCAGCATGTCTCTGAGACTGCCGGACGAGTGTACGCTCTTTGAGGCAAAGGTTTGTGCCATTGCAGTAGCCGCAGGAGAAATTCTGGCTTACCGCCCTCGAAACTCAGAATTTATGTGGACAGTATGGCGGCGCTCAAGGCCTGGGGGTCGAGATGACTGGCGAACTGTTTGAAATCGTTGGATAGGCTCCTCCAGGTAATCAGAAGGCGGACGAGTGCGCCAGGCGGGGTTCGTCTGCGCCGGGTGGAAAAGTCATCGGTCTTGCCTTCGTGTCATTTGACGAGCTACTGAACACAGTAGAGGGATGGCCAGGGCGGCGTCGGTGGCGAGGTGGGACACGGTAGATGGTTGCCGGACTGCGAAGGCGCTATGGCCGGTCATTGACCGGAGGAGGACGAGGGAATTGCTGGCGTTCGATAAGTGGTCGATGAGTACTTTGACAGGGATCATATCCGTACACTGTTCCATAGACCGCATGGCGACGCTCTTGGGGATACGCACAATGACTTCTGTAGGAGTTGCCTCGATGAGGATCAGGAGAAGCCTATTGAGCACTTGCTTTGTTCCTGTCCTGGTCTGCAGAGACGTAGGCTCTCCTTTCTGGGGGCCGTTTCTTCTATGATCTGGGTGAACTTGCGAACGTACCCCTGGTATCTCTCCTGAGGTTTATTGGGGGTACCGAATGGTTCCGACGGAGAAGTGACACAGGCTCCGGCGTAGGTAGGTATGTGCTTGCGTAGGGAAAGGCGGTTCTTCGCCTCCCGCTCGGGTTTCTCCACTTCTCCTGTATTTATCTTTTCAAAAAGTCAAAATTTCCCATAGAAATAAAATTTTAACAAAATTTTCCGTAGAAATGATATTTTGACAAAATTTCCCATAGAAATGAAATTTAAAAAAAATTACATTAGAAATGAAATTTTGAAAAATTTGCCATAGAAATGAAAATTTCAATAAATTTCCCATAGAAATGAAATTTTAAAAAATTTACCATAGAAAGAAATTTTAAAAAAATTTCCCATGGAAATGAAGTTTGAAAAAAATTCCCTAGAAATGAAATTTTGGAAATAAAATTTTGACAAAATTTCCCATAGAAATGAAATTTCGACAAAATTTCCTATAGAAATGTAATTTTGACAAAATTTCCCATAGAAATAAAATTTTGACAAAATTTTCCATAGAAATGAAATTTTCAATAAATTTCCCAAGAAAATGAAATCTTGAAAAAATTTCCCATAGAAATTTTCAATAAATTTCCCAAAGAAATGAAATTTTGACAAAATATCCCACAGAAATGAAATTTTGACAAAATTTCCCATAGAAATGAAATTTTGACAAAATTTCCCATAGAAATAAAATTTTGACAAAATTTCCCATAGAAATGAAATTTTCAATAAATTTCCCAACAAAATTAAATCCTGAAAAAATTTCCCATATAAATTTTCAATAAATTTCCCAAAGAAATGAAATTTTGACAAAATTTCCCATAAAAATGAAATTTTGACAAAATTTCCCATAGAAATGAAATTTTGACAAAATTTCCCACGGGAAAGAAATTTTGACAAATTTTCCATAGTAATGAAATTTTGACGAAATTTCCTATAGAAATGAAATTTTAACAAAATTTCCCACTGAAATGAAAATTTTACAAAATTTCCCATATAAATGAAATTTTCACAAAATTTCCCACAGAAATGAAATTTTGACAAAATTTCCCATAAAAATGAAATTTTGACAAAATTTCCCATAGAAATGAAATTTTGACAAAATTTCCCACGGGAAAGAAATTTTGACAAATTTTCCATAGTAATGAAATTTTGACGAAATTTCCTATTGAAATGAAATTTTAACAAAATTTCCCACTGAAATGAAAATTTTACAAAATTTCCCATATAAATGAAATTTTCACAAAATTTCCCATAGAAATGAAATTTTGACAAAATTTCCCATAGAAATGAAATTTTGACAAAATTTCCCATAGAAATGAAATTTTTGAAAAAATTTCCCACAGAAATGAGATTTTGAAAAAAATTTCCCAAAGAAAAAAATGTGCCACAGAAATGAAATTTTGACGAAATTTCCCATTTTCTTTCCCATGGGAAATTTTGACGAAATTTCCCATTTTCTTTCCCATGGGAAATTTTGTCAAAATTTCCCATAGAAAGGAAGTTTTTACAAAATTTCCCATGGGTGTAGACATTTTGATCGAGTTTCTCATAGGAAACAAATTTTGACAAATTTCCCATAGAAATGAAATGTTGACAAAATTTCCCATAGGAAACAAATTTTGCCAAATTTCCCAAAGGAAAGGAATTTTTGACAAATTACCAATGGAAATACATTTTTGACAAAATTTCCTTTGGAAATAAAATTTAGACAAAATTTCTTATAGGAAATACAATTTGACAAAATTCCCCATATTAAAGGAATGTTCACAAATTTTCCCATAGGAAAGAAATGTTGGCAAAATCTCATAAAGGAAGAAAATTTACTGTGATTTTGACATTTTTGACACTTACCTTCAAAAACAATTTCTTCTCCTCTTCTGAGAAATCCTTAGCCAATATATCCCACAACCAACCAATAACACGATGAGAATCGTGAAATCCACCATAATACTGTGTGTGTTTACGTAAGTCCCTCAAATCCAAGGGCACTGTGTCGCCAGATATTAAACGCTGCAGCTCGGGCGGCGAAAACAACGACAACCATTCGGGATTGACTATGCTGCGGAAACCGCGATTGAATGCTTGTGTCTGCTCACGTATTTGAGTGTTCATATGAAAATAGGCCATATAATGAATGTAGACCAATTTATTGTGATCGGTCACCGAACGTCCCTTGCCTCCAGGATGCAATTCGTGGGTGACAATTTTGCCCATAACATCTTGGTCCACGGAAAAGGTTAAATTCAAATCAGCCACATCTTGCTCATAGTGTTTTATGAAAGTCAGACTTTTGTAGAGTTCAGCATCCAAGGAAGGTAGCTCGTCCATGCACGAATATAAAGCCTGGTGAGTTTGACCCAACAGTTGTGACAAAAAGAACGAAGCGAAGGGCACATCAACCACTATGCCTTCGTAAACGGCTTTACCCAGCATGCGGCCCACAAATTCAAAAAGCTGCAAATGATTGTCTTGGACATATGATATGGGCGAGGGGTAAAGACGTTGATCTGAAGTCGTTTTGAAAAGATTAAGGGCAGGATCAAAAACTTTCTTAATGGTCTCTTCCAGAAATTCCTTAAAAACACCATCCTGATCAATGCCAGCCTCGTGGAGACCTTGTTGATTTATAAAACGTACGCGTATGACGCCCTGGAAAACAAAAACAGGGTATAAAAAAGGCATTACAATAAAAAAAAAAGAGTTTCTCGGTTTACCTTTAGAGCATGCGGTTTTAAGGCCGCCAATTGCCTATAGCCATCTTCTACTATACGTTCACGATGCACAACTATCAATGCCGAACGCGGCGAGGCACATGCCGATTCGGTTAGTCCCAAAACGGCTTTCTCATTCTGCACAAATTTGCGAAATAGTTTCACTCGATCTTCATGGGGTATAATATGAGGCATTTTTTGCAGCAATATGACAGCATGGCGCTTGCCCTTTTCCAAATCATTGATAAACGTGGAGGGTTTAACTTCGTGAATCAACCAATGATTAGGTGGGGTAAAACGTCGACGGCAATCTCTTTTATACAGACACAACATTAGGGTGTGAAGAGATACAAAAACCGGTGTTTGGGTTATATTTTTCGTAGTACCTGTAAAAAGGGCCAAAGACGAGCTAAGGTTAGACAGTGCGCTTTAAGGATTGGGGTGAGTGATGAGTTATACACTTACCAAATATGTCTTCGTTTATAATGCGGTATAAAATGTTATTGAGAAAATATGTCAACATAACGAAATCATTGAGTTGAAAGCATTTCTGTTCGGTGTACATTTCGTGCTCATCAAGCACCCTGAAAAGAAAACGAAATTACAAATATTATCTATCAATACAAAACACAGTTGCTGAGTTCTCAACTTACGTCACATAGTGCGTCATACAGTCACAGAACAACATTAGCATAGCTGTCTGTGGTTTCTTTTGGAAATCTTCACACTTAAATAAGTCCAAATACTCTTTCAAAGCACAATTGGGTCCCATGGATGTAAGAAATAGCCATAAATCATAAAAGACTTTGTCAACAAAGCATATACCAGTTAGAATTTCCAATTTTAGCTGCGACAAGGTGTTAAGAGCCGAATAGTACATGGCACATATGCGTGACACCTGTATAACTTCGGGAGCATCCAATTTGCGCCATGCAATTTTGGAGGATTTATTTAGGTTTGTGCGCGTGGAGCTGCGTTCGAGAGCACGACGCAACAGATTGCTGGTGGAGGCTAGACTAGGTGCTTGAAATTCAATGCGTTCAAAATTCACATTGATTTCCTTGAGCAGATCACCCACCATTATTTGCAGGCAGCGTAGAGCCCACAACATGTGAAATTGTTTTTTAATCAAAGCCACACATTGATTTTGTGCAGGATCCTTGGAAGGTGTATGCCAGCCCAATAGTTCATGCCATTGCGTAAAGACACCCTTGGACGATGAGGTGCTGGGTATATTTTCAAAAAGTAAAGTGACGGTATTCTGAAAAATAGCAACTTTGGAATAAAAGGACTACTCGAAACTATTCCCCTTTCAACTTACCGTCAGCAAGGGATATGCCAACAGCTTGGCCTCTGTTATATTTTCAATATTAAATAAATTAATGATATTCCCCAGCAATGCCAAACTTTTTGTTGCAGGCATTTTCGCCCCATAGTCCTTGAACCAATTGATGTCTTCGGATATATTCAATGCCCGCTTCAGTATCCACATCGAGGACATTTGTTCTATACACTGAGGAGCCACTGTGCTCAAATGATAAATCAGTGCCGGCACCGACAGAATTTCTATAAGAAATTGGGCCATTATGTTGCGTGTAAAATCCCCATCTATCAAAGGGCGAGTACACAACGTCATAATGGCTATTAAAGAAACAGGCTTCAGTGTTAAATCTTCACGTGAAGTGCCCTTCAGCAGTAGACTCTATAAAACAAAGGGGGTCAATATTGATGGTAATAAAAGTGGAAAGGCCCTGCATTTCAACTTACCCTCATTATTTTGAAGAAATCATTTTGTATGAGGTTGCCCTGAATGTTGCAGCATATTTTCTGCATTGCTGGTTGGACTTTCTCAAATTGTTTATTCCTCACAATTCCCCAAGATTTCGGTGAGGTGAATACAACCAAAGTATGAAGATATAAAGCCAATGATATGCTGTCAGCATGATTTTCTGTAAGAAAAGCAAAATATATTGTCCCAATTTTTCTAAAATTTTTTTTCCAAAAACATAATTTCTAGAAAATTTTCCTAAAAATACAAAATTTCTTAGAAATTTTCCTCTAAAGACAAAATTTCTAGAAATTTTCCTCTAAAGACAAAATTTCTAGAAAATTTCCTCTAAAGACCAAATTTTCCTCTAAAGACAAAATTTCTAGAAATTTTACTCTAAAGACCCAATTTCTAGAAATTTTCCCTTAAAGACCAAATTTCTAGAAATTTTCCTCTAAAGACAAAATTTCTAGAAATTTTCCTCTAAAGACAAAATTTCTAGAAATTTTCCTCTAAAGACAAATTTTCTAGAAATTTTCCTCTAAAGACAAAATTTGCACATTTTCATGTTTAGGTGGAGATCCTCGTCAAGCTGCTGTAGGTGGGCAAGTTCGTTCCGGTCCAAAGGACCGAACGCCTTGGACACAGGGTGGTCATTGATTATTTAAAGGCGCCAATAGCTCGCCTTGTCATATCGAGCATCATAGGCACTCAGTATTTGTGCAAGAGCCGGTGCCGCCCGGCCTCTCACTGAGATTCTCCGCTCGATACCGCTGATCGTGCGCGACTGCCATTGCAGTTACTCCGTATGGAGCATTCCACTATCCGCAACCTGTGGACGTGCCCGGTAGCTCGCAGCTAGGTTTGATTAGGTTTAAGTGGCAGTCTGCCATCAGACTCACTTAGACGTTTTCGTCCATTGTCATACCACAGTAACAGAAGAAGGAAGATGCTATCTAGTTCCTACCGTTGAACTATCCAGATCACTTTAAAAAGCCCAATAACTTGCGAATGTTCAAATCAGAAAGGTTCTCAAAGAAATGAGAATCTAAAGTGGAACTCCTTCTAACTGCTAGAGCGGGACACACACACAGAAGGTGTTCTATAGTCTCCTCTTCCTCGATGTCCCTACAGCTTCTGCAAAAGTCATTGCTGGCAATCTTCAGTCTGTCATTATGTTTTCCGATTAAACAGTGACTTCTCATGCCGGACACAATGACTGAGACGTCTGTTCTTGCCAATGACAGCAAAGCAGTAGACCTCTTCAAGTCTAGATGAGGCCACATAGTTTTGGAATGCTCACAGCCCCCTCTTTGGGACCATCTATCATTTGCTTCCCCTTTGGGCCTGGTCCTGAAAACTTAGCTTACATGTCGCTAGCCATTCCACCACTTCCTTAATTGCAAGGATCTCTGCTTGATACACACTGGAGTGGTCGAGTAACCTCTTCGATATGACCAGTTCTAGATCTTTAGAGTACACCCCAAAGCCCACCTGGTCGTTTAGTTTGGAACCATCTGTATAGAAGTCTATGTAACTTCTGTTACCAGGGATATCGTAGTTCCAATCGGTTTTATCAGGAATAGTGGTACAGTAATTTTTATCAAAAAGCGGCTCAGGTAGGGTATAATCCACACTGCCTGGACCATCGGATATTGTATCAAAGATAACACAGTGTCCGTAGCCGCCACATGACCAATGAGAAAGCTTCCTTAACCTCACGGCAATGGTCGCTGCAATTTGGGTAGCCAAAATGTCCAGAGGCATAAGATGTAGGATTAAATTCAGTGCATCAGATAGTGTAGTCCTCAGTGCGGCTGTGATGCACAAACAAGCCATCCTTTGGATCCGGTTAAGTATTGAACAGTAGGTGGATTTTTCAAGCGCCGTCCACCAGACCACAACACCATATAGCATAATAGGTCTGACAACTGCAGTACATACCTAATGCATGACACGCGGTCTAAATCCCCAACTTTTGCCAATGGCTCTCTTGCAGGTGTATAGGGCAAGAGTGGCCTTTCTTGCCCTTTCCAAAATGCTCGCAGCTAAGCTTCTCGTGGCATAAATGAACACCACACAGATTGGACCTCAATGCTCCAGCTTGTTTGGTGCTCACAGCTATCCCGTGCCGTGCCGATGCCAATTATGGTAGCTTGATATGGCCAGTAGATCGGTGATTTCCGATGCTGTGAATGTCCCACATCCCCTGTGCAGTGAATGTCCCACGTCCCCTGTCTTTATCCCCTAGGGGATAGGAAAGTCTATTCGGGGGTTAAGTCGTTCGAGCTTTACAAATCGACGGGACCTGATGGTATATGTTGTTGTTATTGTTGTAGCCTTTTTTTATGTGAAAGTGGTGATCCTCGTCAAACTACTGTAGGTGAGCAAGCTCGTTCCGGTCCAAAGGACCGATCGCCACGGGAACAGGTTGAGGTTAGAGTGGTTTTCATTTCCAAGGTGGGAAAGCCGAGTTACTCCCTGCCCTTCTTCTCCCGTTCTTCTTCTTGAAGAACCTGAAAGAATGTTGGACGCATACATCAGGGATCCTATTGACCCAGCTAGTGCCCTTCACGACGCGGTGGCTTACATAGAGGGGTATTTGGGGATAGGAGTCTTTACTTTGGCAACCTTCTTGGATGTAGAAGGGGCTTTTAATAGTGTGAAGCTGGGGTCCGTACATGATTCTTTGTTTGGTATGAGAATCCCCCTCTTCTAATGAATTGGATTGAGGGTATGCCGAAGGGCAGAATGTTCAAAGCTTCACTAGCTGAAGGCTCGATTAGGAAGACTGACACCGCAGCAAAAAGTTTTTTTTTTATACCCTCTCTTGTGGCTCTGGGTTATCAATGGGATTCTCAAGTCCATTGAGGAGGATAGAGTGAAGGTGGTTGGCTATGCTGTTCGAGTTGCCATCACGAACCTTCTTCAGGATGTGCTGCGAAAGCTGTCTATATAGGCGAGGGCTAATGGGTTTGACATAAGCCAGAGAAAGACTGAACTGGTGCTACTCATCAGACGATACAGGTATGGCGAGTTTGAGGGATCGGTTAGCAATGGTGTGGAGCTGCCTCTCTCTCAGGAGGATAACTATCTGGCCGTTATTCTTAAACAGAGGTTGAACTAGAGAAGGAACGGTTAGGGGAGAGTCAAACGGGGATTGAATGCGGAATTAGAGCTGAAGAGTTTATCTGGTTGTTCACCGCTGTGGTTAGACCGTTCTCACCTATGGGTGCCTGTTGTGGTATTAGGCCCCTCTTGGCGAGTCTTCACGCTATGCTGGAGAAGGTGCAGGGTATCGCATCGGTGATATCGGGATCGAGAAGCAGTGTTCCCGGAAAGATCTTGAATGCGACACATGGTCTGAGACCGTTTCAGAA
This sequence comes from Stomoxys calcitrans, assembly GCF_963082655.1. Lineage (NCBI taxonomy): Eukaryota > Metazoa > Arthropoda > Insecta > Diptera > Muscidae > Stomoxys > Stomoxys calcitrans. The sequence goes on from NC_081552.1 coordinate 200,703,748, forward strand.
TGAAGTGGAGCTGCTGCTCTTTCAGGAGGCTAAATACCTGGCCGTTATTCTTAACCAGAAGTTGAACTAGAGAAGAAACGGTGAGGGGTGAGTCAAACGGGGGTTGAATGAGGATTAAACCTGAATAGTTCCACTTGTTCTTTACCGCTGTGGTTAGACAGTTCTCACCTATGGGTCCCTGGTGTGGCATCAGGCCCTTCGTGGCGAGTCTTCGCCGGATTGCTGAAGAAGGTGCAAGGTATCGCGTCGGTGATATCGGGAGCGAGAAGCAGTGCCCCGAGAAAGATCTTGAATGCGATAAATGGTCTGAGAACGTTTCTGGATGAAGTCGAGCTGACGCTCTCTCTGGAGGCTAAATACCTGGCCGTTATTCTTAACCAAAAGTTGAACTAGAGAAGGGACGGTAAGGAGAAAGTAAAACGGCCGTTGAATGCGGAATTAGACCTGAATCGTTGCACTGGTTATTTACCGATGTGGTTAGACAGTTCTCACCTATGAGTGCCGGGTGTGGCATCGGCCCCTTTTGGCGAGTCTTCGCGTTTTGCCAGAGAAGGTGCAGGGTGACGAGTCGATGATATCCGGAGAGAGAAGCAGTGCTCTGAAAAAGATCTTGAATGCGATCTTGAGGGGTCTAAATACCTTGCCATTATTCTTAACCAAAAGTTAAACCAGAGAAGGAACGGTAAAGAGAAAGTCAAACAGGGGTTGAATGCGGACTAAGACCAGAGGCGTTTCACTGGTTGTTCACCGCTGTGGTTAGACCGTTCTCACCTATGGGTGCCTGGTGTGGCAACAGGCCCTTCATGCCGAGTCTTCGTGGTTTACTGGAGAAGGTGGAGGGTATCGTGTCGGTGATATCAGGAGCGAAAAGCAGTGCTCCCAGAAAGATCTTGAATGTGATACATGGTCTGAAAGCGCTTCTGGATAAAGTGGAGCTACCGCTCTCTCAGGAGGCTAACTACCTGGCCGTTATTCTTAACCGAAGTTGGACAAGAGAAGGAACGGTGAGGACAAAGTCAGGCTGAATGCGTACTAAAACCAGAGGCGTTCCACTGGTTGTTCAATGGCTGTGGTTAGACTGTTCCTAAAGAGGGTGAGTTTTGGCGGTTTGGTTTACTGAAGAAAGTGCAGGATACCATGTCAGTGATATGAGGGGTAAAAAGGAGTGCGCCGAGAAGAACTTTAATGTGATATTTGGTCCGAGCCCTCTGTTTCTTTATGTGAAATTTGCGGCAATGAGGACTGACCTTAGCTAAGAATGTTAGGAACTTGGCGCTCATAGGATTAAGAACATTTGTCTGGAATGCGAAAAAAACCGCGGGAGTAGCCAATCGATTACGAGGCATAGGCGACGCAACGAAATATGTGCCAGGCGGATCTTTTGTCCATGAAGACCTGAAAATTTTTCCTACCTACACTTATCGGGCCTGACTTTGTCCTCACCGGGTCTAAGCTGGATGGGTGTTTGTTGAGTTCCTAAGAGTTAAGTAGCGCCATAGAATCGGGACGGCTGCACCTTTTTTCAAGCTCAGGTTCTTGCTATCTTCAGGGCTTTGATAACAAACTGCTACAACAACAACAACTGCGGATCTTATGAGGCCGAGGCTTGTCAAAGGCTACGATGAGCGTCTATGAAGTTTGGTAGTTGCTGTCAGATTGTGTTGGCTGTATTCTGAGAGTGCTATAAATATGGTCCTGACTGGCCATTAGCCAATCAGGCTGCCAACATCACGATGAGCTCGGGACGAGTAGGACTTCTGAAAGGTTTGTGGGGATGAGGAAGAATTGTAGACGGTAGAGCACTAGCTGTGCCAATGTCCCGCCTTGATGTGGAGGAACGGTAGGATCATGGTTGAACACCTGTTTTCTTCTCTAAGCTCCCTTCAAACACTCACACCTGGACTTCTTTCTGTATGGTCTTGGGGTGGATGGCGAGGCGAAACTAAGTCACTGAGGCTATGTCGTGCGTCCATAAGTCAAAGTACTCTGTCTCTACATTCCTTTTCAAATGCAAATTTGACCATGATTATTCCATTAAGGAACTCCTCACATATCAATGACTGTCCGTTTCAAGTTTTAGCTCAATGATAAGGGGCCTCCTTTTTGTAGCCGAATGTTGCCAGCATTAGGAGGTTGTTGTTGTTGTAGCCACATTATCATTGCCGATTGCCGCGAGAACAAGGTAGCCATTGGTTATTTAAAAGCGCCAATAACCCGCCTCGCCATATCAAGCATCTAGGCACTCAGTATTTGTGCAAGATCTGGTGCCGCCCGACCTCTCTCCGCTCGATACCGCTGATTGTCAGTGGCTGCCGTTGCAGCTACTCCGTATGGAGCATTCCACAATCCGCAACGTGTGGACACGCCCGGTAGCTCGCAGTTAAACTTCTCGTTACAGCAATGAACACCTCACTCAGATCGGACCTCATTGTTCCAACCTGTGTGGTACTCACAGCTATCCCGTGCCGGGAGCATTAGGAGGTGATAACCACCGCTGACAATATTTTCTGATGTTCTCGCCAGGATTGAAACCAGGCGTTCAGCATCATAGACGGACATGCTTAACTTTGCGCTGCAGTGGCCTTTCGTCTTCACTACCTCTTATTTTAACTCTTTCTAGGACGAAAACAATGGACCAAGGTTCTCCAAGTGAAGAGGCTGGCAATTACGGTTGCCATAGGTGTGTGTCCTTTAACTTAAGCGTACCTAACTAACGTTGATGGTAAAACAAATGCATTTCTATACTTCTTACCTGGTTTTATGTCCTGTAAGAGCTGAAGGATAAAATTCAATAAAATCTTAATATGCGCTATCCAGGGTAAACTAGAAAAGAGTAAAAAGTTTATACAATGTTAATATATATGCATATAGTTCCAAAAAAATTGAAAACAACATTATGGATTCATTCCATACAAGTTTCTCTCAGAGAATATAAGAGTTATTCCAATGACTTTTTAAAGTTTTGTTTTATCCAACTTCTGTGATGTTGGATAAAACTAAAGCACGGCTTCCTACCTTTTATCCTTTTGCAAACACAATGTTGCATATGATAATTTGGGCGATTCCGTTTCCATGGACTTGTTCAAATAGCGACACAATCTCTCAAAACGTTCGCGTGTCTCATCGCAATTTTTGGCCAACTTATGATGTGTCAAGAAACGATGAAATACAGGATACACAACAGATGACGCATGTAAATCGATTTTTTCTTTCTCTCCATCTCCGCCATCCAGTAACAAGGCATCAAAGTCAGTCCTGAAGATGAAACCAAAGTTATAGTACTCTCTACGGCTCTTTGTGGGGCCTTAACTTACAGTATGCGCTTCTGAAAACGTCTTCGTGCTGTAAAACCTCTAACGGTGGACTGAATTTTAACGGCAGCGCATTCTCGTTTCTTTTCCAGGGCGCGCTCTTCTCTTGCCGCCTTGGTCTGCTCCAAAAATGAGGTCTTTTGAGATTCTGTCCCGCTAAACATTTTGTTAAATGCCTAGCCCCAGACAAGATTGATTGATTTGTATTTCTGATGAACGATGAGGGGAATTTAATTCAGCACCGATTGCACACCAGTGAGCTTTAGTATTCAGTTTTGGTGAAAAAGCCGTAAGATGTAGGCAACAAAACTAAAATCCTTGCAAGCATTTCCAGCTTTTACAAATTACTTTGAGCTTCAAGACTTTGATTCTCGGGAATTTAGTTTTCTTTAGGTTTTAATCATTTTTTTATTATTATTGTTACTTGTTGTATTATTGAAAAATTGTTCGTGTTACGTTTATTGGTAACCGATTAATAATTTAAATAATCGATTATCTCAAAATCGATTAAATGAACGTAGCCGATGGCCAACCGTTAGGGAGCCCTAGCACTGGGAGAATAGTTGTTCAAAATGGATGTTCGTCCTCTGAGGGTTCGTTCTGTAAGCGTTTGAATTTCTTAAACATTTTTCAAAGTAAAACAAAGTTATTTATGCTTTGCTGCCTCTTTTTTGAAGTCAGCATTTCAAACGCTGCCGATAACACAGAATTGACTTGCAAAGGTATTTACAAAACATAAACCCCGTTTACACTGCTCATTACATCCGGATTTAAGGCTCTAGTCAGCTGATTTTATGAAGGGAAAACAAATGATCGAGCCATTAAATCCGGATTTAAAGAGCAGTGTAAACGGGGTTTCAATGTAGATTTGATATAGGTTTATTTGACAGATGTCCTTTATAGAACTGTCAAGTAAACATATTCTAAAGCTTTATGAATAAGTTCGTTAAAATACAACCTAGTCCTTATTTGCTACATAGGATGTGAATGATCATAGCATTGTATAAAAAAAGGCTATGAACTAGTTTTATGGGAAGTTTACATGGCACATTATGTTACATGGTAATTGCAATAGTGGCTGTTTTTTATTCTGGGCCTGTACCAAGGCGGCTTTAAAAAAGTGGTCTCACATGGTCAGATTTGACGGTATTAAGATGTCAAATTTTTGTTTGCATTCTCTTTGTTGTTATCATCTTTCTCGCATATTCTCCACTCATGCACGCACACTTTATGCACATACGCTGCTGGCAAAATGTCGATCAGCTTGATGCCAATATAACGATTTCACAAATCCCATGGCAGCCGGTTGTACGTACCGGATTGACCCGATGGATTTCTTCATCGGCAAGGGTTGCATCCTCAGTGTTTAACACACTGCTACAACAACAACAACAACAAACCGATTTCACCATATGGCTTTTATGTTGTTTTTGTACTTTAAAATAATACAACCATGGGTGTAAGCGTCACATGTACACATGACCATCAGTCATGTCTATAATCGAATACCATTTTAACAGAAATGTGTTATCATTACTAGACGGATGTTGAAAAAAAGATGTGACCAAAGCTCAGAAAAGAAGAAATCGATTTATCGTTCTTTGGAAAAACTGTAATCAAAACTTTAACTCGATTAATAAGTGATGTGCCGTGTAAAGTCCCTATTAATTTGGTAATGTACTGTATAAGGCACATACGTGATGTCGCATAGTATCGATAACTATCAGCCTGAATGATAAAAAAAGGTCCAGTTAATACATAACAGCTGATGTTTGTAAACAATTTTATTCTTAAATTAATTTGAATGTCGCTGCTGGCAAAGCTTTATGTGTGTGCTCTTGAAAACTGAAAAAGTTACAAAATATTTGACAATGACGATTGAGACAGTGCATGTAAATAAATACATAATAATTTTCTGGCATACATATCCTCATTCCGTCTGTAGTCAGTGCTATGAACAATTTGAAATTTTGCATCAAATTGAAGTTGGAAATAAAATTCTGCTGCTCCACCACTGTGACGCATTTGTTTGCAATACTATGGTAAAGAAACATACAGCCCTTTCCAGTGTAGCAATCGATATTGGCATATTGGAGGAAATAGTTTCAGATTCAGCCATGCTTCATGTCATGGGCTTGCACTGATTGACTTGAATTTCATTCCTGCCTAGCTCTTTAGAGGAACACGGAATAAGGTTCTTGACTCTCTCATTCTTAGGGCGAGTGTCGTTCACGCACGCCCAATGAAAGGGTGGAAAGACATTAGATAAAGTGTGGCATTCAAGATCAGGAAAGAAGGTGTAGGTTAGGTAAGAATGACAGTCCTTTACAGAATCACTTAGACAATTTTATTGTCCATTGTGATACCACAGTAGCGACAGACCAAGGCTTCTGGCGGGAATCGAACCCACGACCCCTGCACTGGTAATCCAAGCTCGCTACCAACTCGGCTACCGGGGCGCACTCAAGGTGTAGTGTCAACTCCAAATTCTTCAGCATCATTGTATGTAGAAAGTATGACGGGTCCAGCGTTTTGGACGATTTGACACTACAGAGGGCGTTTGTAACTAAGCCCACAGTTGTTGTTGTAGCAGTGTCTTGTGTTCTATCTTTCGTCTTCTTGAATTTGTTGAATATCCAGATCTAGGTACAAAAGTGGGGTGCGTCCAGAGGAATCTGGGTTTGAGGGTCTGGCCGGGCAGTTAAACTAGTGACGTATGTCGTATGTTCCCAGGTCACCATCGGTCCAACTTGCAGAATGTGTGCACGTTGGCATCAATCCTTGCTCTGTAGGAGTTGAGGCGGCTGCATCTGCCGCATCGCAATTGAGCCAGAACTACTCTGGTGCAATCGGAGTAGGTCGTTCTACAAGGACCAGATTTTCCCGGTAGCTATTCACCGCATCTGTTACCGTGTCTGCATAAATGTTGTCTGTAGATCATGTAGCCCCACCTTAAGGCTTCTGGGCGGTGGATACTTATCCACAATATCATGATTTGGATGGTCCATGCAAAAACATTAGTTATGTCTTCGCACACCATTGCCTCCTGATGGAGGTGGTCCACGTGTGAACTGAGGAGACAGCCCGCAGCAGTTCGAATAGCGGCATGTTGTGGTTCTAGCAGTGTGTCATACACTGAGGCGACAGCCCTTGCCGATGAAGAACTGCATCGGGTCACCTCGGGACCTCGCTGTTTCACTCTACGGTGTTTCGACTTCAAATTCCTAAATTCCACAAATGACTGGCGACCAAATAGATAATTCGCGACCCAGCGTTTCAGGTCCGACTGGAGGAACATCTCGGCGATGTCCTCTAATAGCTTGGCATGGCTGGCCGTGTCGAATGCTTTGTTGTTGTTTTAGCAGTGTGTTGTACCCTGAGGCAGCCCATGCCAATGAAGGATTTCACCGGTACGTACAACCGGCTGCCATGGGATTGAATGCTTTCGATAGGTCCAGTGACACGAAGACCGTCCTATCGCATGGCCTGGGCCGATTGAAGCCACAACAAATGTGTGCGGTGATGACATGCAAAGCAATTTTTTGCTATGCAGAATTCGAATTCCATGCTGATGCTGGGCCAATGGAAACTCTCCAACGAGGCTCGGGAGGATTAGTCCCTCGAGCGTCTTGCCTACTGGTGAGAGAAGGTAGATCAGTCTGTACGACTCCCCCTTACTCGGGCCCTCTCCAAACTTCAGTAGCGGGATCACTCTGTCCATCTTCCACACATCCGGTGCTATAAGTGTTCAAAAACAAGTTGAGAACAGTTGTAAGGTTGTTGTAACCACATTTTCATGTGAAGGTACTGATCCTCGTCAAGCTCCTGTATGTGAGCAAGCCCGTTCCGCTCCAAAGGACAGATCGCCGGGGGAACAAAGTGGTCATTGGTTATTTAAAGGCGCCAATAACTCGCCTTGTCATATCGAGCATCATAGGCACTCAGTATTTGTGCAAAAGCCGGTGCCGCGCGGCCTCTCATTGAGACTCTCCGCTCGATGCCGCTGATTGTTCGCGACTGGAGTTACAGCTACTCCGTATGCAGCATTCCACTAAACGCAATCTGTGGACGTGCCTGTTAGCTCGCAGCTAAGCTGCTTTCAGGGGATCAAGAAGTCAAATCGGGAGATCGGTTTATATGGGAGCTATATCTAAATCTGAACCGATATGGCCCATTTGCAATCCCCAACGACCTACATCAATATTAAGTATCTCTGCAAAATTTCAAGCGGCTAGCTTTACGCGTTCGACCTCTATCGTGATTTCGACAGACGGACGGACATGACCAGAATGACAAGGCGATCAAGAATATATATATTTAATGGGGTCTTAGACGAATATTTTGTGGGGTTACAAACGGAATGACTAGATTAGTTTATCCCCATCCTACGGTGGTGGGTATAAAAAGTTACAAGTAATGGAAGCTTTAACAGTTGCACTTGTGCTTAATTTGATCGCAGAATAAGAGTGTCAATAACCTATGATTATGTTAATCAAAGAGCGTAAGAAAGATGAGAGCTGGCGTTAGAGGACAATACGTGATGACGAGTGACAAAATTTAAAGACACAACATATTTGAATTGCTCACGATATTTCGTTTTTCCTTTATTGCAACTTTCGGTTGCAAAGAAACAAAGCAAAATACGAAAAAATGTTCGAACGAATGCTCGAATCAAAACAGAATAACCCGAAAATGTTGCAGCCCTCAATGTGAATCCAATTGGAATACAATAAAAATGTTGTGTCTTTAACGCGAGTTATTTTACGGTACGGGGAAGACAAAGCAGAAACTCTCTCTTGATTATCTTACGCTCTTTGGTAAGTAGAAGATCAGCAAGTTTGTATGTGTGTGTGCATGTACGCCAAAGCAGCAGCAAACAGAACAACAGCATACATGCAGAATTAGAAATCTGTATGTGTGCGTATCTTCTGCCTGTAAGTCTTAACATTCCAAAGAATGTTAAAATGTTAACAACTGTTTTGTGTGACAGGGTTGCCATGTACAACACAGACATTCTGCGATGTGTTTTTCCCAAGACAAAAAATTGCCAAAAAGTACACCGAGACCGCAGCCTCTGGCCGATGAGGACTCTATCGCGTCAATTCGGTACATAGAACCGCCTTCCTTGCGATGGATCATTGAGATTTCTTTAAGATTTCGAAAAGTAGTGTCTACCTTTTCTTGTATGAATACAAATATCGCCCAACAGCCATTTTGAAATTAAGAAAAATAAAAACTGCTTCAGTTAACTCAGATCGAGCATTTATTGCGTACGTTTTGTTGTTAACAATACATTTGATTTATTTCACTTTTAAACTTTAATGTTTGTTTTTAGACACTAATATATATATATATATAATTTTTTTTAATAAGATGTATTGTTGTTGGATCTGAGGCGGATGCTCTCTGTGTATGTGTTTGTGGATTCTAATACATTTTATGCACGAAATTTATTTATGTGGTGTAATGTGGTTTTATTTCTTTTTCAATATTCAGCCTTTGGGGCTACCTGTCTTTTATTGTTCAGAAGAAGACATTTTTTCTTTCAGTTGGTTTCTAAAGAGAGCATTCATTACATACATAAATATTCACTTATTTTGTTTATGTATACAAGAAAAACAATAAAATTTTGTAAATCATCAAAAAAAACTATTTTTGTTGCACATATATTTTTAATAATTTTTGTTACACTTTTGAAGGTTTGGTTATTTTGAATTACTTTCAAAAAAAGGCAATACTTTTTAATAATATTTTTTCTTTCATTTTGTTTTATGTAAAAAAATAAAAAGTTATTTTTTTGTGTTCTTATTAATGATGGTTTTATGAGTGTAATTTTTTTTTTGTTTTTTCTCTTAAAAATCAAAGAATAAATGTAAATAAAAAAACTATAAATAAAATGTAGCATAATAAAAATTTATATATTTTATTTTTTTTATTTAACACTCAGCTATATAAATCACAAATAGTTGGATTTAAAGAAAATTAAATAAGAAGAAAATTAAATTAGAGCGTGCTAAGTTCGACCGGGCCGAATCTTATATACCCTCCACCATGGATCGCATTTGTTTAGTTCTTTGCGCGGTATCTCTTTTCAGGCAAATAAAGAATATTGAATAAGAACTCTTATGCTATTGGAGCTATATCAAGTTATAATCCGATTCGGATCATAAATGAATGCTGAACATTGGGAGATCGGTTTATATCGGGAGCTCGGTTTATATGGGAGCTGTATCAAGCTATCGATCGATTCAGGCCATATTGGACACGTATGTCGAAGGTCATGAGAGAAGCCGTTGTACAAAATTTCTGCCAAATCGGATGAGAATTGCGCCCTCTAGAGGCTCAAGAAGTCAAAATCCCAGATCGGTTTATATGGCAGCTATATTAGGTTATTTACCGATTTGCGCCATAGTTATGGGAAGTCATAACAAAACACCTCATGCAAAATTTCAGCCAAATCGGATGGGAATTGCGCCCTCCAGAGGCTCAAGAAGTCAAGACCCAAGATCGGTTTTATATGGTCCATGCTATATCAAAACATGGACCGATTTGAACCATACTTAGCGCTTAATTGTTGTAAGTGATACCAAAACATTACGTGCAAAATTTTAGTCAAATCGGACGAGTATTGCGCCCTCTAGAGGCTCAAGAAGTCAAGACCCAAGATCGGTTTATATGGCAGCTATATCAAAACGTGGACCGATTTGGCCCATTTACAATCCCAACCGACCTACACTAATAAAAAGTATTTGTGTAAAATTTCAGCTTTATTAGCTGTATTCCTTCGAAAGTTAGTGTGCTTTCGACAGACAGACGGACGGACGGATGAACAGACGGACGGACATGGCTAGATCGACTTAAAATGACATGACAATCAGGAATATATATACTTTAAGGGGTCTCAGACGCATATTTCGAGGTGTTACAAACAGAATGACGAAATTAGTACACCCCCATCCTATGGTAGAGGGTATAAAAATAAGTAAATTTCTATTTAAACTATTCTTCTTTGGAGATTTGCAAAGGAGAAAAAGTCCGTGCCTTAGAAGGCTGTATGAAAAACACAAATTTATGATTGAAATGGAATTGTTGAGATGGCAAGAAATGGAAAATGTGTTAAATGTCTTGTATGTACAGATTTCGCTCCAATTGAAATGTTTCCAGCTTAAATACCACATTATGTTCGATTTGATTTCCTTAAAATTTTCACTCTATATACTCTTTTGAAATTGTAAAAAGAAATATGAATGACAGGAATGGGTTGCCAAATTTTCGCCATTGTATGAGAAACTTTGGATAAAGATATCTGCTGACGTAGCTCTGGCTCTAGCAAAAGCAGACAAATGCCATTTATTAACTCCAACCCCTAGAATGGCTGAAGAATGTGCCCAGGAAAACACTGAATGTTGATAACTATAACTTTGATATAATCAACGACTTTGACTCGTCAGGCAAGGTGGCTTTGAGACATTCAAGATGAAAATCCTTAAAAATATATGACAAACGTACAGGGCAGGACATATGATTATTTTTGGCCAAAGGTTGCTGCCCTCCGCGCTTCAGCGAACTGAAAGTTTGGTTGAAGAGATACACCACAGTAAGACTGAGTTCAGTCGGAGGGTAGTTTGGCTCATGTGTCGTGTGGTCTCAGGACATAATCGGGACACACATCCTGTACGTAGGCATCAAGCCTTGCTTTGTAGGAATTGAGGCGGCTACATCTGCCGGATCGTAATTGAGCCAAAACTACTCTGGTTTGCCGGTGGAGGTCAATTTTTTCAGGAAGGATGGGTGTCGGTCGTTCTCCAAGGAAAACATTCACCCGATAGCTATTCACCGCATCTGAAGAATGTTGTCCAGATCCGTTTCATATACGGCTTGATGTAATGGTTCTCTCTTGTTGTTGTTGTAGCAATTTGTTGTGTTCTATCTTTCGTCTGCTTTATTCTGTTGAGTGTCAAGACCCAGGAACTCTGGGACTTAGATAGGGTGCGTCCACAGATATCTGGGTCTGAATCGAGTGGGTCTGGCTGTGCAGTTAAACAGGCGACGTGTATCGTGCGGTCCCTGGTTACAATCGGGACATACACCTTGCATGTCGGCATCAATCCTTGCTCTGTAGGAGTTGAGGCGGCTGCATCTGCCGGAACGTAATTGGGCCAGAACTACTCTGGTTTGCCGGGGGAGGTCAGTTTCTTCAGATGCAATGGGAGGCGGTCGTTCTCCAAGGACTACATTCACCCGGTAGCCATTTACCCTGTCTGCATGAATGTTGTCTAGACCTGCTTGATATGCCGCTTGATCTAGAGGTTCTCTCTTGTAGCGCTGAACTTCACGCTCTAGATCATTTAGATCTACCTTAAGGCTTCTAGGCGGTGGATATCTATCCACAAGATGTAGATTTGGATAGTCTCTGCTATAACAGCCCAAAAGGTATTGCTTAGACAGCATATAGTTATGTCTTTCAGGTTCTAGGTCCTTGGCGCTGGGGACCGTCCTCCTTTTTAGTGCAGCCGGCAAGTGCGATAAGGACCTTGTTCCTACTTCTGACTTTATCAGGAATTAAAGTAGCATACGCGAAGCATCTGTAAAGGCTGCCAAATGTGATCCCAAGTATTTTGGCATAGTTGATGGTGGGAATTCTGTCGCTTTCGACTGTCACATATCACAAGTCATTAAAATTTGGTGGCGGATTAAATTGCTGGCAGTGAAATAAACGTCAAGATCAGCAAGTTAGTTGTTGTTGTTGTAGCAATGTGTTGTACACTGAGACCGAAGCCCTTGACAATGAAGGACTCCATCGGGTCAATCCGGTACGTACAACCGGCTGCCATGGGATTGGGCAAGGTAGTAGTTCAATCTCACTCAGATGTCATCAACATGTCGTCGGGAGGTTGTGGAATAGAGGAGAGTTAAAGGTTAAATAGTACCGGAGAACACCCTCCCCTGTTTGTAGTCGTTGTTGTAACAGTGAGCTGTGCTACATTTCGTCTGCTTGGTTTTGTTGAATATCCAGATTCAAAAACTCTGCGACTAAGGTGGATTGTGTCCAGAGGGATCTGAGTCTGAGTCGAGTGGATCTGGCAGGACAGTTAAACAGGTGTCGTGTGGTCCCTGGTCACATACGGAGTAGCTGCAATTGCAATCAGCGGTGTCGAGCGGAGAGTCTCAGTGAGAGACCGGGCGAGCTTGATCACCCAAAGGAGCTAGATGAGGATCGCCCTACAGACATGTGGCTACAACAACAACAACAGGTTGCGGATGCTCCATAAACTGAATAGCTGTAACAGCATTTGCGAACAATCAGCGGTATCGAGTGGGGAGTCTCAGTGATAGTGTTTATGATGATCGATATGGCAAGGCAAGTTATTGGCGCCCTTAAATAATCAATGGCCACAACGTTCCCGCAGCTACCTGCCCTGTGGACTGGAACGAGCTAGCCCACCTATGGAGTTTGACAAGTATAGCTGCCTCCACTTACAAATGTGGCTACAACAACAACGGAATCCGTGCTGGTTGTTGTTGTAGCAGCGTGTTATACACTGAGGCGGCAGTCCTTGTCGATGAAGAACTCCATCGGGTCAATCCGGTACGTACGATCGGCTGCCATGGGATTGCCGTTACTGTTGCTCAGCGAAATTAAATTCTCCAACTAGTCTCGGGAGTAGAAGTACCTCAAGCATCTTGACTACTGGCGAGAGAAGAGAGATCGGTCTGTACGACTCGCCTCGTGTCTTTTTCACGTTTCAGTAGCGGGATTACTCTGCCCATTTTTCAGACTTCGGAAACTAAATATTAGAGTGCTCAGAGATAGGTTGAGGATCTATGTCAAGCTCGTTCCGGTCCAAAGCACCGATCGCCGCAAGACCCGGTGCTGCCCGATCTCTGACTGAGACTCTCCGCTCGATAGCGGATTGATTGTTCGCGACTGTTGTTGCGGCTACTCCGTATGAGGTACAATCCGCAACCAGTGGACACGCCCAGTAGCTGCCAGCAAAGCTTCTCGTGACAGCATTGAACACCACACAGATTGGACCGCAATGCTGCGACCTGTGTGGTGCTCACAGCGATCCCATGCCGGGATCTATGTCAAGTGCTCGACTCCCGGTACATTCAAGTTTTTTTTGCATTGCGCCTTGAAAGACTTAGCGCTACGGATGACATTTGTAACCTCGTTCAGGGCAAACTGCAATGGTTGTTCGTCGGTCCGAAGACACCACACAGATTGGACCGCAATGCTCCGACCTGTATGGTGCTCACAGCTATTCCGTGCCGGGATATATGTCAAGTGCTGGACCGTTACATCCAAGTTTTTTTTAGCATTAGTGGAGATTCCATGCGGGCCCAGCGCCTTGAAAGACTTAGAGTTACGTATGCGCCATTTCTAACTTCGTCCACGGCAATTGTAATGGTTAATCGGCCCGGAGACCACGAATACGACTTATGGTTATCCTTGCCTTGTCCCTCACGAGATGCTCAATGAAAAGTAAATGAGGTCTTGTCATCCAATGCCAGAGCCTAGGTAACATTGCTCCAAGTGCTCTATACAAAAATTCCGATTATGTTTTTTGACCCCTTATTGATTCCCAGATTCAGGTGCCTGATTCTAGGGTTATGTGCCTTGACCCCTTATTGATTTCCAGATTCAGTTGCCTGATTCTGGGGTTATGTTCTTTGACCCCTTATTGATTTCCAGATTCAGTTGGATGATTCTGGGGTAAGTAGGATCGGAGTGGCGAATTCTACCACGCTCATATGCGGATACCACTGCGTGCACCGGGAAGTTAGACCACACTTGAGATATTAGACCGATTGGCAGAAGGCGAGCGACTCTGCCTCGCTTGCTTTATAGGAATTTATCACTAGGGCTTTTGTTAGCACATTATTTACGAATCAGCTGATTTTAGGAAAAAGAAACAGACGAAATGTATGAATAAAACAAAGCAAAGATATTCGTTCGAGTGCTAAATGCTGGCTGCGAAAGCAGAACGAAACCCGTTCATTTGGTTTTGATGGATTGCCTGTAAATGTGTAAAAATTCATATATACGTACATATGTACATTTATGTGATTGTAGTTGAAAACTTAAGTAAACTAAATATGCGTGTGTGTGTGTGTTCAAAATTCGTAAACATAACAAGCATTCTTTTTGGAAACAAATCATAGTGTACATGGGTGGAATCATCGGAAAATTTCCAAAGTGACAACGAATAAAACACCTACATAGCAAAAACAAGCAAAAAAAGATCATAAGCTTTGTGTGTGTGTGTATTGGTTCAATTGTAGCTGATTGGTATAACAGTTGTCGTTGTTGTTGTTGGATTTTGTTTTTAATTGTTACCCTTCGTTCGTTTTTATTTCAATATAAATAAATTATTTATTTTTCCATTTTGTTTGTTTGTATAATTTAATAACAATGAGTATGTGTGGGGCTTGTTATTTTGTTTGTTTTTTATGTGTGTACGTCAAAATAAATTATATATTTATCATCACAGGATCGATCAATGAAAATCAAAATCAAAATCTCTTGTTACTGTTGTTGTTGTTGTTTTTGCTTATGTGTTGTCGTTTATATTGTTGCTAAAGGTGCTACATTTACTACGGATGCTGCAATTAAGTTATTAGTTGCCTGCTGCAGTAGGTTGTCTCCTCCATTGGAATCGAAATCTTCGTCATTGTCGTCTATTTCTGTGGCTGTTAATGAATATTGAGTTGCGGCACTGCAACTAAACGTTTGTCATTGTCGCGGCTGCATTGTTGGTCCTTGTTCTCGGTAGGTCTTCAGTTTCGTTTCAATTGCCTGAAAATTAAAAGACATTCATGAATAACTCATCACTTTGAGGTGTTTAAGTTCGCCATCAATAGCTGGTTGTGATTTTCCAGTCAAATATAACGAAACGCTTTCTTATCTCAGAAGCAAATGCTTTTGGTGGCTTGTAAACAATATAATGAGATGTTAATAAAGCAAATGCCATGTGGCTGTCATTTCTAGTTTGACAGATATACGAGTACCAGTGTGAACTTAGTAACACTTCATGTCACCCACCCCGTAGATATCCAAATTTGTGGTACAGTATTCGAGTATAACACACCCCCTAAAACCCTAAACAAATATATGTTTACACAGATGACAATATGGCACTTTAAGGAAAATTAATTAGCAGCAAATTATGAATATGTAAAGGGTGATTTTTTAGCTATTATCTTTTTGGCAACACTGGTTTAAACAGCTCACGCACGTTTTGTGCTTTGTTTTACTGTCAAACATCTGCAGTTTGGTCTATAATTTAACCATGAATCGTCGTACAAACGAACAACGCTTTCAAATTATTGAATTTTCTTATCGAAATGCATGCTCTGTTAAGAAAGGTCATGAATTGAGGATGGGGGCAGCTCATACCATTGCGGTATAATCGAGGCGACGATAGTAAACCTGGAAGGAAGGGAAGAGGTTTCCGATCGGATACCTGAGACGACACTTGAGCTCGAGGCACTGTTGCCAGCGGCACAGTTTTGGGCTGACGAAACCCTGGTATTGCCGTCTGGAAGATCACGTTACAAGGATGGATCAACAGAACCCTGGAACTGAGATCTGTTTTAGACTGCCTGACCATAATATGGTCCTGCAGGCAGAGATCCGTGCGATCACGTAATGCGTGAGGTGGTGTGTTACTAACGCGAGGACGGCGAGTGTAAACGGACAGTAAAATGGCCATAAGGGCAATAACAACCAGGACGGTAAGTCACAAACAGTCTTGGAATATAACGCCTTCTCAGAGGATGGCACAATCCGCATCGTTTGTAACACTGTGGAACAGCGAAACAGTCGTTAGGACGGTATAGCTTTTGGCGTCATAACGGGACATATAGGACTACGAGCTCACTTATGCAAAATCGATGCGGCAAGTGATGGCATGTGGGGAAGATGATGAGACGTTGGAGCATTTCCTATGTCATTGCCCGGTTTACGTGGCTAACAGACACCGGAACTTAGGTGGGGACACGATACCAGACATCAACCAACTTAGGGGAGTGGCATGGAAGCGGATGTGTTTTTATTCCGCTACTCAAAGAAAAAAACTATGTATCCGTATCTCGGAATAGGTACTACTACTATCTCGGAATAGGTACTACGTATTACGAAAAATTTTTTAAAGCCTTTTGGAATAGGCTGGAAATGGACTCCAAGGACTCAACATCTGAGGTGGTGGCGTCAAGCCGTAGCGTGTTGTCCTCCCCTCCTATAGGTGTGTGTGCCTTGGCACCTGTAGTCGAGAGTAATGCTTCAAGCGCACAATTTTGTAAGTAGCATGGAATTCCTAACTTAAAATTGTAGTTTTTAGTTTTTAGAACGAGGTTACTTTTTAGTTTTTAGAGCGCACAACAAGCCGATTACTGGCTTAGGTGTATGTCTATAGCGGCATGGGGCAGATAAATAACTGCACCCTCTTTTCAACCTAACCTAAGAAAGTGCATGGCGGGCTTCTTCCATTGAGTGACGAAGCGCACTTTTGACTCAATGGTTACGAATATTAGCAGAATTGTTGATTTTGCAGTGAAGATCAGCAAGAAGGATTGCAAGAGCTACCAATGCATCCAGAAAAAGTCACAGTTCTAAGAGGTTTATGGGCTGGTGGCATCATTGGACCGTACTTCTTCAAAGATGATGCGATACGTAACGGTAAATTTTTTTTTTGCCCACAATGCAAGAGGTCGACCTGCATGACATATGGTTTTAACAAGACGGTGCCACATGCCACATGCCACACAGCACGCGTAACTATGGACTTATTGAGTGGCGAGTTCGGTGAACAATTTACTTTACGTTCGGGACCGGCCAATTGACCGCCTAGATTGTTCGATGTAACGCCTTTAGACTATTTTTTGTGAGGCTATGTTAAAGCTCATGTCTATACAGCCAGGCCCACACATTGGATGATAACATTGAAGCATTTATTCGTGAGATACCGGCCGAAATATATGCCAAAATTGGACTAAGCGGATGGACCATTTGAGGCACAGTCACGGTCAACATTTCCATGAAATAATCCTCAAGCATTAAATTATATGGACCATTATATGATTTTTTTTTGGAAAACTTTCCTATAGCTCTTAAAAAATCACCCTTTATAACATACACAACATGAATTATCTTGGGATCCTCCCCAATTTCAAACGGTAGGTAAGGTTGGAAAGAGGATATTAATCATTCTCATGTCACTATGGACATGAGATGAGTTTTGTCAACCTCATATCCCTGTATCAGAGGGGACAGTGAGTATTCCAAAACTATGTGGCCTAATCTAGATGAAGACGTCTACTGCTTAAAGCTGGGTTGGGGTCTACGAGAACTCACTGTGCCAATTTTCATCGAAATCAGGTATTAAATGGATCTTTAATGGCTCTAATACCCTATATCGAGAGATCGGGCGGTCAGTCTATAGGGCTGCTATATCCGAATATGGTCCGATCTGGACCATAGCTATATATAACTAAATTCCGATTTTATGAGATCAGAAGATTGTTTGGAAATTTTTTTTATACCCAAGATATATGCAAAATTAAAAATCCCCTGGGTAAATACCCGGGTATTACTCAATTTACCGGGTAAATACCTCTTGGGTATTTATCCATCGCCCATGTCTAGGCATCAGACATCAGAATAAACGCAGGAAGAGCAAGAAGGGCGTGTTATTGCAGATATTTAAATCTGCTTTGATTTTAAAAATAGGATCTCACTCCTCTCAGCGAAGTGACGGAGTACACGAGTGAGGTGGAAGAGAAACTTAATGTCGTCTCTCCAGCCCCCTGTTTCCATAATCTCAGTTTTACTATTGCTGAAGGCTGCTTTCAATTGGTCATAATTATTCCCACCACCATAGGATGGAGGTATACTAATCTAGTCATTCCGTTTCTAACACCTCCAAATATTCGTCTAAGACCCCATAAAGTATATATATTCTTGATCGTCTCGACGTTTTGAGCCGATCTAGCCATATCCGTCCGTCTGTCGAATTCACGATAGAGGTCGAACGCGTAAAGTTAGCTGCTTGAAATTTTAATATTGATGTAGGTTGTTGGGGATTGCAAATTGGCCATATTGGTTCAGATTTAGATATAGCTCCCATATAAACCGATCTCCCCGATTTGGATAAAATTCTGCATGTAGTGGTCCGTATTAACTTCCAACAACTGTGCAAGAAGTACGGTCGATATCGTGCCAAGTGCGGTCCAAATCGGGCTATAACCTGATATAGCTCCCATATAAACCGATCTCCCAATTTGACTTCTTGAGTCCATAGAAGCCTCAAATTTTGTCCGATTAGGCTGACAATTTGCATGCGATGTTTTGTTACGACTTCCAACGACTTTGCCAAATATGGCCAAAATCAGTCTATAACCTGATATAGCTCCCATGCAAACCGATCTCTCGAACGTGATCCAGCACATGGTGCTGACAACTGATGAACATTGGTGTGGGGTGACCTTTCTCATCGAACATTTGCTGCAGCCGAACTACAATGCTTGTCTTTTTGTTGTTAACCACGCTTGTTGAATCGGAAAGAACCATCACAATTGATACCCATAGGTTGAACTCATCGAAGACATTCTGAAATCCTTCTGTGATTCAACTTTCAAGGTGCATGCTCCACTCCTACGAGCATACCAAGTAATCATTCGCCTGAGTAGCTTTCTTTGAAATAGCCTCGTGGATTCCTGACTGACATTCCTGACTGACATGTAAGATTTTCTTACAATAGAACAAAAATTGTGGCTTTCTACAGCCTTAAAAAGCCATATCAGTCAAGTAGAACATCTCACGCCCAGTATTGTAAAGATTGTACTAAAATGGTGGCTTCTACAGCCCTAAAAGGGCCATATCGGATGAAAGGTATATATGGGAGCTATATCGAAATCTGAACCGATTTTGTTGTTGTTGCAGCCATATTTTCATGTGGAGGTGGCGATCCTCGTTAAGCTCCTGTATGTGAGCAAGCTCGGACCGATCGCCGCGGGAACAAGGTGCCCATTGGATATTAAAAGGCGCCAATAACTCGCCTTGTCATATCAAGCATCATAGGCACTCAGTATTTGTGCAAGAACCGGTGCCGACCGGCTTCTCACTGAGACCCTCCGCTCGATACCGCTGATTGTCCGCGACTGCGGTTACTCCGACTGGAGCATTCCATTATCCGCAACATGTGTAAAATAAAACACCTCGCTTTATCGTTTGTTTCTCTTTCGAGACGAGCTCAATGATCGGAGATTTTTGCAATGAAAAAGGCCAAATCTTAAGATTAGACTAAAATTGTGGCTTCTACAGCCTTAAACGCTATATCGGATGAATGGTATATATGGGAGCTATATCCAAATTTGGACCGATTTTTTTGAAATTTTGCAAACATAATTGGATGTCAAATAAAACGCCTCACGCCTTCTACAGCCTCAAAAAGCCATATCGGACGAAATATATATATATGAGCTATATCTAAATCTGGACCGATTTTGTTGTTGTTGTAGCCACATGGAGCATTTCATTATCCGCAACATGTGGACGCGCCCGGAGCTCGCAGCTAAGCTTCTTGTGACAGCAATGAACACCACACAGATCGGACCTCACTGTTCCAGCCTGTGCGATGCTTACAGTTATCGCGTGCTGGGACCGATTTTGTTGAATAGCGTTTGTCCTTGGCCCAAAAAAGCGACATGTGCAAAATTTTGTGACAATCGGACCATAAATGCGAACTGTATACCTGTAGGTACAGCTGTACCTTGATCATAAAATAAATACATGTTGCTGTTGATTCCAACTCTCTTTCCCTCGCTGTCCTTACGGGTTCCAGTCCAGGACATTTCTTGCAATATAACCGCGCGATCGTCGTAGGATAGGACCCAATCAAGTCCATTTCCTCTTCCGGATTTCTACATCGACAAGGAAAGTGTTTGTTCTTATTTGCAATACTTCATTTGAAACACGGTTTGGCCAGAAAATTCGAAGTATTTGTCGTAGGCAGCGATTTATGAAAACTTGGACTTTACGGGTAGTTGCTTGTGTCAAGCTCCAAGTGGTACAACCATATAATAAAATAGATTTCACACTACTGTTGAAGATCCTGACTTTTGTATTATGTGAGATGTCACTGCATCTCCAAACTTTGTTGAGTTTAAGAAAGGCGCTTCTAGCCTTGTTGATACGTACGCGTATGTCTGCCTCTGATCCTCCGTCCTTTGTTATTTTGCTGCCAAGATAGGAGAAGATGTCAACGTCTTCAATGATATGGTCGTTTATAGTGAGCGGGGTCAGATTTCATGTTGCTATCCTCATCAATTTGGTCTTTGCTATGTTTATCCTCAGGCCTATTTTGGCAAAATGTTCATTCAGTCGTTCCAGCCTTTATGTGGTCGAAGCGATGCGCAAAGAGGCATATGTTATCCGCGTAGTCGATGTTTCCGAGGAAGTCGTTAATACCCCAGCGTTTGCCATAGGGTGCCTCAGCAATAGTTGCTTCTAATACGGAGTCTAATAACATTAAAAATAGCGTCGGTGACAGAATGCAACCCTGCTTCACTCCTTTGTCGATCCCGAAAGGTCGGCTCTCTTTGCCATTGAAACGAACTGAAACTGCAGCAATCCTATACAGCTCTTTAACTAGTGTCACGATTTTTTCAAGGATGTCCTTATTCAACAGCGTGCTCCACACTGAACTTCGCGAAACTGTGTCAAAAACACGCTCGAAGTCAATGAAAAAAAGGTAAAGGTGTGTATTAAATTCTGTAGACTGTTCAATGATTATGCGCAGGTAGTTAATGTGGTCGACGCAAGAACGTCCTGTCCGAAAACCGGCCTGTCCCTTCCTCAAAATGCTGTCAAGTGCAAGCGAAATACGCTGCAGAAGAAGACTTATTTATTGCGTTTAGAAATGAAATCCCCCTTCAGATCTAACACTGGGTTAGGTCACCCTTCTTTGGGATTGTGAGCACGATTCCCTTCTTCAATTCCGTGGGGACAGCGCTTGTATCATAGGCCTCCTTGGTTATTGGGGTTATAGCTTGAGCTATGGGGTATGCCCCATACCGCAACAGTTCAGCAGGTATATTATCAGGGCTGGCTGATTTGCCATTTTTGATTGAGACCAGAACGGCCGCAACTTCTGCGCAGGTGGCTGGGACCGTAGATATATCCCTGCGTGGGTTTCGGTGCGCAGTTGGATTAAGAAGGTCGAAACTTACGTCCTCAGTTGCTGGTCCTTCGGAGCTGAAGAAACCGCGCCATCGCTCTAATTGCTGTTCGGGTGTTGTTAATTCTCATCCATCCTCATCTTTTATTATTGTCGTTGGCCTTATATTGTTGCCGTTCATTTGTTTTACTGACTCGTAGACACCACGTTTCCAATATTAGCTGCATTTTCAGCTTGCTCTGCCAGCATATTAAACTATATACGCTTATCTCTGCGAACTAGTAGCTTGACCAGCGAGGCAGAGGCGCGATATTCAGTCCTAGCCGCGATTTTTGTTACACTTGATTTTGCACGTAGCAGGGCGTTGCGTAGATGTTTCCGGTGTTTTATTTCCTCTATATGGGTACCGTTATGATACCGAAACCTATACTGACCTCCTTCTTACTTCCTTTTCATAAAAATTCCGAAAGTTGAACAGAGTACCCTGCTTTACAGAGTCGAATATTTCATTTGTTTTCAGTAACAGCCTCTTCTCATGATCCGGATCTCACCAAAGGATTTTTGTCGTCCTACCGACTTTTTCGCTGTTCCAGAGTGTCACATGCGCGTTCGTCGTCCACGTTCTTAACTCGGGCTGCATCGACTCGAAAGTCTTCGGGTTAACCAAGTTTATTGACGGCAGTCCTCTGGCCTTTACTGCCAAATCCTCTGCTCTTTCATTCCCACTTACTCCGCTGTGGCTCGGCACCCAAACAATACAGATCATGCCATCCTCAGAAAAGGCGTTAATCTCCTTCTTACACTCCAAGGCTGTTTGTGACCTTACCGTCCGGGTAGTTATTGCCCTGATAACCAGTTCACTGTCCGTAAAGATGTTGACACTCGGCGTCCTCGCGTTTACACCACACCACCTCAGGCATTTCGCAATTGCCTGGATCACCGCCTGCAGAACCATACTATGGTCAACAAGTTATAGTCCGATTCGGACCATTATAGTCCGATTTGGACCTTCATAGGTTCTTCTGGGTCTATATTCATAGAATTTTGTATGGCTAATCGACCTAATAACACTTAATATTGGTAACACCTTTGATAAAAGGATTAGGGAGGAGGTATTAGATGTGACGATATGTTCGGAAAATTTAATCGATGAGGTTCAGGATTGAAGGGTCTTCATGGAACACTCTTTCTCTGACCATCGCTACATTAGGTTTAGAATAGCACCGCCAGCGCCGAATCCGAAAAGCTTCCGGATTAAGTTGAAAACCAACTGCACAAAATTCGGAAGGCTACTCAGAAGAAGACTTGGGCAAGATGATTTAGATTGTCCAAGCATAGAAGCCATTTATGAAAATGTCAATAGGATAACGACTGCACTGGTGGGGTCCTTCGAAGATAGTTGTCCTCTTCGGGAAAGGAAATAAGCCCAAGAAAAGCCCTGGATTACCGGGGAGCTTCGCAATATTGGGAAAGAGGTCCGCAAACTTTTTATCAGAGCACGACGTAAAAAAGCGAAAGTTTATTGGGATGCGTATTACAAACGGCTCAAGGAATACAATAAGATTACCAGAGCGGCAAAAAGTGACTCCTGGAAGCTTTTCTGCGAACAGGTCGATAGCGTTAATAACGCCGCCAAGATAAAAAATTTCTCTCAAAAACCCATGTCTAAACTGAAACTTTAGTAGACGACATGGGAGTGAGAGCAGAGACAACGGAGGACATGTTGAGGCTTTTGATAAAATCCCATTTTCCACAGGATACGACGGGACTCACGGAGACCCCGGAATTTTGGAATAATGACGTTGATCGAAGGTTTATAATTACGGAATTTATGGTGGAGGAGTCCTTCAAGAGCTTCAAACCTTTTAATTTACCCGGACCTGATGGAATATTTCCGGCATTACTACAGAAAGAGGCAGATTATTTGGCGCCTCGTCTGGGAAAAATTTTCACAGCGTGCCTAGGACTTGCATATACTCCGAAAGCCTGGCAGGAGGCAAGGGTGGTGTTTATACCCAAGCCCCGCAAGGCAAGTTATGCGACACCAAAGGCCTACAGACCCATAAGCCTTACGTCTTTTCTACCCAAAACCATGGAACGTATGGTGGACACCATACGTTTAGGACATCCAGCAAACTGCTCAAATACAAATAGCATGGCTATGTCAAGGGAAGGTCGGTGGAGACTGCTCTGCACAAGGTTATGCATAAAATAGAAGAACCCTTCGATGACCAACAATTCGATGATTAACAATGTGCGTACCGATACATTGATCCAATCCTTAGACCAGTACCGGGTGGACCCGGTCCTTAGAGACTGGATAAACCATATGCTAAGGAACAGGTGGATATATTGCAGGTACCATGACATAAATATAAGGGAGAAAGTGGTACAAGGCACGCCACAGAATAGGGAGGCATTTTAATCGCCACTCCTATGGGTGACCACCATAAATGACCTATTGCGGATGCTGACTGAGGAGGGATTTAAACCCGTCTGCTACGCAGACGATGTTATAACACTTCTAAAGGGTGGGGATCCGAACGAGCTATGCAAAAAGGACGAAAGGGTCTTGCATATGGCATATGAAGCCCAGTCATATGCAGATCCAGAGGTCTCAATGAGGAGCGACTTTAACACGTCTGCTACGCAGATGATGTTACAACACTTCTAAAGGGTAAGGATCCGTACGAGCTATGCAAAAGGGTTGAAAGGGTCTTGCATATGGCATATGACTGGACTAGACCCAGAGGTCTCACGAGGACAACGAAGGTGGGCCAATTTAACGCACCACGTTTCCTCAATAAGACGATTTCGATATCTGACATGGTCAAATACTTAGGAGAGATCTTGGACAAGAAACTGAATGAGAAGTGTCACATTCAGGAGTGTACTCAGAAGGCTCAAACATGTTGGGCACTATGAAGACGGGCCGCAGGCTCGAAATGGGGCCTGAATCCGAAGATTGTCCACTAGCTCTACAGGAGTGTGATTAGACCTCAGTAGTTTGGTGGACTGCTATGGCGAAAAAGTGCAACATAAGGACCATACAACAGATTTAGAGAACATGTTGTCTTGGCATAGGCGGAACGATGAGGATCACGCCCACTAGGGCACTAGAGACTATGGTAGATATCCGACCCATTGACATACAGATTAAGTGTGAGGCAGCCACTGCCGCTGTGAGACTTAAGGCGATGGGAGCAGCTCAAGCCATCGCGGTATAATCGAGACGATGATAGGAGACCTGAAAGGAATGGAAGAGGTTTCCGATCGGATACCTGAGATGAAACTTGAGGTCGAGTGCGACCCACTGCTTGCCAGTCGGACAGAACCATTGTATTGCCATCTGGAAGATCATGTTACACGTAGGGATCAAAGCTAGAGGACAGAGTGAGCCTGGGGTCTACATTGAGTTTTAGACTGCCTGACCTGCATGCGGAGATCCGGGCAATCACGGAATGCATGAAGTGGTGTGGTGCTAACGCGAGGACTTCGAATGTGAACATCTTTACCGACAGTAAAATTGCCATAAGGGCAATAACAACCGGGACGGTTAGGTCACCAACAGTCTTGCAGTGTAAGAAGGAGATTAACGCCTTCTCTGAGGATGGCAAAATCCGCATCGTTTAGATGCCGGGCCATAACGCAGTAAGGGGAAATGAAAGGGGAGACGATTTGGCAGTGAAGGCCAGAGGACTGCCGTCAATAAACTTGGCTAACCCGAAGCCTTTCGGGTCGACGCAGTGCGAGTTAAGAGAGTGGGCGACGAATGCGCATGCAATATTGTGGAACAGAGTAACGGTCGATAGAACGGCCAAATCCTATGGGTGGATCCAGATCGTGAGAAGCCGAGGCTATTAATGGTATCATAACGGGACACATAGGAGTACGAGCTCACTTACGTAAAATCGGTGCGGCAAGTTATAACAGGTGTAGGGCATATCGGGAAGAGACGTTGGAGCATTTCCTTTGTCATTGCCCGTCTTTCGCCTCTAACAGGTACCGGCACTTAGGTGGAGACATAATATCAGACATGAATCAACTTAAGAGAGTGGTATTGAAAACAATTAAGGATTTTGTAGTAGCATGGAATTCCTAACTTAGATTTTCTTTTTAGAGGTTACTTTACAGTTTTTAGAAAGCACAACAAGCCGGCTGGAGGCCACCGTGGCGCAGAGGTTAGCATGTCCGCCTATGACGCTGAACGCCTGGGTTCGAAACCAGGCGAGACCATGAGAAAAAATTTTCAGCGGTGGTTTTCCCCTCCTAATGCTGGCAACATTTGTGAGGTACTATGCCATGTATTGGGTTGCCCAAAAAGTAATTGTCGGTAATATAGTCGGCGCTGACAAATTTTTTTAACGGCTTGTGACTCTGTAATTGCATTCTTTCTTCTGTCAGTTATCAGCTGTTACTTTTAGCTTGATTTAGAAAAAAAGTGCGCGAAATTTTGTTTACATTTGTTTGTTTGGCGTCAATTAATATGGGTACCACATGTATTGAAAGAAATTCATTTAACAAACCGAATCAACGCTTGTGATATGCACTTTAAACGCAATGAATTCGATCCGTTTTTAAAACGAATCATAACTGGAGATGAAAAATGGATTGTTTACAACAACGTTAGTCGAAAACGATCATGGTCCAAGCATGGTGAACCAGCTCAAACCACTTCAAAGGCTGATATCCACCAAAAGAAGGTTAGGCTGTCTGTTTGGTGGGATTGGAAGGTTGTGGTATATTTTGAGCTGCTTCCAAGGAACCAAACGATTAATTCGGATGTTTACTGTCAACAATTGGACAAATTGAATACAGCCATCAAGCAGAAGCGACCAGAATTGGTCAATCGTAAAGGTGTCATATTCCACCAGGACAACGCTAGACGGCACACATCTTTGGTCACTCGCCAAAAACTGAGTGAGCTTGGCTGGGAACTTTTGATGCATCCACCATATAGCCCTGACCTTGCACCATCAGACCACCATTTATTTCGATCTTTTCAGAACTCCTTAAATGGTAAAACTTTCGGCAATGATGAGGCTATAAAATCGCACTTGGTTCAGTTTTTTGCAGATAAAGGCCAGAAGTTCTATGAGCGGGGAATACTAAATTTGCCAGGAAGATGGCAAAAGGTTATCGAACAAAATGGCAATTATATATTTGATTAAGATTCATTCTAAGTTTTATTAAAAATGCATTTACTTTCTTTTAAAAAAAAATCAGGAGGCCCCTTATCATTGAGCTTGAACTTGAATTGGACAGCACTCATTGATATGTGAGAAGTTTGCCCCTGTTCCTTAGTGGAATGTTCATGAGGTTGACACAAAAAAGTGATTATATGCCGATTGGTATCATACTTATCGATAGACCTATAACTAACTGTTCCTGTCGCATGACAGAAACAAATCTTCAAAGTAGCAATGTAGGGTAAAAATATGTTGGCAATATCCTTTGTTTAAGGCATAAGAATTGGGGCCTCTTTGTAACATATCCTATGTATTGCAAAGTTTACTTTCGATTATGGTATCTACGTGAATGATCACAAAACAGAAAACGTTAAAGCAAATGAATTACCAAAGAAAAGGTTACAAAAAAAATAATTTACATTTATTAAAAACAAATGCTAAATAAAATACATAAAGGGTCATAGGTAAATTAAACAAATTTATAAATAAACATTAACATTAAGGTTAAGGTTAAAACTAGAAAGAAATATGTCTTCTAATGCTAAAACTAAAGACTATGTTTGCGGCTTAGTGAGTGAGCTTTTGTTTTATCTTTTGTAAAATCATCAGTCCTTTGCTATTTTTTTTTTGTTTCGAAATAGAAAAATATGCGTATATATCTCACACATACATATATATACATATGCATATGTACGTATGTATGTGCAGTCGTCGCAGTTATCATGGGTCTTTTAGTATGTCGTTACTTGATGTCGCCGATCTTAGAGTGGTAGCCAAGAAATTATTGTTGGCACTCATGCGTTCGGCAAAACGTTTGAAAATATTTGTACCAAAATTGAGACTAGTATTACTTTGACTTGTCGAACGTCGCAGTAAAACGTTATTATTATCGGGTGACTCCTCGGCTGCCGGTGTCCTATTGCAATTCAATTGATCTGTAGAGCTTCGAGGGGCATTGGAGTCGTTTGATGCTGTTGTGGCGGTGCTGACACCGAGGGTTTTTTCAGCGGCTGGCGTTCGCTCACATACACAACGGAATCTCTCACATTGATGACACAAGAGAGCTTTATCCAACTGAAATATAATGTGTTGAGCAATGATGAGAATGTTTATGGGGATAGATTCCATTTTGAAGTTACAGTTTACTTTGTGGTTAATGATAGAGGGACCATTATTCCTTGCAATTGGATGATTTAAGAGTTGATTTAATAGTATAGCGTCTTTTTTTTACTTTGATAAAGAAAACTAGTATTCTGATAAAAGTGGTGCAGGAGGTCGTTGGTGACCCCTTGGACTTCATTACAATGGCATAATTTTATGAGAACCATTTTGCATACCCTGGGGTGTTTAGTCTTTTCTACCCACCACTATAGGATGGGGGTACACTAAACTAGTCATTGCGTTTGTAACACCTCGAAATATTGATCTAGGATCCCATAGAGTATATATAGTCTTAGGGATGGGCGATGGGTAAATACCTGGACCGGGTAAATATCTGGATATGTACCCATTTATACCCAAAAGCTGGGTATTTATAATTTGGCAGATATCTTGGGTATAAAAATATTTTCCAATCCATTTTTGATGATTTCGTATTCTTTGTATATAAACCTGATCTTCTGATCTCATAAAATCGGATTGTAGAGACATATGTAGCCACTATATAGACCGATCTCCAGACTTTAAGTCTTGAGGCAATAAATTGGTAATATTTCTTCCAATTTCGATGAAATTTGGCACAGTGAGTTCTGGTAGACCTCTACCCATTTCTGTGAAGGGGAACACCCCACGCTAAAACCCCCAAACGACCATATAGACCGATTGGTACAATATGGGACTTAAATGAAAGATACCTAGGAGTCGAGCACGAATCTCATATAGAATTCGGAGGCCAAGTATCAGAGGTCCGTGTCTTTGCCAAATCTTTCCAGAGGCTCAATAAGTCATATAAGGCGACTTTTGCATGAGGCATCTGTTTCTAAATATAAACTAATAAGGAAGGGCAAAAGTCGGGCGGAGCCGACTGTATAATACCCTAAACTTACCCCATAAGTACAATGTGAGAGCTATATTCAATTCTGAACCGAGTTTGATGGACCTCGGCGATTAACTAATGACCACATTATTGCAAATTACCCAAAATCTGACGATATATGGGAGCTATATCCAATTCCGAACCCATTTCGAGCAAACTAAACTAGTCATTGCGTTTGTAACACCTCGAAATATTGATCTAGGATCCCATAGAGAATATATAATCTTAGCGATGGGCGATGGGTAAATACCTGGACCGGGTAAATATCTGGGTATGTACCCATTCATACCCAAAAGCTGGGTATTTATAATTTAGCAGATATCTTGGGTATACAAATATTTTCCAAGCAATTTTTGATGATTTCGTATTCTTTGTATATAAACCTGACCTTCTGATCTCATAAAATCGGATTTTAGTTATATATAGCCGCTGTATAGACCGATCTCCAGTCCAAATGTGGCAATAAATTGGTAATTTTTCTTCCGATTTCGATGAAATTTGACACAGTGAGTTCTGGCAGACCTCTGCCCATATCTGTGAAGTGCGGTTCAGATCGGTCTATATTTGGATAAAGCTGCCCTATAGACCGACCACCCGATCTCCCGATATATTGTATTGAGGCCATAAAAGATCCATTTATTACCCGAATTTGATGAAATTTGGCTCAGTGTGTTCTGGTAGACCCCTACCCATTCCTGTCAAATGTATTTGGATATATGGGTTGCCCAAAAAGTAATTGCGGATTTTTTAAAAGAAAGTAAATGCATTTTTAATAAAACTTAGAATGAACTTTAATCAAATATACTTTTTTTTACACTTTTTTTCTAATGCAAGCTAAAAGTAACAGCTGGTAACTGACAGAAGAAAGAATGCAATTACCGAGTCACAAGCTGTGAAAAAATTTGTCAACGCCGACTATATGAAAAATCCGCAATTACTTTTTGGGCAACCCAATAGCTGCCATATAGACTGGTCTCCCGATATAGTGTAATGAGCCTATAAAAGGAGCATTTTTAATCCGATTAGAATGAAATTAGAGACGGTATCCTTTTTGGTATCCCTCGAAAACTTTTTGTTGAATATCGTCCAGATCGGACCATATTTGGATATAACTGCCATAGAGACCGATCTTCCGCTATGGAGTATAGAGCTCATGAAAGGAGCATTTTTCATCCGATTTTGATGAAATTAGTGTAGGTTGGTGGGGATTGTAAATGAGCCATATCGGTCCATGTTTTGATATAGTTGCCTTTGGATATTGACTTCTTGAGTCACTAAAGGGCGCAATTCTTATTCGATTTGGCTGAAATTTGGCATGAGGTGTTTTTTTTATGTTTTCCAACAACTGTGCTTAGTATGCTTGAAATCAGTCCATAACTTGATAATGCTGTCATATAATCTGATCTGGGGTCTTGACTTCTTAGGCCTCAAGAGGGCGCAATTCCCATCTGATTTGGCTCAACTTTTGCACAAAGTATTTTGTTGTGACTTCCAACAACTGTGCCAAATATGCTTCAAATTAGTCCATAACCTGATATAGCTACCATATAAACCGATCTGGGATCTTGCCTTCTTGAGCCACTTAAGGGCGCAATTGAATTGAACTCGACAAATGCGTTCCATGGTGGAGGGTATATAAGATTCGGCCCGGCTGAACTTAGCACCCTTTTACTTATTATTCGTATTATCTATCTATCAAAACTATCAAACGCACTGTTTCAAAATTCATACAAGTCGGACACAAAATGCTCCTTTTATGGGATCACTACTCTGTATCGGGAGATCGGTCTATATGGCAGCTATATCCAAATAGGTGAGCTTACCGTTCCGCAGAGGTTAGAATATTTGTGAGTTATCTAACCAGATATCTTTTCAAAGTGGTGTCACTATGCGACTCGCCATTCGAACACGGCACATCGTTGAACTAAAACATTAAACGGATTGCACTCTGTAAATGGAAGCCAAAGACGAAGGGTTTGCGATATATCCGAGATGTACATATGTCAGAGATGATTGGACAAATTTGTGATTGCACAATGATAGTAACCCAAAAATAGAAATCAAGTATTCAAATGTCCACTCAAGTAACTAGGGGAACACCCCACGCTAAAACCCCCAAACGACCATATAGACCAATTGGTACAATATGGGACTTAAATGAAAGATACCAAGGAGTCGAGCACGAATCTTATATAGAATTCCAAGTATCAGAGGTCCGTGTCTTTGTCAAACCTTTCTAGAGGCTCAATAAGTCAAATAAGGCGACTTTTGCATGAGGCATCTGTTTCTAAATATAAACTAATAAGGAAGGGCAAAAGTCGGGCGGAGCCGACCGTATAATACCCTAAACTTACCCCATAAGTACAATGTGGGAGCTATATCCAATTCTGAACCGAGTTTGATGGACCTCGGCGAGCAAGTATGTTCAAACTGTAATAACTACGGTACAATATGGGACTTAAATGAAAGATACCTAGGAGTCGAGCACGAATCTTATACAGAATTCGGAGGCCTAGTATCAGAGGTCCGTGTCTTTGCCAAATCTTTCTAGAGACTCAATAAGTCAAATATGGCAACTTTTGCATGAGGCATAAGTACAATGTGGGAGCTATATCCAATTTTGAACCGAGTTTGATGGACCTCGGCGAGCAAATATGTTCAAACTGTAATAACTAAGGTTAACTAATGAGCACATTATTGCAAATTACCCAAAATCTGACGAACGTATATATGGGAGCTATATCCAATTTCGAACCCATTTCGAGCAAACTTCGCAGATAAAGTGTTGTGCAAAATTGTGACAGCTATATCTTAATCTGAAATTCATCAGTAATATCGAGAGTCTTAAGAAAATACTTTCTGCGAAATTTCGAGCGAATCGGTAGAAAAATGGGCACTTCTTGCTACATTTCTCAAAATCGGACGAACATATATATGGGAGCTATATCTAAATCTAAACAGATTTCGAGCAAACTTCTCAGATACTCTGACAGTCGTCGAGGAAAGCGTTGTACGAAGTTTTGGGAAGTTTGGTCAATAAATGGGCTTGCAGTGGCTCTAGTAGTAAAAATCGGGTGATATATATATAGCAGAGCTATATCTAAATCTCAACCGATTTTCAAGAAATTCACCAGTAATGTCGAGAGTCATAAAAAAGTTCGAGAGAAACGGTTAACAAATGACCATTTTATTGCATTATTACTGAAAATCGGGCAAACATATATATGGGAGCTATGTCCAAATCTGAACTGATTTTTTCCAATTTCAATAGGCTTTGTCTCTAGGCCGAAAAACATGTCTGTACCAAATTTGAAGACGATCGGATGAAAACTGCGACCTGTGCTTTGTACACAAATTAACATGGACAGACGGACATAGCTAAATCGAATCAAAAAGTGACTCTGAGTCGATCGGTATACTTAACAATGGATCTATCTCTCTTCCTTTTGGGTGTTACAAACAAATTCACTAAGTTATAATTCCCTGTGCCACAGAAGTGGTGTAGGGTATAACTATGATACGCCCCCTTACAATCTCCAGGCGGTCTGCATAACCCAAATTCGATAGTCGTATGGACTTGATTCGATCGACTTTCAATTGAATATCCCTATTTTATCGTGGCAAATTTCGTTAAGTGAGAAATTCTCGCCTCTTTAGACAAAAAAGGTTCGAAAACAATCGAATTGTTTGAAAAATTCTTGTGCTTGAAAAGGTACTAAATCCATCGCGGGAGTACTACGGTACTCTTCGGGTGGAAAAAGTACTGAAAAAAGTACTTAAGTACTGACTTTTCCACCCCTGCTACAAAGCACTAAATGGGCGTTGTTTTTCAAAATGGTTGTCAAAATTATCTACTAAACAGAAACTTGTGTGTTTTACTCTGTCTTCTGTTTCTAGCCCTTCAGACAACTTAAAAGACAACAACATGGCAGCCGGTTGTAAGTACCGGAATAACCCGATGGAGTTCTCCATCGGCAAGGGCTACCGCCGCAGTGTTACACACTGCTACAACAACAATATGTGGGTTCATTGTTCACCAGTTCAGCAAAAACAGTCACCAATGAATAGTTTTGTGCAGGCCTTCGAAGAACATAAACCCATGGGCTTGGAAATATTGTGCACTCTAACACATGTGCTCAACTCTGCTTTAGAGTGATAGTTATCTAAATGGAGTCAATTAAATTGATTGAACTTTAGAGCATTGTAGGAGGCCACCGTAGCGCAGATTTTTATTACAAATTCATTTTCATATAAAAAAGACTGCATATTTTTCAAAGTTTAAAAATAAATTATTGTAGTGAAACACAATTTTCTGGGAACTGCAAAACCCCAGGAGCTTTTCTACGGTTTCAGTCAGAGTAAACGAACTATTAGTCACAACTTGTATCGATAATAAGAAAATTTGGCTTTCTGTTCTGCTAAAAATGTCCGCCCTTTAAAAAACCCCAATCACATAGAAGTTTTGATCAGATTTTATATGAATTGTATGCAAGTGGAATGAACTAAGTAAATGAAACCCCACTTTTAGTCAGAATTACAATATATTTATGTAAAGTTGTAAATTTATTGAGAGATCAGTCAGAGTTTAGTGAGTGGATAGTTAGAAAAATTTGTGGATAGTTTGGTATGTTAATGGAAATGTTTCATGTTAGAAATGCAGGCTGGGTCAATTTAAACGTTTCCAAGTAAGGACTTTTGATGCATGGTTTGTTTCTGAAGACTATATTTTACAAAAGTAATTCTAGACATGAAATGCAAATTCGAAAATTAGCCGCAAACATTAAAGAACAGCGGCAACACCTCTTTTACAACTAAGAGAACATTCTAATTCAAAGTTAAAGCTCAATGATAAGGAAACACATTTATTGATGATTTTCATACCGACCATCATTCCGTTTGTAACACCTCGAAATATTGATCTAGGACCCCATAAGTACACATATTTTTGATCGTCTCGCCATTCTGAGTCGAACTAGTCATGTCCGTCCGTCTGTCGAAATCACGATAGCGGTCGAACGCGTAAAGCTAGCCGCTTGAAATTTTCCACAGATACTTAATATTGTTGTAGGTCGTTGGTAATTGCAAATGGGTCACATCGGTTTCGATTTGGTTATAGCTCCCATTATAACTGATCTCCCGATTTGACTTCTTGAGCCCCTGGAAGTTGTAATTTTTGTCCGATTTGGTTGAAATGTTTCATGTGGTGTTCCGTTATGACTTCCAACAACTGTGACAAGTATGGTCCAAATCTGTCTAGAACCTGATATAGCTTCCATATAAACCGATCTCCCGATTTGACTTCTTGCGACCCTAGAAGCCTTAATTTTTATCCGATTTGGCTGAAATGTTGCATGTGGTATTCCGTTATGACTTCCAACAACTGTGCCATCTACGGTGCATATAAACCGATCTCCCGATTTGACTTTTTGAGCCCTTATAAGCCTCCATTTTTGTCTGATTTGGCTGAAATTTTGCATGTGGTGTTCCGTTATGACTTCCAACAACTGTGACAAGTATGGTCCAAATCTGTTAAGAACCTGATATAGCTCCCATATAAAACGATCTCCCGATTTGACTTTTTGAGCCCTTACTAACCGCAATTTTTGTCTGATTTGTCTGAAATTTTGCATGTGGTATTCCGTTGTGACTTCCTACAACTGTGCCAAGTACGGTCTAATTCGGTCTTTAACCTGATATAGCTCCCATATAAACCGATCTTCCGATTTGACTTCTTGAGCCCCTAGAAGCCGCAATTTTTGTCCGATTTGGCTGAAATGTTGCATGTGGTATTCCGTTGTGACTTCCAACAACTGTGCCAAGTACGGTCTAAATCGGTCTTTAACCTGATATAGCTCCCATATAAACCGATCTCCCGATTTGACATCTTGAGCCCCTGGAAGCCTCAATTTTCATCCGATTTGGCTGAAATTTTGCACATTGTGTTCTGTTATGACTCCCAACAACTATGCCAAGTACGGTGTAAATCGGTCAAGAAAATGATATAGTCCCCATATAAACCGATCTCCCGATTTGACTTCTTGAGCCCTTACAAGCCGCCATTTTTATCCGATTTGGGTGAAATTTTGCATAGCCAGATATGGTCTATAACCAGATATGCTAATTTTGCCCATGAACATTACACTAAGGAACAGGGGTAAACTTCTCGTATATCAATGAGTGCAGGATGATTTAAGTTTTGAGCTCAATAATAAAGCGCCTCCTTTTTATAGCCGAGTCCGAATGGCGTGCCGCAGTGCGACACCTCTTTGGATAGAAGTTTTACATGGCATAGTACCTCACAAATGTTGCCAGCATTAGGAGGGGAATACCACCGCTGAAAATTTTTTTCTGATGGTCTCGCCAGGATTCGAACCCAGGCGTTCAGCGTCATAGGTGGACATGCTAACCTCTGCGCTACGGTGACCTCCATAACCAGATATATCTCCAATATTTTAGCAGAATCCATGGTGGTGGGTTTACTTACTTTTACTTGTTGTATTTTAAGCGGACATGCCAATCTCTGCCCCACGATGGCCATTATTATTCCATACTCCAATTAAACTAAAGGGTGATGTTTTAGCTATTATCTCCTTGGCAACACTAGTTTTAAATCATATTGGGACGCACAGTTGTATTTTAAGCGGACATGCCAATCTCTGCCCCACGATGGCCTTTATTATTCTATGCTCCAATCAAACTTAAGGGTGATTTTTTAGCTATTACCTCCTTGACAACACTATGTCATTGCCCGGCTTTCGCGTCTAACAGATACCATCCCTAAGGTGGGGAGACTATACCACCAATGGGGACACTATGAACCAACTAAGGGGAGTTGGATGGAAAACAATTAAGGATTTTGTAAGTAGCATGGAATTCCTAACTTCAAATTTTCTTTTTAGAGATTACTTTTTTTGTATTTAGAGCGCACAACAAGCCGATTACTGGCTTAGGTGTATGTCCATAGTGGCATGGGGACACTATACCAGACATGAACCAACTTAGGGGAGTGGCATGGAAAACAATTAAGGATTTTGTAAGTAAATAGCATGGAATTCCTAACTGAAATTTTTCTTTTTAGAGATTACTTTTTTATACCCACCACCGAAGGATGGGGGTATATCAATTTTGTCATTCCGTTTGCAACACATATCCATTTCTGACCCTATAAAGTATATATATTCTTGATCAGCGTAAAAATCGAAGACGATCTAGACATGTCCGTCCGTCTGTCTGTTTAAATCACGCTACAGTCTTTAAAAATAGAGATATGGAGCTGAAACTTTGCACAGATTCTTTCTTTGTCCCTAAGCAGTTTAAGTTTGAAGATGGGCTATATCGGACTATATCTTGATATAGCCCCCATATAGACCGATCCGCCGATTTAGGGTCTTAGGCCCACAAAAGCCACATTTATTATCCGATTTTGATGAAATTTGAGACAATGAATTGTGTTAGGCCCTTCGACTTCCTTCGTTAATTTGGCCCGGATCGGTTCAGATTTGGATATAGCTGCCATATAGACCGATCCGCCGATTTAGGGTCTTAGGCCCACAAAAGCCACATTTATAATCCGATTATGCTGAAATTTGGAACAGTGAGTTGTGTTAGGCCCTTCGAATTCCTTCGTTAATTTGGCCCGGATCGGTTTAGATTTGGATATAGCTGCCATATAGACCGATCCTCCGATTTAGGGTCTTAGGCCCACAAAAGCCACATTTATTATCCGATTTTTATGAAATTTGAGACAATGAATTGTGTTAGGCCCTTCGACTTCCTTCGTCAATTTAGCTCAGATCAGTCCAGATTTGGATATAGCTGCCATATAGACCGATCCGCCGATTTTGGGTCTTAGGCCTATAAAAGCCACATTTTTTATTCGATTTTGCTGAAATTTGGGGCAGTGAGTTGTGTTAGGCCCTTCGAATTCCTTCGTTAATTTGGCCCGGATCGGTTTAGATTTGGATATAGCTGCCATATAGACAAATCGGCCGATTTAGGGTCTTAGGCCCACAAAAGCCACATTTATTATCCGATTTTTATGAAATTTGAGACAATGAATTGTGTTAGGCCCTTCGACATCCTTCGTCAATTTGGCTCAGATCGGTGCAGATTTGGATATAGCTGCCATATAGACCGATCCTCCGATTTAGGGTCTTAGGCCCACAAAAGCCACATTTATTATCCGATTTTTATGAAATTTGAGACAATGAATTGTGTTAGGCCCTTCGACATCCTTCGCCAGTTTTGCTCAGATCGGTTCAGATTTGGATATAGCTGCCATATAGACCCATCCTCCGATTTAGGGTCTTAGGCCCATAAAAGCCACATTTATTATCCGATTTTGCTGAAATTTGGGACAGTGAGTTGTGTTAGGCCCTTCGACATCCTTCTTCAATTTGGCCCATATCGGTTCAGATTTGGATATAGCTGCCATATAGACCGATCCTCCGATTTAGGGTCTTAGGCCCACAAAAGCCACATTTACTATCCGATTTTGCTGAAATTTGGAACAGTGAGTTGTGTTAGGCCCTTCAACTTCCTTCGTTATTTTGGCCCGGATCGGTTCAGATTTGGATATAGCTGCCATATAGACCGATCTCTCGATTTAAGGTTTTGGGCCCATAAAAGGCGCATTTATAATCCGATTTCACTGAAATTTGCCACAATGACTCATTTTAGGCTTTTCGAAATACGTGTCGTATATGGTTAAGATCGGTTTATTTTTAGATATAGCCACTATACTTATTAGTATTTGGTCCAAATCGGAACATATTTTGATATAACTGCAATGGGACATAAGGTATGAAATTTTTTCACCGAATTTTGATGAATGGTGGTTTACATATATACCCGAGGTGGTGGGTATCCAAAGTTCGGCCCGGCCGAACTTAACGCCTTTTTATTTGTTTGTATTTAGAGCGCACAACAAGCCGATTACTGGCTTAGGTGTTATGTCCATAGTGGCATGGGGACACTATACCAGTTAATAAGGATTGTGTAAGTAGCTCGGAATTTCTAACATAGATTTTGTTTTTCGAAGCAAACTTTTTTTGTATTTAGAGCACACAACAAGCCGATTACTGGCTTAGGTGTATAGTGGCATGGAGCGGATTAATATCTGCAATCACTCTTCAACCTAACCAAACTTAATTTGAAAAAACAAAAACATATTCAATGAAAAAATGATTGAATCAATTAATTTTTAGTTAAAAAAACGATGTTATTTTCAATTAAATTTTTAATTGAAGATTTTTAGAGGACTTAGAGGACTTGACCCGGCCGAGCTTTACCTTTATATAGTTGTTTTTTTTTTATTTCTTGAGTTAGCACAGTTTTTTCAGGACACTTACACTTAACGTACACAACCACAAACACATGCATATTGTTATTATGCACAATAATTAAACAAAAATATATGATATGTGTTAAACAAAAAGCAAAATGAACGATTACAAACACCATTTGAGAATAATATGCATAAAAAAAACTAAAAACTACAAAAAGAAGACAAATGCAACAAACAAATTTGTGTGTACTCACATTGATTTTTCTGAGCATATCGGCAACGATATTCAATGCAGTTGTACGTGAAGAAGCGGTCATTGCTGCATTGCCATTAAGTAAATTATCCGGATCGCCAAATGGTTTTCCTAAAAACAAAAAAAAGAGTATAACAAAAAACACACATAATTACCAATCAAAAATTTCGTTTTGCACATCAAAACATAAAAAAGTTAAAAACAAAATCCGACAATTACTTAAGCCATAAGCTACAATAGTAATAGTTAAAACATATGAATTGAACATATGAATATGCAACTAGATATTAAAATTGTCAAGGGACGTACACAACAACACAACAACCTATGTAAGTAAAAGTATGGAGAACCTTAAGGTTAGACTTAAACAACGTCCTGTTTTTTTTTTTTCAAATTACCTTTTAGGTTTTTATTTACAAATTGAATTGTGTGGCTTATTGTTGACTTTGAATATTTATTTATTGAGCATTTGACATTTTGGTATTCCAATGGGTAATTTATAACCTTATACACATCGTATCGTTTTTAAAAATTAATATTTTTAATATAAAAACAAAATAATAAGTTTGTTCAAATATGTAAAAAATATAACACAAAATAAAATTAACTTACAAAACTTAAACATATTCGAGAGATATTGCCAAAGAATTTTATAACAAATTTCATTAACAAAAACAAATGTAGTCTCATTTTCGTAAAGGTTTTGAGAGTTGCAATAAACTACAAAAGCATTGCCTTCATGTGCACAGTCTTTTAAATATTAGATTAGAGATTACAATAAAGTTGATATGATAAAGCTATAAACATGGGATAAGATACTGAGTTTCTGAAAAACAGTTTTCAATTGAAAAAGTTTATTTTTGTAATTTCATGACATTAAAAAAAAAAACACTGATAAAATACGTTTTTGAAACCCGAAATAAAGAATTTTTAATTTAACCTTGGAGATGACGGAGTTTCTATGATTAAGACTGATAATTCTACATTTGTTTTTAGATAGATAATCCAAAACTTTTTTTGTTTTGCTTTATTTACATTTATACAAAAAGAGATAAAGTCGACATAGCCAACTTTGAATACCCTTTGCCATAGGAAGAAATCATCATATATATTAAAATCAATTTGTGTTTGTTTGTGTGTTCCTTATAGACTCCAAAAACGGCTGAACCGATTTTCATGAAATTTTCACTGATGGTGCATAATGATCCCGTGTTGAAAATAGGGTACGAAATTTTTTAATATCTAAAGGGGGACGGGCCCTCCCCCTTAACCTTAACCTGGTATAGTAACCTAAAAACAACAAGAAAAAAAAGCGTTATACCCACCACCTCGGGTATATATGCAAACCACCTTTCATCATAATCCGGTGAAAAATGCATAATTTATGCCCCCATAGCAGCTTTATCGAAATATGGTCCGATTTCGGACCAAATTCGTCACGGATTGGGATGTCTAATAAGTACAAGTCATTGTTCAATTTTGTAGAATATTGCTTTTTTGGTAGCTATATCCAAGTATAGATCGAACTGAACCATATACGACACGGATGTCGAAAAGCCTAACATAACAAATTATAAATGCGCCTTTAAGGGGGCCAAGACTTTAAATCGAGAGATCCGTCTGTATGGCAGCTATTTTCAAATCTGTACTGATCTGGTCCAAATTGAAGAGGAATGTCAAAGGGCCTAACACAACTCACTGTCCCAAATTTCGGCGAAATCGGACAATAAATGTGCCTTTTATGGGTTCGAACCCTTAAATCAAGAGATCGGTCTATATGGCAGCTATATCAAAAACTGGACCGATCTAGGCCAAATTGCAGAAAGTTTTTTACGAGCCTAACACAATTCACTGTCCCAAATTTAGGCGACATTGGACAATAAATGTGGCTTTTATGGGCTCAAAACCTTAAATTGAGATATCGGTCCATATGGCAGCTATATCCAAATCTGAAGCGATCTGGACCATATTGAAAAAGGAATTCGAAGGGACTAACACAAATTTAAGAAGGATGTCAAAGGGCCTAACACAACTCACTGTCCTAATTTTCGGCGAAATCGAACAATAAATGTGCCTTTTATGGGTTCAAATCCTTAAATCGAGAGATCGGTCTATATGGCAACTATATACAAAACTGGACCGATCTACGCCAAATTGCAGAAAGTTTTTAAAGAGCCTAACACAACTCACTGTCCCAAATTTCAGCAAAATCGGACATTTAATGTGGCTTTATGGGTCTAAGATCTTAAATCGAGAGAATGGTCTATATGACAGCTATATGCAAATCTGGATCGATCTGAGCCTAATTGAAGAGCGGTGTCAAAGGGCCTAACACAACTCACTGTCCCGAATTTCGGCGAGATCGGACAATTAATGCGCCTTTTTTGGGCGTAAGACCTAAAATCGAGATATCGGTCTATATGAC
The DNA here is from genome assembly GCF_963082655.1 of Stomoxys calcitrans. NCBI lineage: Eukaryota > Metazoa > Arthropoda > Insecta > Diptera > Muscidae > Stomoxys > Stomoxys calcitrans. Next base: position 200,744,426 of record NC_081552.1, read on the forward strand.
AACTATGTCCAAATCTGAACCGATCTGGGCCAAATTGAATAGAGGTGTCAAAGGGCCTAACACAACTCACTGTTCCAAATTTCGGCGAGATCGGACAATAAATGCTCCTTTTATGGGCCCAAAACCTTTAATCGAGAGATCGGTCTATATGGCAGCTATATGCAAATCTGGATCGATCTGGGCCAAATTGAAAAAGGAAGTCGAAGAGCCTAACAAAACTCACTGTCCCAAATTTCAGCAAAATCGGACAGTTAATGTGGCTTTTATGGGCCTACAACATTAAATCGAGATATCGGTCCATATGGCAGCTATATCCAAATCTGAACCGATCTGGACCATATTGAAAATGGAAGTCGAAGGCCTAACACAAATTTAAGAAGGATGTCGAAGGGCCTTACACCGCTCACTGTCCCAAATTTTGGCAAAATCGGACAATAAATGCGCCTTTTATGGGCCCAAGACCTTAAATGGAGAGTTTTATGTGACTGAAATTTTGCACGTGATGTTTTGTTATCACTTCCACCAATTGTGCTAGGGATGGTTCAAAACGGTTCATAACCTAAAATAGCTGTCATATAAACCCATCGTGGGTCTTGACTTCTTCAGCCTTTAGAGGGCGCATATTTTATCCGATTTGGCTGTAATTTTGCACGTGGCATTTTGTTATCACTTCCAACAACTGTGCTAAGTATGGTTTAAATCGCTTCATAACTTGGTATAGCTGCCAAATAATCCGGTCTTGGATCTTGACTTCTTGAGCCGCTTCTCATACGATTTGGCGGAAATTTAGCATGAGATGTTTTGTTATGACTTCCAGCAACTGTGCTTAGTATGGCGCAAATCGGTACGTAACCTGATATAACTGTCATATAAACCCATCTTGGGTCTTGACTTCGTGAGCCTCTAGATGCCGCAATCCTCGTCCGATTTAACTGAAATATTTGCATGAGATGTTTTGTTATGACTTTCAACAACTGCCCTTAGTATGGCGCATATCGGTACATAACCTGATATAGCTGCCATATAACCCGATTTGTGATCTTAACTTCTTGAGCCTCTAGAGGGCGCAATTCTCATCCGATTTGGCGGAAATTTTGTACAACGACTTCTCCCATGAACTTCAGCATAGGTGTCTAACATGTTCTGAATCGATCTATAGCCTGTTACAGCCCCCATATAAACCGATCTCCCGATTTTGCTTCTTGAGCCCTGAAATATTGAGCACTTAAATATTACACAATGATTTATACAATGTTCAGCATTCAATTCATTTATGGTCCGAATCGGACTATAACTTGATATAGCTCCAAAAGCACATTGGTTCTAATTCATTATCCTTTTTTTGAGGGTATATATGATTCGACCCGGCCAAACTTAACGCGCTCCTACTTGTTAGAGCTAAAATCGGAAAATTGGCACTTTAAATTTTTTGAACCTAAAAATCGGCAAAATGCCTAAAAATCAATAAATCTGGTAGCCCTACTACCAAGTGGTGTCGCTATGCGGCACGTCGTTCGGATTCGGCCTAAAAAAGGAGGCCCCTTATCATTCAGCTTACACTTTAATCGGACTGCACTCAATGATATGAGAGAAATAAATATCCCCTGTTCCTTAATGGCACCTTTTGTGAACTGAAAAGTTTAATCTGAAAATCGGTTGACTTCAAGATGGGGCCTATATTAGAACTTTATCTGCGCAAAATAACAATACCTCCTTAAAAAACCTTTTTTCAATTTTTTTTCAAAAATTTGCCTTTTTAGAGCAAAAATCGGCACTTTGTTATTTTTAAACCTAAATATGCCGAAAAATCGAAAAATCTGGCAGCCCTGCTACCAAGTGGTGTCGCTATGTGGCATGCTTCTCGGACTCGGCCTAAAAAAGGAGGCCCCTTATCATTAAGCTTAAACTTTAATCGGACTGCACTCATTGATATGAGAGAAGTATCCCCTGTTCCACCATTCCATTGTTCATGGGAAATTAGAAATTTAGTAGAATTAAGGGAAAAATTTTTCTTTAAAAGTTTTTTTTTGGGATATGAACACATGCGGCCCAATTGTTAGTGGCGTTTGTATGTCCATTGGTTTGAAACACTACCTCATTTAAATGAAAAAGTTTACCCTTATTTCCTTAGAAATGGAAACTTGGTAGGTAAGTGGAATACAAACTTAGACTTTAGGATGTATCAAAATGTTTGGGTTTATATAGGGGTTAAGAACGTAATGACATCAGCATTTTCTATAACCCTACTAAGCGTGGCTGCCCTAAACTGGTTTTAAACAATGAAGTGAGTGTTGCACACCAGCGAGCACTGTATTCGTCCATATGATTTCAATTGCTTCTCCAATTTTGTGGAAACAACATTTCATTTGTAATATGGCTAAGGGTATAATAAACATGAGATCACTGAACTAAATATAAATTAAAACTTGATGAACTAAATCAAAAAATGAAATACAAAAATGATGACAAATTTCAAATGATAAAAAAAAAATCTAAGCACAAAAATATAGAAACATACAAATTGTTGCAAAGAATAAAACAAAAAATAGTTCCCGCTTATTAAAAATAAATATGAAAACAATATATACATAGATACATAAATCGAAAACAAACAAAAAAACCGATTGATTAAAAATAGAAACATTATGACGAATGGATTCAATGGACACTTTGAAAGGGGTTATTTGACAAGTTGCCTAGTGAAATACATTTAGAATGTTTTGTTGTTGTGCAGGTCCCGACATATTAAACATTTTTTACCAAGACTAGATAGACGAAATGAAAGTGAAAATGAAAATGGGCGCTAATCACGATTTCGATATTTCTTGGTTAGTTTTAAAACACCTTTGGTTTTTTTCAAGGAACGACAAATCTTACTTTTTAATGAGCGCTGCTGCAGTTGATAATCATTGATGTTTGTTGTTGAATTTGTTGTGTTGGTGTTATTCAAGATGTTTGTGGTCGCTGTCGCCGTCTCAGCATGCGACATAATATCACCGTTAATACCATTCGGTGTGGTAACTTCCGATCCCGGACTAAGACCATTTTGTTGTGTGCCATTGGGGCTGGTGTAACGTGTTTTCACATTAAGTTCCTGTTTAAGATCTGTGCGGAAAAAAAAAGAAGAAATAAACAAACAACAATCAAAACATTAGAACCCCAAATAAATTAGTTGAAGAGCTTAGAGAGTTATTGTTTTGTCCATAGCCCACCTCTTGTCTCATCCATAAGCCTTTGTAGTTTTTCTTGTAACACTTCTTTCTCATCGACTTCCATTTCAAGTAAAGCATTCTTTTCATATGCTTTATCCAGCATTCGTTCAAAATCGACAATACTTTCATTGAGTATGCGATGTGCTCGTTCGAGATCATCATTTTTCTGTTCCAATTGACGCAGGTATTCTTTCATCGAGTCTCGTTCTAATTTTACATTTTCCAACTGTTTTTCAACACTGGTAAAATCTACATTATGCGATTCGAGTTTGAGCTGTAAATATATAGAAGAGAGTGGGTTATGGTTAGTATGTCTTCAAAGCTTTTCTTTATTGTTATGATAATAAACTGAGAAGCTTTTGCAGCAGACACTAGCCTCTGCTATTTTAACGAATCGCCTCGGTATTAACTTAAAAATGCAGAAAAACAGCAATAACAAATATATAGCTGAAGCGGATTTTTTGCAGGAGGCCACCGTAGGTCAGAGGTTAGAATGTCCGCCTATGACGCCGAACGCCTGGATTCGAATCCTGGCGAGAGCATCAGAAAAAATTGTCAGCGGTGGTTTTCCCCTTCTAATGCTGGCTACATTTGTGAGGTACTATGCCATGTAAAACTTCTATCCATAGAGGTGTCGCACTGCAGCACACCCTTCGGACTTGGCCATAAAAAGAAGGCCCCTTATCATTGAGCTTAAAAAAAACTTGAATCGGACTGCAATCATCGATATGTGAGAAGTTGGCCCCTGTTCCTTAGTGGAATGTTCATGGGCAATATTTAAATTTGGATTTTTTGCAGGTGGTACAGCCCCAGACATTTCTTCCCAAGTGTGGATGATGTCAAATTCGTGCTCGAATCCCAAATAACTTTCTTTTGAGCCCATATTGCCATAGTCGGTAGGTATATCTGTCCGGTTTGAGAAAGCTTTTTTGAGGTGGGGTGATCAGATTCATTTTCTTCTCTCAAGTACCTTTCATTATACCCTCCACCATAGGATGGGGGGTATACTAATTCCGTCATTCTGTTTGTAACTGATCGAAATATTCGTCTGAGACCCCATAAAGTATATATATTCTTGATCGTCGCGACATTTTATGTCAATCTAGCCATGTCCGTCCGTCCGTCTGTCTGTCGAAAACACGCTAACTTCCAAAGGAGTAAAGCTAGCCGTTTGAAATTTTGCAGAAATACTTTTTGTTAGTGTAGTTCGGTTGGTATTGTAAATGGGCCATATCGGTCCATGTTTTGATATAGCTGCTATATAAACCGATCTTGGGTCTTGACTTCTTGAGCTTCTGGAGGGCGCAATTCTCATCCGATTTGACTGAAATTGTGCACATAGTGTTTTAAAATCACTTCTAACAACTGCGGTATGTATGGTCAATCCCATGGCAGCCGGTTGTACGTACCGGATTGACCCGATGGAATCCTCCATCGGCAAGGGCTGCCGTCTCGGTGTAAAACACACTGCTACAACAACAACAACAACGGTATGTATGGTTCAAATCGGTCCATGACCTGGTATAGCTGTCATATAAACCGATCTTGGGTCTTGACTTCTTGAGCCTCTAGAGTGCGCAATTCTTATCCGATTAGAATGAAATTTTGCCCCACGTGTTTTTTTATGCTATCCAACAATTGTGCCAAGTATGATTCAAATCGGTTCATAACCTGATATAGCTGCCTTATAAACCGATCTGGGATCTTGACTTCTTGAGCCTCTAGAGGCCGCAATTTGGTCCGATTTGCCTGAAATTTTGTACGACGGATCCTCTTATGACCATCAACATACGTGTTTATTATGGCCTGAATCGGTCTATAGCCCGATACAGTTCCCATATAAATCGATCTCTCTATTTTACTTCTTGTGCCCCAAAGGGTGCAATTCTTATTCGAATTGGCTGACATTTTACACAGGTCTCCAACATATAATTTAATTGTGGTCTAAACCGGATCATATCTTGATATCGCTCTAATAGCAGAGCAAATCTTTTCTTATATCATTTTTGCCTAAGAAGAGTTGCCGGGAAAAGAACTCGACAAATGCGCTTCATGATGGAGGGTATATAAGATTCGGCCCGGCCGAACTTAGCACGCTTTTACTTGTTTGAGTCTCATATTGTCATGATTGATTTATACATCTATTTGGCGGGTTTTGGGTTGGGGTGGGGTGCAAAAGGTATTGCTAGACAGCATTTAGTTATGTCTTCACACTGCTAGGATCTTTGTCTCCTGATGGAGGTGATCCACATGAGAACTGCGAAGACAGTCCTTCGCAGTTCGAAGGGCGGCATTCTGACAGATTTGAATATTATTCCACTGCGTGTCACAAAGCTGACGAGATCACATTGGCGCTGCATAACTAACCACAGACCGGCCAATTGTTTTGTACATGGTCAACAAGGTTTCTCTGTCTGCACCCCAAGTGCTGCCACCAAGTGACTTGAGGACCTTGTTTCTACTTTTGACTTTATCGCAAATTGTTGTGGCATGTGGGGAGAATGTGAAAGAGCTGTCAAATATGCCGCCATCACAGTCAGCTCAGTATTCATCTCACGCGTATTTGTAGTGAACAATGTGGTTGAAGATTTGGTGGGAGATATCTTCAGATTTCTTGCAGCGAAATATGAGGCAAGTTCATTGAGGTAGACGTTCAATCTATCACAGATACCATCAATGGGTGGGGGGCCTGATGCCATGATCGTACAATCGTCCGCATATGATACGATCTCTATGTCGTCTGGAGGTGGTGGAATTGAGGATAGGTAGAGGTTAAACAGTACCGGAGTCATCCACCTTGGGGAACTTCCTGTTTCACTCTACGGTGCTTCGACTTCGTATCCCTAAATTCCGCAAATGTATGGTGACTACACAGATAATTCGCGACCCAGCGTTTTAAGCCTGGCTGGAGGGACGTGTTGGCGATGTCCTCAAATAATTTGGCATGGCTGACCGTGTCGAATGCCTTCGATAGGTCCAGTGCCATGAGGACCGTCCTATCACATGGCCTGGGCTGATTGAAGCCACGGCAAATGTGTGCGGTGATGGCATGCAAAGCTGTTGTTGTGCTATGCAGTCTTCGAAATCCATTTTGATGCTCGGCGAATGGAAATTCTCCCCCAAGTCTCGGGAGGAGTAATGCCTCAAGCGTCTTTGCCACTGGTGAGAGAAGGGAGGTCTGTACGACTCGCCCAAACTTGGGTCCTTTCCAGGCTTCAGTAGCGGGATCACTCTGCCCATTTTCCAGACATGCCGCACCGGGGGTATTCAAAATATAAGAGTGTTCAAAGACAGGTTGAGGACAGAGGTAAGGTACTCAACTCCAGGTGAATCCAGTTTCTCCAACATTAATGTAGAGATTCCGTCGGGGCCCAACACTTTAGATGATGTGGCGCCGCGGAACACATTCGTAATTTCGTCCACTTTAAATTGTGATGGCTGTTCATCGGCTGGGAGACCACGAATACGACGAATGGCTTTCCATCTTACCCTATCCCTCTCGGAATGCACAATAAATTGACGGTTGAACAACCTGGCGCATCTCTTCGGATCAGTCACGGTTATTTCGCAAAAAGTGACTGAGGCCCTGTCATCCCGTTTACCGGGGTTCGAGAGTGACTTAACAGTAGACCACAGTTTGCCTACACCGATGCCTAAGTTACATTTCTCCAATTGTTCCAACCACAAATTCCCCTTATGTTCGTTGACCACCCTGTTTATTTCCAGATTCAGCTCCCATCACGCTCGTCTGTGATTACCACAGCTTGCGCCGGGAAATTGGGCCGCACTGGGGGTATTCGACCGGCTGCTGCGTTAATGATGTCTCGGAATTTCCTCTTGGCCACGATTGGTATACTCTCTGAAACCAGCCCAATCGGCCTTCTTGTGATTGATAAACGTCCGGCGCTCAGAGGTTATGAAGTCGGATGCTCGGCCGATGGTGAGAATTGTGAGGAGGTGGTCTGACCCCAAAGAACTGACGGCTGCCAGGATACGTCACTCAGAAGATCAGGGGATACAATGGAGATGTCTGGCGAGCTGCTGTACTTCCTCGTAATCCTAGTGGGGGCATCATCATTAACCGTGCAAAACGTGGAGCTTTCAATCTGCTCTGCAAAACCTATGCCACGCTGGTTGTTACCTAGGGGAGAATGCCATGAAGTGTGTTGCGCATTAAAGTCCCCTAGAACCAGACGATTATGGCCAGATAGTAACCCACTTATGTCGGGGTTGTAAGCTTGGCCATAAATCGGGACACAGCGACCAACCGGCGGTATTTACACGTTGTATAGCTCTATCTCGGCAGTACCGGACCTGACTGCTATCCCCACGCACTCCAAGTAGGGGTCACTAGCGCTAGGCGCAGGCGAGATGGGTCTATATTGCACGGAATGGTGTATCACGAAGGCCAATCTCCCACCTCCATTCCTTAAGCGATCCTTACGTAGCACATTGTATCCGTGACAACTGTTCAAGCTGCAGGTGTTGGTCAGCTTTGTCTCCCGAATCGCTGCGACCAATATTTCATTCCGACTCATGAAATCCACAATCTCATCGATCTTGCCATGGAGTCCGTTGCAGTTTAGCTGCAAAAACGATACACTTCCCGGCACTGGCCTGGCAATATTTGAGCTGGGATTTTGCCGTTGCGTATATTGCCGTACAGGAGAAGTTGGGGTCACATAGTCCTATGACGAGACCGCAGAAGGCGACGACGTTGACGCTTGTGACCCACTGCTGGCTATGTTCGCACAGCACCTTGCGACATAGCCAGTATGACTATACTCCCGTAGTGAAGTTAGGCCAGAGCAAGAACGGAAATGTACCCACTCCATGCACCGGTTACACCTCACCGACACCGACCGATGATGAAGGCGGTTCTGGCAAATTGAACAGAACCAGGGTCCGGGGATCTTTTCAATCCCGGCACGGACCAGAAGCGTGCGGGGAGGCACTCCGGGATGTGCCTCTCCCATGACGAAAAAAGACGAACACGTACACTGAGGCGGCAGCCCTTACCGATGAGGGGTTCCATCGGTTCAATACGGTGCGTACAACCGGCTGCCATGGGATGTTTTATGGTGATGGGGACAAGAGGAAGACGGTTGGGCAACCGGTCTACATGTCCGACTATAGAGTTTTTGGGGTTGGGCTGGTCCCCGGATAGTAAGAATAAAAAGAAGGTCCCTTTCCATTGAGATTAAATCTTGAATCCGGCTCATTGATAGGTGGGAAATTTGCCCTTGTCCCTTAATGGAAGATTCATGAGTAAATTTGGAAATTTTGATTATAAGGGTTGCCGATGAGGGTTCCATCGGTTCAATCCGGTGCGTACAACCGGCTGCCATGGGATGTGGACGAGATGAAGACGGTTGGGCAAGCGATCTACATGTCCGATTATAGGATTTTTGGGGTTGGGCTGATAGTAAGGATAAAAAAAAGGTTCCTTACCATTGAGATTAAAACTTGAATTGGACTCATTGATAGGTGGGAAGTTTGCCCTTGTCCCTTAATAGAATGTTCATGAGGAAATTTGGTAATTTTGACCGTTAGGTTTGTATAAATAGATAAAATAAAATATAAAACGATTTTACAAAAATCCCATTAGGCACTCGCTCCTTGATATAGTAGAAATTCGCCCGTTAGTAATTTCCCTGAATTGTGCAAATAGTACATAAAAAGGTTAGGTTAGGTAAGAGCGGCAGTCCTTTACAGACTCACTTAGACATTGTGATACCAAATTAGCGAAAGACCAAGGCTGCTGGCGGGAATCGAACCCACGACCCCTGCACAAGTAATCCAAGCACGCTACCATCTCGGCTACCGGGCGCCCATAGTACATACATACCTTAAGTGATTCATTTTCTTTCTCCAAAGAGGTTATCTTAAACCTGAGATCTTTAATTGTGGCTGTTTTTTGATCAAGTGTAGCATCCATTTCGGCTTCCATTTCCCGAGATTGCTCCACATATTCGTCATACTCTTGCTTAACATCTGTCCACCTATGTTGTGAGGAAACGAGAAGAAAATAAACTCCAAGTAAATACAAAAAATATCAGATCTTCAGTAGTATTATACAACTTACTCTTTGTGATAGAGTTTGGCTCTTTCCTTCCAATAACGACATTCATCTTCAACACTATTGAATAGAGGAGGGGACTCCATCATTGCACTACAGCAGGTATGTTGTTGTATATATTGGTATAATGTATGTCGGTGGTGTTTTTGGTTGGCCGATCAAATCGTCCGAAGGAATTGAAAAAACAACTCTTGCGAAAGAGTTCAGAGAGCAAAAGTATCGTTTAATAGAATAAAAATACGTTTTAATATTTTCCACGTTAGTTTTCCGCTGTGAGGGGAATGGGGGATTTTTGGGGAGTGATTAAAAACACCTTTATCTTTGAAATCCAAATTTTTCTCAAGATCCACAGAAAAATATGCTTAAAGATATTTCAATTGTTTTGTTTGTTTGTCTTTCCCCCAAAATTAACTGTTTTTGTGGTCGTCGATTTTCCTTTTTGTTTTGCTGTTGAAAAACAAAAGAAATTAAATTTATCACTTTTAGTTGCTTTTTTGTTGACTTGTGGGAAAAATCAATTCAATTCAATTAGTTGTTGCTTCTTGTGCTTGAGTCCATTGTTTTTGTTGTTGTTACTGCTCATGGATGCCATGCAGAGTTTTCCCTGAAGTTTTCATTTATATCACGTCGTTTTTTTATCTCCTTGTACATATGTTTTCTCTATTTTTTTTTTTCTTTTTTTGTTTGTTACAATAAGCAATTGGTATCGTTTCTTTTTCGTTTTTTCGCGTCTATTGTCTGCCTATCGGTCTATGTCGCTATAGCTAATTAAAATTACGGAAGACAACAAAAATGAGTTTTCAAGTTTTGTCATCGACAATTGTGGGTCTCTTCTTTCCCCAAGGCAAAATGAAATCATCGCATAACTTTTGGTTGCGTTTTTTCCAACTAATTCAATTCATATAAACAAAATACCATACGCAAATCATTTGACCAGATTTAAATATATACGTTTACACTCACTTTAAAAATTAGCTTTCACGTTTCTTTTGTTAAATTGTAAAAAAAAATCTGTTAAACTAGAACAAAACTGGTAGGTTTTGGTTTTTGATAAATCAGGGTTGGAAAACAAGTTGATAAAAAATCGATTTGTTTAAATCGATATTTTTCAAACCGATATAAAGTATTTTTTCCCATTGGAATTTGAAGTATCATGATTAGTTACATCTCTTATAACTATATTTAATATAAAAACAGTATATCTAAATTAAAATGATGGAACGATTGTTATGATGATATGAAAATATTTATTTATTTATATCCTAATAGTAATACATAAGCCTCCTCGGCCTTCATGGCAAAGATAAAACAAATACATTTCGATAAGCTGTTACTACAAATTTAAACATGCGCATCACTGGCGCGTCCCTGGCTTTGAAAGGAAAACGAATGTTGCCAATAGTTGAACGAGTGATATAACGACCCATTAAGGTCAGATGTTAATGAACATTTATTTTTATACATATATACTTATCAAGCCTGGTACCGACTTCGACTTTTCACACGACCAACTGTGAAAACACACTATTAAAAAAAATGGTTACGAAGATAATGCGAAAACATCCCGTAAAAGTGGTACTGACTTCTATGAGCAAAATAGTAGCGACATGTCGTTGCATCAGGACAAATTTCGCACAATTTTAATTGTACAATAAATGTAATTAAATGCTCACGAAATGGGCCGAATCAACTCTGCTTTAATACTGTTGTCTTGTTGTGTGTTGTTGTTTAACTTTTGTTTGTGTTCTGACAAAGAAAAGAGTTCGTCGCATTTCGCAATAATTTAATAGGCATTTTCGTTGTGAATGAAGTCAGTACCAGGCTTTAGGGTTGGTTTCTATTTTGCTTTCGGAATAGCCGCTGAAATTTGTAATTGTTTCGCGAGCGAAATTTGACAGCAATCAAATGTTTTTGTTTCGATACCAAAACACGCTTCTTTATCTGCACTTATTGTTTTGTGTATTTTATATATATTTTCTTAAATAAATAGAACCAATTGAAAGTAATGAAACAAACTAAAATAATGCCGGCAATAGTTTCAAGTGTTGCCACTATAATAGTTTTTTTTTACCATTTTCCTCACTAGAAACAGAGTACTACATTTCCGCCGATTTTCAGCCCACGTTTCGCCGACGTTTTTTTTTATAGAGTTTGACAGCAATCCGCTCGAAAAACTGAACAGAATAGTCAGCTTTACGCAGGTTTCACTAATACAAGGTTAGGTCACTTGCGAAAACAAAAAGTGGATAGGCCCCATGTACATCATTAATGATGTCAAATCTGCTGTTTGAAAATGTCATTATATATGAGAAAAAAAGAAAAAGAGATCAAGATGACATCCTCAAAGCCAAGTTCTGCCAAAAACGAAAAAAATGTATGTGATGACAACCACAAAGCCATGTACTGCCAAAAACGAAAAAATGTATGTCCGCTGATCGCTTGACCTAGTACCTACGCTAGTACGTACCTTGGAAATGTTATTTATGCTAAGATTTTTTTTGACCATCGGGTCAATCTGGTACGTACAACTGGCTGCCATGGGATTGACCGTATCGTAACACAAAGAAATTTTTACCGCGTTGCTTTTGTGGGATTTGTGTGCAGAGTTGCATTTTTGCAACGCGACGCTCAAAACTGAAGTTCAACGCTCAACTCATTCTGTTTTGGTCATATTTTCATTGAGATTTTTTTAAAAAAGTAACCGTGAACAACATGTGTTTTCACCGGTGAAATGCGAACATAGTACCAGCCATTAAGAAAAAAATTTCATAAGTAATGAGGGAATGTCCTACTGAATGCAAGATTTTTTCCTCAAAATCTACTGTCTAAAAAAAGTAAACTCGAAAAAATGTTGCGAAAAACAAACATAGTACCAGCCACTAAGTTGTGTGTATACACGCATAAACCGTTGAGTGTGAGCACCCCACAGCATCGCCTTAGTTTTTAAAATGTATGTGCATCCCTTAATATAACCAACTCTGTTTTTGCCACAGAAGTACTCGTAATTCAAATACTCGCAAGTCTACCGACACTATAAAATTAATTCGGCGAATTTTTCCATTCTTCGGGAAGAATCAATTTTGCGAGTGATTTGTTAGAAAAAATCGGAGGAAATTGCGTCGAATATAAAGTAATCCAATAAATATTATATCTTAAAAAAATCACCAAAAGGTAATAATGTTTAAAACATATAGGAAAAACAGTTTGCAATCATATTCAAGTGAGTGACACGAGTCTGCCCAATCTTGCAAAATGGGAGTAGAAAAGAATAGCAAACAAATTCAATTATTTATCGACTAATAAATAAATGCATAAATGCGCACGTATGTATGATTTTATGTGCGGCTTGTTGTGTATTGCAAACGTTGGAATTAATTCAGACGTCTAATTTTTTTCGTAGCACACCACAAAAAAATTGTGAAATAGGAGTAAAACAGTGACAAACAATAAACAAAAAAATATAAATGGGGCAACCCGCATAGCAGCGAAACAAAGAAAATGTGAATTGGTTTAATGCAAAAGTGCAGAAGAAGAAATAGCTTTTATGAGTTCTGCGTATAATTTTTTTTCTTACTATCTGTCGTCTTGTTTTACAGGCCATTTTCTCAAAAAATAAAAAAAAAACATTTAAGAAGAATAAGACAACGTATGAAATACCAAAGCAAATGAAAAAGTAAATGTGAATAAAAAGCCAAAGAAGATCAAAAGACAAAGGAAAAGTAAAACTACGAAATTATCCAAGAAATTTTTGTTGGTTTTCCGTTTCCTTACAAAAAAAGAACAACAAAACAAAAAATAACAGAATGGGTGATTCGGAACGGCAATCTCTATTGAAGAATGAGGAGAACACCACCTCGATGTATACATCCGCTGCAGCTGGCGCCACTCAATCTCAGGTATCCGACGTGGGAGTAGCATCGTCCCAGCAACAGCCACAGCAGCAGACAGAAGGTAAGTGGGTTCATTCACCGCTCCATACCGCATCGTTTGTTTGTAAATGGCAATAATACGGTAATTCTCTCAGCTCTTGTGTGTGTGTGAGTGTGTGGTTGAAACCTAACAAGTGTCTCAAAGCCTTTGCAACGTATCATCATCTAAAGTCATGTGAGGCCACTTTCTTGTCAATCACATCACTGCATTACAGCCACCGATTGTATAAAGTTTCCTCTCAAATGAAGTTTGTAGTCTCTTAAATTATTGGCGTCTATGTGGGGCCACAAATGCTGCAAAGTAACTTAAGAAATATGGGCGGAGGCGAAATACAATTTTTTTTACCGCTTCACATGTACATCGATGGCCCGTGATAGTTTTTAATGGATGGATGGGTGGTGATATTTTTAATGAAAATATTCTCGAAAATAACCTATATTGTAGCTACCAACTTAGTTTTGATAATTTTCGCCGTATTTATAAGTTTGATCAGTTTTAAGTTATGGGCCGGGTATTACGTCATTGGGCATGACATAGACCAGCCCATCTCCACCCACACTCAGTCCCATAGACTCGATGGTCCTAAGCACCGCATTAAGCTGATAAAGCCTACTGCATTGCATATTGCCTATAGTCGGCGTCATTTCGCTTGATGAGGGTTAAAGCCCGTTTTGGGCTCTCAGGCTCGAGTCCGGACTTGATTTTCGGGTTCCTGGTGTTAATTAAGGTGGGTGTGCAAAAAATTGGGCCTTTTTTCATTTTCACCGTAAACTGCACTTTTGACAACTGGAATTTGGAACTTTGTACTCTGATTTGTTTGGTGTTGTTCGTCATCAAGAGAAGCTCAAATGAGAGCTTCCACAGGTAGTGGTAAGTGGAATGTTGTTGTTATTGTTGGAGCCACATTGCATGTGGAGGTAGCGATCCTAGTCAAACTCCTAAAGATGAGTAAGCTCGTTCCGCCCCATAGGACCGATCGCTGTGGGAACATGATGGACATAGGTTATTTAAAGGCGCTAAGAAAACTCGCCTTGTCATAATGAGTGAGTATTAAAGCAAGGACCGTGGCCACCTGTCCTCTCACTCCAATCGATACCGTTGGTTATCCGCGACTGCAGTTGCAGCTACTCGTATACGAAGCATCCCACTATCCGCAAACTGTGGACGTGCCCGGTAGCTCTCAGCTGAGCTTCTAGTGATAACTAGATATGAGGAACAATGAGGTTCGATCTGTGTGGTGTTCATGGCTGGGACGTCCACAGGTTGTGGATAGTGGAATGTTGCAACGGCAGTCGCAGACAATCGGACAGCGGAATCAAGCGGAGAGTCTCAGTAAGAAGCCGGGCGCCACCTGCTCTTGCACAAACTCTAATTGCCTATGATGTTTGATAGGACAAGTCGAGTTATTGGCGTCTTTAAATAACCAATGGCCACCCCAATCCCATGGCAGCCGGTTGTACGTACCGGATTGACCCGATGGAGTTCTTCATCGGCAAGGGCTTCCGCCTCAGTGTATAATACACTGCTACAACAACAACAACAACAACCAATGGCCACCCTGTTCTCGCAGCGATCGGTCCTTTGGAACGAGCTTGCTCGCCTACAGGAGCTTGACAAGGATTGCCAATAGCAAAGTGGCTACAACTGCAACAAAACCCCAATGTGGTTCGAAGATGTACTTTGCAGCTCCTAACTAGCCTCGACCTCACTTTGCCTTCTTCGCCCTCCAGAGCCTTAGGCGCCCATTGAGTGTCGATGTAAATCGATATAATAATATCGGCCTCCCGCAGACGGGACACCCATCCAGGATGACAAGAGGACCAAAGGACTGTAGTAAATCCAGGCACTGAAAAAGTTCTTAACACATAATCCTATGTCTACTAACGCAATTGTGGAACAGTGACACAAAGGGTGCTCCATCGCTTCTTCTTAATCGCACAACCACTCTGCATCTCTCTGTGTCTATTGTGACGACAAAGATATTGCAATGACCGGTCTTCGATCAGCAGTCCAAAGTAATGCTTCCTCAGCTCCAGAAAAAACGATGTTCTGATTCTCAAAATACTTTACTACAAGCCTTCGGAGCACCTCCCCTCCGCCTCATTCGATCAATCATCTGAGTAGGCGTCAACCCTATTGCAAACTGATTCCGTAGCACGATATACGCTTATCGGCGAATCATTCATGGCCAAAACTTGCCGGCGAACCCGTGATTTCCCATCAAGAAGGTGACGTCACACTGGTTTCGTAGCACGATCTGCGCTTATCAGTTGTATATTACTGAGTAACACGTCGGCCAACTCGTTTCTAGCCACCCGTTGATGATCCGGCAGCCAACCAGAGCCTAACATCCCTACCCATGCCTTGAAGAAGCTTCTTGCGTCTTCTAACCAATCTCGGACTAATGGCCGTACGCTAGACCATTCAGTGCCGCCTAACCGTACACGTTAATGGTGACAGCCCGAATTGGCCGCCTAATGCAGGACAAAGTTGCTTTTTCGAGAAAACAACGTACAAACTGCCAACAAGAAAGGTCTCACCTTATTAGGTGATAATATATTTATATCTTCATCCTCCAGAAAATTAGAAATGTGCCCAAATCTTAAGGGCGCCAGATTCCGATTCCCTCAGTCAAAGGACAATCTTTGTAGGCCACACACCCAATAAACAGGTGTGAAAACCCAAGATCGAGTATGGCGTCTCACGGCACACTTCTCCTTGTTACCGAAATCAGCGCCGCCGCGGTTGAACCACCAACGTACACATCCAGTGCAACGTTACCGGCCTAAGCTCCAAAGTCCTGCCAATCATGTTGCGACAGGAATAAAGCGTACTCGGTCCCCTTTTGACTCTATTCGACTTTCCTTCTTTAGTTTAGTCTTGGCCACCGGAGGCATCGGCAGCTTCATAACATCCAAGACATGTCCCTTGACAACATTAAGCCTTTTGGTGAATAGTAGCAGATTCATATTTCCGGGGTTTATGCCATTCAGATCTATACAGTGTAGTACGAGGACTTTGTCCAGAATGTTGTTGTTGTAGCATGTGTGTTATGCTCTGTCATTCGTCTGCTTGATTCAGTCGAATATCCAGATCCAAGAGCTCTATGACTAAGGTGGGGTGTGTCCAAAGGGATCTGGGTCTCAGTCGGATGGGTCTGGCTAGGCAGTAACGGGTGAGATTGTTAGTGTGGTTCCAGGTCACAATTGCAGCAAACGTCTTGCACTTTGACATCAATTCTTGCTCTGTAGGAGTAAGCACTCAGTATTTGCGCAAGAGCCGGTGCCACCTGATTGTCCTCGACTCCAGTAACAGCTACTCATGAGCATTCCACTATCCGCATCCTGTGGACGCTCCCGGTAGCTCGCAGCTAAGCTTCTCGTGACAGCAATAAACACCACACAGTAGCAAACTTAGAAGGGTTAAACACAGACCATAGGTAAGGAGTTAAGTTCTCATGATAAACTAAAGTAGTTTTGGCTGAGCTACGATCTGGCATAGTATTTCGCCTCAGTTCATAGCTTTTTGTGATTATCGTCAATCTTCTGGTTGTGTGGCAGTTTATAGACAGAACTATGGCGAGTAAAGTTCTGCAGGATTTTTTTCAAAACAAAGCATTTGATTTTTTTACTCTACACCATTAACATAGTTCCTCCTCTTAGGCCATTAAACTCCTCGGAGGCTTATGTTAATGTAGGTCGTATCAAATGACATGAGGACTTCTTTGTGAGGTGAGACTAAAATTTGTTGTCTTTATGGAGCCTACTTAAGCCGATTGACTACTCTTACTTTTACTTCTTACATATCTCGTTTCGTTGTCGCATTGTACCGTTAACATTGCTCTTTTGTTTTGTTGTCATTGGCGGTGTTGGAGTGCCCGTTTATCATATCAAAACAAAAAACACACATATACATATATAAATAAATGCATACTGTGATTCAAAATACTCATTGCTATGACTCATTCATTTTAAGTTATCGCCTTTCCCAGTTGCTGTGAGCGGCAGTACAGCACAGCTGTTTTCATACATATATATGTAATATAAAGCCCATTTTTTGCTCAAGACAGTTGCAACTCAAAATTGATAACTATTCACAAAGGGCTAACATTTAGCTTTCATATATTTGAAAAAAAAAAATAAATAAATAAATGTAACTTTGTACGAATTGAAATACTGCCGCTTTAAGGAATACTTTGTAACGCAGTGGATTCTTTGAAGGTTGAATCCAATTTTAACAACGTAAAATCATCCGCTTGCTGCCCGGTACGGGATAGCTGTCAGCACCACACAGGCCGGAACATTGAGGTCCGATCTATGGGGTGTTCATTGCTATCATAAGAAGCTTAGCTTAGGTTGCGGATAGTGGAATGCTCCATACGAAGTATCTGGAACGGCAGTCGCGGACAATCAACGGTATCGAGCGAAGAGTGTCAGTGAGAGGCCAGCTTTTGCACAAATACTGAGTGCCTATGATGCTCGCCATGACAAGGCGAGTTATTGGCGCCTTTAAATAACTAATGGCCAATTTGATCCCGCAGCGATCGGTCCATTGGATCGGAACGAGCTTGCTCACCTACAGGAACTTAACGAGGATCGCCACCTCCACATGAATATGTGGGTACAACAAAAACAACCCGATTGCTGCTGTTTTTGGTTATGTTCACTCAGCACACAATTCGAAGATATACGTTGTTGGTTGATATATACATTTTTTTGTTTTACTTCAGTAAGCATTCATTTATACGAAAAGGATTTAACCCTATTTTTTATCCTGTGAGAGGCACATTGTGGAGTGCCTGCTTCCGGACGCCAATGGACTGTGTGGTTTAAAAAAAGGACGCCATATTCTCTCCTAAGAAACGACCAGAGGAAGCATGGGTTTGGCAGAGCAGATTAATGGCTCTACGGGTTTTACCGTGAATGAGGAAGCCCCATCAGAATTTTTTGTGATTGCATCAATTCTTGCTCAGAATTCGTGACACATCTCCGCAGCGTCAACTGATGTTTTTAATTAGCTATCCCATTATTTAATCGAGATCAGACTTAGAGGTGTGCACGTGAGTCGTGAGTTGTCGTATCACGCGTGAGTCACGTGATTCGTGAGTAGATTCAAAACTAATCACGTGATCGTGCGTGAGCTTGATTGAATTAAATTTCTTTATGCGACGCACGAGAAAATCACGAACCACGAATGGTGCAGAGTAAAAAAATCAATCCCATGGCAGCCAATTGTACGTACCGGATTGACCCGATGAAGTCCTTCATTGGCAAGGGCTGCCGTCTCAGTGTACAACACACTGCTACAACAACAATAACAACGAACCACGAGATATTACGACTCATAAGAAAATCGCGACTTAGGGTTGGAAACAGGAAACAAAAAATAGCACAAAATTTTTCTTAAAAGAGTTTTTTACTTAGGTTGGGTTAGGTAAGGTTGAAAAGAGGGTGCATATATTTATCCGCCCCATGCCACTATGGATATACACCTAATCGGCTTCTTGTGTGCTCTATATACAAAAAAAGTAACCTCGAAAAAGAAAAACTAAGTTAGGAATTCTGTGCTACTTACAAAATCCTTAATTGTTTTCAATACCACTCCCCTGAGTTGATTGGTATTGTGTCTGGTATTGTGTCTCCACCTAAGTGCTGGTATCTGTTAAACACAAAAGCCGGGCCATGACAAAGGAAATTTTCCAATATCTCATCATCTTCTCCCGCATGCCCTACACATGCTATCACTTGCCGCACCGATTTTACATAAGTGAGGTCGTAGTCCTATGTGTCCCGTTATGATACCAATAGCTATACTGACCTCCTTCTTGATTCCTTTCAATAATAGCCTCGTTTTTCAACGATCTGGATCCTCCATAGGATCCTACTGACGCGAAAGCCGGACAACGACAAAGGAAATGTTCCAACGTCTCATCATCTTCCCCGCATGCCCTACACATGCTACCACTTGCCGCACCCATTTTACATAAGTGAGCTCGTAGTCCTATGTGTCCCGTTATGATACCAATGGCTATACTGACCTCCTTCTTGCTTCCTTTCAATAATAGCCTCGATTTCTCATGATCTGGATCCCCCCATAGGATCCTACCGACCGTTTCGCTGTTCCGCAATGTTACATGCGCATTCGTCGCCCACTCCCTTAACTCGGACTGCGTCGACCCTAAAGGCTTCGGGTTAACGAAGTTAATTGACGGCAGTCCCCTGGCCTTCACCGCCAAATCGTCTGCGTCTGTTTTTTACTTAAATCAGCAGATTTTGTTTGCTGGTTTAGCTGAACGAAATGTTTGCTAAAACAGCAGCAACGCTGCTTTCCCATTTTCAGCAAATAAAAACTGCTGTTTTTAAGCAAACATGTTTGCTGTTTTAAATAACAAGGTTTGTTGAGTGTAGGGATTTCTAAGAACATCATTCAATTGATAGCTGTTTAGTGCTTTCGCTGCTTTATTCTCGTTTATATCTCTCGAATGCTAATTAGGACGACCAGATAAGCCGCTCCATCTACAGTTTTGAGATAAAGCGAAGAATAATACTGGCAAAAAGATGTTACTTGGAATAAGTAAGCAGTTTAGAAACAAGGCCACCTCTCGACAGACGAAGACTACACTTTACAAGACACTGATACTACCCGTGCTGTTATATGGTTCTGAAGCATGGGTACTTGTGAAAGCAGATGAGGCAGTGCTTGGAGTATTTGAGAGAAAGATTCTTCGTAAAATATATGGACAGGTTTGCGTTAACGGAGAGTATAGGCGACTTATGAACCACGAGATGTATGAGCTGTATGACGACGATAGCATAGTTACACGCATCAAAATACAACGGCTGCGTTGGCTAGGTCATGTTGTCAGAATGGATGAAGAAGCTCCAGCAAAGAAGTCTTTCGAAGGCAAACACGGTGGTACACGCAAACCGGGAAGACCAAAAGCCCGATTGAAAGATCAAGTTGTGGGAGACACCTCGAAACTTGGTGTCAGAGATTTTAGAATGAGCGCAGAAGATCGAGGCGCTTGGAACCCTATTCTACGTTCGGCTAGTGGAAGAAATATTCTGTCATAGCCAATTAAAGTAAAGTAAGTATCTACAGGATCACTTTTGTAGCTGGAATCCTCTCGCTCCAGATAATGAAAATCCAACCTCATGCCTTTAGTAGTAATAACAACCTAGTTAACCCGTAGAAAAAATTAGGCACGGCGTTGTCAAATTGACTCCATGGTGCATGAAAGTGAACAAACACACAGTTGTTATCAAATCAACAAAAAATGTTTATAAATCAAAACCAGTTTGTTGTGAACGAAACGATGGAAACTGTCCCCAGGTTTTCACATTCCGACAGCAAGGCCAGTTTCGTCGTCCGATCGTTCTTTGTGAGAATGTTTCTTTTTGGTCGGCTGCCATAACTGAACTCCCCCCACCCTTTGTTTGGATGCTCAGTTCAACCATCGGCCAGCAGTCGCTCTGCAATTCTAATAACCCAGTGTGAAACTGAAACTCACCATTCGGCATTTGCACTGCTCTCATACTTTGAAACGCAGAGCATGGGCAGACCAAATACAGAGAGGGAGAAATGATATGACGGTGGTGTTTAACTTCTACAGTTCTGTTTTTTTTTTTTAAGGATTGTATCCAGTCCATGATTTAGTGTTTACAAATGCCTTACCACTTTGGTGCAAGGCGCCTATGTGCATATTGGGTTGCCCAAAAAGTAATTGAGGATTTTTTAAAAGAAAGTAAATGCATTTTTAATAAAACTTAGAATGAACTTTAATCATATATACTTTTTTTACACTTTTTTTCTAAAGCCAACTAAAAGTAACAGCTGATAACTGACAGAAGAAAGAATGCAATTACAGAGTCACAAGCTGTGAAAAAATTTGTCAACGTCGACTATATGAAAAATCCGCAATTACTTTTTGGGCAACCCAATATAACGTTTCAAAAGTCATATAAACTTAAGATTGCTCATAACGGTCGGTACATGATATTGAAAACCAGCGCTCACAAAATCATTCCCCACGTCAATATTTTGAACTACGCCTGGTTATGATAATAACACCATTATACATAATTTTGTAACGTTAATTTTCTAACAGTGTAGAATCGGTGTAGTCTAAGTAGTATCTACACTGTAGATACTGCTAAGACAACATATAATTGTGGAAGGATCTTTGCCTCCTAATGGAGGTAGTCCACATAAGAACGAGAAGACATCCCATAGACAGCATTGACTTTAGAACTTTGTCTATTCTGTGACTGAAAAGTCGATAACATTTTTTTTGCGAGCGAAATTTCAAGGCCATAATTGTTTATGTTTCCATACCAAAACACGTTGTTTTATATGCACTTATTTTTCTTTCTTTAACGATTTTCCAAAAATCGTTATAGGTACCTTTGGGTTTGCAAAACAGTTTCCTGTAGAGACGAAATCATACCAATCTTCCATTCTTTTCTCATAGTTTTTCTCTTCTTCATCAGTGAAGCAATATCAACTAATACTTATCTTAAATGGTTTGCTACATGGGACGCTTTAGAAAATAATTATCTACGTTGTTCTCTGTGCTCTCCCATTTTTATAGAATTGTTCATGTGTTTGCATATTCATAGAGCTTATGAAGATTGCTCTTTAATTTTTATCGCTTATGTAAGTCTTCCAATTATGCTTTTGCAAAACCTCGTTGAAAGAAGATGAAAGAATATGAGATCAAAAATACACAGCAGCTGAACCATCGCCGCCATACAATTCCAAAGGGTTTGCTTTGTTTAGATTTATATAAACTATGGTTACTTTAAATGACTGTGTTGCAACTTTGTTTACTGGGTTCACAAAAAATAAAATAAATAAAAAAAAACTTTGATATGCACTTTGGTAACAATACTCATGCATGCGTCAAGCTATTATCAGCAATTTAAAGAAATCACTTTATTCATATACCCAGACAATGAACATTTTTTTCGTTTCGATGGCTCTGCGAGAAGTGGGGGTGTTAAGTTTAAATAAGGCGTAAGTAAGCCTTTCTATATATATTGTCATGTTATTATCTGCGCATAGATGTAGTAGTGGGTGTTTGTACAAATAAAAAAAGGGTATGTTTGTTAGTTTTACTACTACTACTACTATTGGGTCAGAATTTTCTCAATGGAATGTTTGTATGTGTGCGTAAATGTATGTTCATGCCTCTTTCAATCTGAATGTAAACAAGCATTTTGTTTTGTACCGATAAAGGCCGGTTGAAGCAAAGAAGTTTTTGTAAGAATAATCTGTATCAAGAAAGTTCATTCATCTTCATGCAGGAGGAGCCAGGGTATCAAATGAAACATTCGATTTTTGTAAAAGTAACCATTGAATGCCATGAAGTCATATTTTACATAAAAAATCATATATAAATTGGCGTTATTGTTTACAAAAAAATGGGGTGATATTGCCTTTACTTGTTTATATGCGATACAACAAAGTGTTTGTTTGATAAATTATCAATAGATGTTGGCAATGAAAAAATTGTAGCACGGTCATCATTAAGCATCGAATTTCTTATGTTCATCACAATGGAGTATAAACAGTAAAATAGCCATTTTATCTCACAAATTGGAGACAATTGAGGGTTGTTGAGAATTATTTTTTTTGTTAGCCACCACAATAGGATATTGAGTTGTTGTTGTTGCCACATTTTCATATGGAGGTGGCGATTCTCGTGAAGCTCCTGTAGGTGAGCAAGTTCGTCCCGGTCTAAAGAATCGATCGCCGCGGGGACAGGCCATTGGTTATATAAAGTCGCCAATAACTCGCCTTGTCATATCGAGCAGTATTTATGCCAGAGCCGGTGTCGCCCGGCCTCTCACTAAGACTCTCTATCCCGATGCCGATGATTGTCATATCGAGCATTATAGTCTCTCAGTATTTATGCAAGAGTCGGTGCCGTTCGGCCTTTCGCTAAGACTCTTTGTCCCGATACCGATGATTGTCCGCGACTGCCTTTGCATTCCACTATCCGCAATCTGTGGACGCGCCCGGTAGCTCCCAGCTAAACTTCTCTTGATAACGAAGAACACCACACAGATTGAAGGTCATTCCAGCCATTGGGATGCTCATAGTTATCCATTGCCCGGTAGGTGTTTATCTTTAACGAAAAATCGTGGTTCAGCATTAGAATTGTTCTTGAAAAAAGTCAAAAATCTTAGGAGATCACCACGAGAGCACGTTTAGACGTAAAATAATGGGGCGTCGAATGTTTTCGCTTTGATCGCTGTTGCTTTGGTTCACCCATCCGAAAGCGTAGATCAAATGCCGGGTAGAACTTCAGAAAATATTTTCAGTAGCGGTTATGCCTTCATTCAGTAGAGGTTTTCTCTCTCATTAGTGTTGTACTCAGTCCTTTAAGATATCTACGAAGAGGTGTCGTTAAGTAATACGCCAAAATTTTAATCATTGATATGAGAAAAGTATCTGATATTCCTTAATGGAACGTTTGTGGGAAAATCTGTGTTAAATGAAATGGGCTAGTATAATGGTCACCGTTACAAAAACAGACAGCAAAATTCTAAAATTTACATAAAGGGTAAAAAGCATGGTCCGACTCGGCTATAAAAAGGAGGCCCCTTATCATTGAGTTTAAACTTGAATCGGACTGCACTCATTGATATATTAGAAGTTTGCCCCTGTTCCTTAGTGGAATGTTCATGGGCAAAATTTAAAATTTGCATTTGGTTTCTTGGTAAAATTAAGCGGGTTCTTACTATTGCTTTATTTCCTACCATGTTTTGTAATAATTATCACCTCTATTTCACCGATCTTTCTTAAATTTTTTTTTCGATATTTTTTGGATTTAAAAAAAATTTTGTCTTGAAAAATTTTAATTACCGAATATTTTTTTTTTTACCCTCCACCATAGGATGGGGGTATACTAATTTCGTCATTCCATTTGTAATACCTCGATATATGCGCTTAAAACCCCATATGATATATATTCTTGATTGTTAGGAAATTTTAAGTCGATCTAGCCATGTCCCTCCATCTGTCCGTCGAAAGCAAGCTAACTTTCGAAGGAGTAAAGCTAGCCGTTTGAAATTTTGCACAAATACTTCTTATAAGTGTAGATCGGTTGATATTGTAAATGGGCCAAATCGGTCCGTATTTTAATATAGCTGCCACATAAACGGATTTTGAGTCTTGACTTCTTGAGCATCTAGAGGACGCAATTCTTATCCGATTTGGCTGAGATTTTGCACGTGGTGTTTTGGTATCACTTCCAAAAACTGTGCTAAGTATGGTTCAAATCGGTTCATAACCTGATACAGCTGCCATATAAACCGATTTTTGATCTTGACTTCTTGTATCACTAGAGGGCGCAATTCTTATCAGATTTGTATGAAATTTAGCATGAAGATGTTTAGTATGACTTCCAAATACTGTGCCAGATATAGATCAAATCGGTCTATAACCTGATATAGCTGCCATATAAACCGATCTTGACTTCTTGAACCACTAGAGGGCGCAATTCTTTTTTGATCGATACCTCACCTGATATAGCTATTATATTTTCAAATCGATACTTCACCTGCTATAGTTGCCATATAAGCCGATCTAGGATCTTGACTTCTAAAGCCTGTAGAGGGCGCAATTCTTATCCGTTTTTGCTGAAATTTTTTACAACTGCTTCTCTCATGACTTTCAACATTCTTGTCTAATATGGTCTGAATCGATCTATAGCTTGATACAGCTCACATATAAACCTATCTCACGTATATCTCCAATAGAGGTACCGCGCAAAGAACTCTACAAATGCGATCCATGGTGGAGGGTATATAAGATTCGGCCAGGCCGAACTTAGCACGCTCTTACTTGTTTGAATTTAAAACATTTTATAACTTAAAACTAGATATAGTTATATAATATAATATTGTCTAAAAAATTGTTAAATTTTTTCAGGTGGAGCTCCCCAATCGAATGTGCCTTTCATTGGGCCCGATGAGGTGCCACCACCCTATCAACAAGGCACAGCTGGTGGTGTGCCCATGGTCACTTGTCGTGTGTGCCAAAGTATGATCGATATTACCTCGAAACGAGATCAGCATGTGGTAAAATGTCTTCAGTGTAATGAAGCCACAGTAAGTATCATTATCAAGCATACATAATTTGGCCAAGAAAGGCAAAGAAACAAAAATTTTAACATGTCTTTTTCATTTTAGCCCATACGTAATGCACCGCCTGGCAAGAAATATGTTCGTTGCCCTTGCAATTGCTTGCTCATTTGCAAAAGTTCATCTCAACGTATTGCTTGTCCTCGTCCCAATTGCAAGCGTATTATTAATTTAGCACCCAGTCCCGTTACACCACCTGTACCCACTATGCCGGGTATGTGTCGTGTAATATGTGGCCATTGTTCTGATACGTTTTTGGTAAATTCAATATTCGTTTTAAATAATGTAGAGCAAAATAAAAAAAAGTTTGATAATTGATCCTTTGTTTTGCAGTTTAACACATTTCACAACTCTTTGGCCCGTTGTCCACACTGCAGAAAAGTGTCTTCGGTTGGTTCACGTTTCGCTTGTGGCCGTGGAATTATATTTATTATTGTAGGATTAATTGTTTTGTTTACTGGTATTGGTATTACAGTTGGTACACACCGATATGCTCAAGTAAGTGATTGTATAGTTATTTTAAAAATTTGCTTTTATAAACTATTATCTTCTAAACTTTTTGAGAGTGATTATTTTCTATTGTCGTGCAAATTTATTTCTCTTGATTGAATTAGTTTGACAATAAGAATGTCTAACAATTGTAAGACCTACTTGAGTATAGAGAATTCAAGGACATTTTCTTGGATTCTTTCTGGAAGAAGTCAAACAATTTTTAATGTTTTCATTTGAGTATCATAATATTATTATCCAAGATACTAAAATACGAACTTTTGGGCAATCCCATGGCAGCCGGTTGTACGTACCGGATTAACCCGATGGAGTCCTTCAACGGCAAGGGCTGCCGCCTCAGTGTAGAAAACACTTCTACAACAACAACAACTTTTGGGAGAACGTTGTTTTCAAATGAAAAGGGATTTCATATTCGTAACATTCTTTCAATTTTCTTACATCTTAGTGTTATACTGCGAAGTGTCATATCTATACATTCTCGTCGTCTAGAAATGCATTAACAACTTAAAGATTGAAGTGAGAAGATAAGAAATCTTGTGGTTTCAAAACCCCTCAGAATAAATGGGATTCCCTTAAGAGAGCTCGGGGTGTACTTACATACAGTGAGCGTCAAAATAAAGCGTACAAAAACATTTGTTCAAAAAAGATTTTTATCTCTGCTTTAAATTGAAAATAATTTTCAATTTTCAGACTTCGAATCCAGTCCACTCATATGCCGATGACAGTAGTCTGTGTCATTCACATTCATTCGACCATAGGCCCAGTCCTCCAGAAATTGTGGACAGGAGGCGCATTATGGATGAGACACTTCAATCGTCGATATCTATCGATGGTATAAATATTGAGCAGTCAGATGCTCTTAATGTTCTGCGCATGAAGATACAATGTGATGTCGGTTGGTCAAAACACGTATTCGAAGTGTCGAAAGAAGCATTCAAGTGTTTGGGCTTTTTGAAGCGGTGCAAGAAATATTTCACCTCTTCTGATTTCTCAATATCTATACTACCTACATCAGGCCGGGGATAGAATATAAATCTCATATGTGGGCAGGAGCTGCAAAATCATTCTTGGAGCTACTTGACCGGGTTCAACAGAGAGTGATGGTGTTAATTAAGGACGGTAGAGTATCCAACTCTATTGCATGTCTTGACCATCGTCGGAATGTGGGTAGCGTTGTACGGCTCTATCGTTATTTGTGTGTTCCAAGGATATTCGTTTTCTTATCCCTGAAGTTAGGATGTTTACGGGGATTACAAGACTTGCCAGGAACTCACACTCTTTTGTAATTGATTGGCCAGTCGACCGAACCGAGAAAATTCATTTTTCGCCCTTTCGCTTTCCCACGACGTTCAGTAATTTATGACGAATATCCATAAACACTACTCCCTCTCCAAACCTTAACTTTCCTAATTGCCAACGCAATGCACTGCATATTTAGGGGACATCCCCTGCGTGTTGGATAAGTGAAAAAAATGCAGTGCGAAGCCATCATATATCCTATAAACATTCACAACACGCTTGAGAATACTTTTCTATCATAAGTTAAA
This sequence comes from Stomoxys calcitrans, assembly GCF_963082655.1. Classification (NCBI taxonomy): domain Eukaryota; kingdom Metazoa; phylum Arthropoda; class Insecta; order Diptera; family Muscidae; genus Stomoxys; species Stomoxys calcitrans. The sequence continues at coordinate 200,771,853 of NC_081552.1, forward strand.
AAACGCAATTTTTACCTTCCGAAACAAGGTGTAGTTTAGCGATGAAAATACTTTTGGAGTTATTTGGCCATAAAAAACTCTAAAGGTATGGCTATTGTACACCTCATATTTACGCTCACTGTATATGGTAGAGTGGGAAAAACAATAATGCGAAAAAAAGTGGGTAAAAACCATAAAAACCTGTAAAAGTATGGTTTTTGTACACTTCATTTTGACACTCACTGTATAGTGAAGAATGAAAAAAAAAACCAATTCTGGGGAAAAAAGTTTATAAAAACATTGCAAAATAATCATTAACAGATGCAAGTCCATGTAGCCTATAAGGGAATAGAAGGGCTTCTAAACACATGGGGTTGTTGTTGTAGCCACAATTACATGTGGAGGTGAGCAAGCTCGTTGCGGTCAATACGACCGATCGTTCCGGGAACATGAGGGCCATTGGTTTTTTAAAGGCGCCAATAACTCGCCTTGTCATATCGAGCACCATAGGCCCCCAGTATTTGCAGTGGCATAGATATGTCTACATTTTCCGAAATAGGCACTTGCGTAAACTGGCAGTAACGTACTTAGGATAAGATTTTACACTTTTTACGTTGGTCGAGCTTAAATGACCACGAGAATTTGTGTTAGTAGAATAGGTTAGGTTAGGTTGAAAAGAGGGTGCAGATATTAATCCGCCCCATTTCACTATGGACATACACCTAAGCCAGTAATCGGCTTGTTGTACGCTCCAAATACAAGAAAGTAACCTCAAAAAATAAAATCTAAGTTAGGATGTCAGTGCTACTTACAAAATCCTTAATTGTTTTCCATGCCACTCTTCTAAGTTGATTCATATCTGGTATAGTGTCCTAACCTAAGTGCCGGTATCTATTAGAAGCGAAAGCCGGGCAATGACAAAGGAAATACTCCAACGTCTCCTCATCTTCCCCGCATGCCCTACACCTGCAGTCTCTTGCCGCACCGAACTTACATAAGTGAGTTCGCAGTCCTATGTGTCCTGTCATGATACCAATAGCTAAACTGACCTCCTTCTTACTTTCTGTCAGTAATAGTCTCGTCTTCTCACGATCTGAATTCTCCCATAGGATTTTCGCCGTTCTACCGACCGTTTCGCTGTTCCACAGTATTGCATGCGCATTTGTCGCCCACGCCCTTAACTCGGACTCCGCCGACCCGAAAGGCTTCGGGTTAACCAAGTTAATTGGCGGCAGTCCTCTGGTCTTCCCCCTTACTCCATTATGGCCCGGAAACCAAACGATGCGGATTTTGCCATCCTCAGAGAAGGCGTTAATCTCTTTCTTACACTGCAAGACTGTGTGTGACCTTACCGTCCTGGTTGTTATTGCCTTTATGGTAATTTTACTGTCCGTAAAGCTGTTCATACTCGACGTTCTCGCGTTAGCACAACACCACTTCACACATTCCGTGATCGCCCGGATCTCCGCCTGCAGAACCGTATTATGGTCAGGCAGTCCAAGACAGATCTCAGCCCCTAGGTTCTCAATGTAGACTCCCAGGCCCTCTCTGTTCTCTAGCTTTGATCTATCCGCGTAACATGATCTTTCAGATGACAATACTAGGGTTCTGTTAATGCAAGACTGTGCCGCTGGCAGCAGTGCCTCGCACTCGACCTCAAGGTTCATCTCAGGTATCCGATCGGAAACCTTTTCCCTTCCTTCCAGGTTTCCTATACCGTCACGTCACTGTAACTTGTATAGGAGTTCTCGCCACCTGTATCAACAATGACTTACGCCAGTCCATATTTGGATTAACTACCGATATGGCAGGGGAGTTATAATAAAATAGGATGATGAATATATCCATGGTGGTGGATATCCAAAGTTCGGCACGGCTGAACTTATACGTTTTTACTTGTTATACCTACAACCATAGGATGGGGGTATACTATTCTAGTCATTCCGTTTGTTACACCCTAAAATATTGATCTAGGAGCAGATAACGTATATATATTCTTGATCATCGCGAAATTCTGATTCGAACTGGCCACGTCCGTCTGTCGAAATCATGATAGCGGTCGAACGCATAAAGCTAGCCGCTTTAAATTTTGCACAGATACTTAATATTGATGTAGGTCGTTGGGGATTGCAAATAGGCCATATTGGTATAGATTTAGATATAGCTCCCATATAAACCGATCTTCCGATTTGACTTCTTGAGCCCCTGGAAGCCTCAATTTTTAATCCGATTTGGCTTAAATTTTGCACATATTCTGTTATGACTCAAAGCAACGGAGTCAAGTACGATCCAAATCGGTCTATAATCTGATATAGAGCCCCCATATAAAAACCAATCTCCCGATTTGACTTCCTGAGCCCCTGGAAGCTGCAATTTTCATCCGATTTGGGTGAAATTTTGCACATAGCGTTCTATTATGGCTTACAACAATTGTGCCAAGTTCGATTCAAATTGGTCTTTAACCTGATATAGCTCCCATATAAACCGATCTCCCGATTTTACATCCTAAGCCCCTGGAAGCCGTAATTTTCATCCGATTTGGCTGAAATTTTGCACATAATATTCTGTCAGGACTTCCAACAACGGAGCCAAATACGATCCAAACTGGTCTTTAACCTGATATAACTCCCATATAAACCGATCTCCCGATTTTACTTCCTAAGCCCCTGGAAGCCGTAATTTTCATCCGATTTGGCTGAAATTTTGCACATAATATTCTGTCAGGACTTCCAACAACGGAGCCAAATACGATCCAAACTGGTCTTTAACCTGATTAGCTCCCATATAAACCGATCTCCCGATTTTACTTCCTAAGCCCCTGGAAGCCGTAATTTTCATCCGATTTGTATTCTGTCAGCACTGCCAACAACTATGCCAAGTATGATCCAAATCGTTCTGTAACCTGATATAGCTCCCATATAAACCGATCTTCCAATTTTACTTCCTAAGCCCCTGGAAGCCGTAATTTTTGTCCGAATTGGCTGAAATTTTGTACATGGTGTTCTGTTATGACTCCCAACAAATGTGCCAAGTACGATCCAAATCGGTCTATAACCTGATATAGCTCCCATATAAACCGATCTCCCAATTTGACTTCTCGAGCCTCTGGAAGACGCAATTTGCATGGGATTTGGCTGAAATGATTTCCAACAATGGAGCCAAGTACGATCCAAATCGGTCTATAACCTGATATATCTCCCATATAAACCGATTTGACTTCCTGAGCCCCTGGACGCCGTAATATTTGTCCGATAACTCCCATATTTTAGCAGTGTTCGTGGTGTTGGTTTCCCAAGATTCGGCCCGGCCGAACTTGGCACGCTTTTATTTGTTTTATTTTCGATTTATACATTATACATTTTTTATTCCAACACTTTCTTTTTTTTTCATTATAGGATCATGCGGGCATTTATGTGGTATACATTGGTATGTTTTTGATTGGGGCATTCTTGTGTGCCCGCTCGCTTTACTACTTCCGCTTGAAAGTAAGCCACGTAGATGGACCCATGTAAGAGCGTATTCAAATCGGCTTTTAATAGCAGAGCATTCCTTTTGATATTAAAAAAAAAGCTAAACAAACAAACCATAATACGTGAAACCCGAAAAAAATTCAATATGTTTTTCTACACTCTAATTATAACAAAAAAAAAAAAACAACAAAACTACGACAGAAATTGAATTCTGTAAAAATCAGGAAAAATGATGTCAAGGAAAGTGAACAGTAAGACATCAGACACAAACAACAATAGACCAACATACACACGCCACATACACACTATAACACATGCATGCATAACAATGTAATTTTGAGGATAAAACCACAACAACAACATAGTATTTTTCTTATAAAATTGTAATGCTAGAAAAATGTTTAAGAAACGAAAAACAAAACAGCCCACAGCATTGTACATCATAACACCTTAAAGCTGCTGGAGGTGATAGCGAGGACAAATAACAAACAAAAACACAACAACAATGATGATTTCATTAATTCTGAAGATAGATGATGATGATGGTGATGAAGTGCGCTGAATGATGATGATGATGATGATGATGATGATAGATCATTAAGCCATAGATGTATGTACGTTTTCTAAATTACATATACATATATAATATATATAAAAATATACAAATACATCTTAAGAAATGTTAAAAAGGAAAATTTTCCCAATAAAATACCACAAAAATAGAAAAAAAAACACACACAAATTGATTGAACCTCTAACAACAGACCCGTAATAGATACAGACCCCAGTAATTGATGAGCTAAATAGAAAACAGAAAATGGACACAAGGAAATGTTCATTGTTTGTCTTATGGACCAGATTGCATAACATTAGTATTGGGATTTTCTTTGGCGCTTCTAATAACTTCTTAGCTTTCTCAAAGAGAGAAAGTTTTTGTAAAATCTATTATTTGTAAGTGAGACACACATACATACATACATGCAACAAATTTCCTTTAGACCTTTTAAAGTTTTTAGCATCTTTATTAGCATCTTTATTCATTTTTCCAAAAAATATATTTTTTTTCTCCAAAAAATTCTTATAAGTATGCTATAATCCTTTTATGTTTTTCCTCTTAAAAATGCCAGCGCATCGACCACATTCATGGCGTTTTTAAATCTTGTCTTGTGTTTTTTTTTCATTATTTTTTTTTTTTGAAATTTCTTAAAATTTAATTATTTTTCTTGCTCATATTTGTAATGGTTTTATATATATTATTTTTAATTTTAGCATTTTATATCAATATAAATATATATAAATATGAAAAATACATTTATCAATACATAAAGTATATTTACGTTATAACCCTCCTCCCCGCCCCTGTCTCTCTCCCTTTCACTATCTCTGTAGTATTTTTCTTTACCTTCCCTCTTAATTTGTTCGACTCAAATACCCTACAGAATATCTCTCAGCTTTCGATTTTATTTTTAATTCTTCCTTTTTGCTCGAACAAATTAAAAAACGTAAAGCAAAATGTATGCGGAAAAAATTATAATTATATTTAAATTGATTCTTACAATTACGATACCATTTATTGTAAATAAAAAAAAACGTAAATAAATAAGTTAAAAGCCCTTAACGATCAAATGTGTGTTCATTATCTTGGGGAGGATCTTTGAGGTGAGCATACATGACACTAAAATCATCAATCAGCCTTATTTGTGCCCATGCCCCGACGGAAGACAAGGGCGAGCAGACCAAGGATATCTTCTACGAGCGCCTATAGAGAGAATATGACCGCTGCCCAGCATTACCGTTGTGCCACTTTCGTATCAAATTTGACACTTTTTTTGGGCGATGCCACTTATGTGCCACTTTCTTATATTCTTATTGGGTTGCCCAAAAAGTAATTGCGGATCCAATATTACCCAATATTATCTTCTTATTTGCCATACTTTTGACATTTTTGCGCCACTTTTCCATCAATTTGTGACACTTGTTCAAAAATACAACTAGGTAGCGATTATCTATTGTTTATCGTCCAACAAATCGCATATACATGTTCAATTTTTCGAAAAATTTAAAATATTCGAGCTGAATGAGAGTAACTGAACAAAACTAAAAAAGAGGTCAGTTGGGATTGTAAATGAGCCATAACGGTCCATGTTTTGATATAGCTGCCATATAAACCGATCTGGGGTCTTGACTTCTTGAGTTTCTAGAGGGCGCAATTCTTATCCGATTTAGCTGAAATTTAGCACGAATTGTTATGGAATGACTCCCAATAAATGTGCCAAGTATGGATCAAATCAGTCCACAACCTGATATAGCCGCCATATAAACCGATCTCCCGATTTGACTTTTTGAGCCTCTAGAGGGCACAATTCCCATCCGATTGTTGCGAAGGCACCGAATGATATGGATTATGGAATGCTTTTATTCGACTTATTGGCTCAAGATTGAAATGGAAGATCATGGATATATAGCATGGATATTTTTTGTCGTTTTACTGGCGATGCCCCATTATGATAAGTGCCCCTGGTTGACATCACCAATGGCCGACCATACACCGAAGAGACCAGACGTATTGACATATGGCTCATCTTTTCGGCAGGCGTTGGAAAGTGCTTTGTGTTGTTGCTTTGGCGATTATTGGGTGGATGAGCTATAGCGATAGCTTTGTGCTGGAATTATAGTTATGAAGACAGCACAGTATATTTTGTTGGAATTCATTTCGATTCGTTGTTGCTTAATGCCCATATTCATAAAACTTAAAAGAAGCGTTAGAGTTGGCTTATTTGACAGATTCCAGCAAAACTGTCTAATAAGCCTACTATGAAGCTGTTTTGGGTTCTGTGAATACGGGTGTGAGTCTATATGTTTTGCTTGATTCATATGTATGTAGGCCGGCATGACAGAGATGTCACCTCGAAGTATTGCTATTGGGCCGGTTGGAAGACAATACATCATTGGGCAGGTGCGTTTTGCCCACCCCATTTCATGAATCTGGCAGGGAATTGTTTCCCGTGCTTTGCCATGTCTGGTCCAGAAGACAATTATTTTGCTTGTAGATTTATATTTTTTTTCTGCCATAAACATGCATTTCGCTGCATAGCCACATTTACGATACGAAGTGGTTTTTGGTGGCGAGTATGTATGTATGTGTGTGCGTGCTCTATAAGCAAATGACTTGATTTTCTTTTGTACAATTTCTGGCCGGTATTTTTTTATTTGCCATGGGCCAGAAGGTGACCAGTAGGCTGATGTATGTTTTTTATTGTCAGTGGAATGGAATGTGCCTCAGTTTTTATGCGGTGAAAGAAATTAATTTTAATTTCTTTTTATCCTTTTTTTGATATTTGTGTGTCTGCTCTGTTGCTTGCTTTGTGTGGAATGGCGTGGTTTGTCTGACAGCAACATGTTAGGAAGTGGTCGGAGGCATCGAAGTTTTTACGATAAGCGGAGTTGCATAAAATAGTAGTCGTCCATTCATAAATCCCGGAGGACATGGGGAATGACGACAATGGGATGTAGGACTGGGGAAAAGCAACGGGTGAAAACTTTAGAACAAAAGAAAATCAAAACCTGGTTTCGAAGATAAAATGCAGATTAAAGAAATGGCGTATTGCGGCTTGGGTAGATTGAGTATAAATAGGGTAGAAGCGTCAAAGATTGCCATTTTTAAAAAAGTCAAATATTGCGACGGACGGATCTCTGGTGTTTAAATAAAAAAAAAAAAGAAATAAAAAGTAAAGTAAATACGTGCAAATAGTGGAATGGTTAACATTTGGTAATATATTGTTGTTTTAGTCACAGATTTTTTTTCATTGGGTCCAAGGAATTTAATTGAAGAATTCCAATTTTTGAAATAATTTTTCGCGCGCAATATCGAAATAAGAATTCGTGTGAGTATAGACAACGAAGTGAAAAACTTCACGTGAATTACCATGTTTTTAATTTGATAGGAAGCTATTGGCCTCCTGATCTATCAGGAGGCGGCAGTCCCTTTTTGGAATTTTGGTGCCCTATTTGGAGGTACATGGTCTTTGACACACGTTGCGCCCAGAATTGTGTATTGACAACATCCATTCGTGCCAGAGTAAACACCCTCATATACCCAACCAACAGTAATATTCCCCCCAAATCCGTGGACATAAAGGTAGGAATCAAAAGTTGTAATCCCTGATAGCAATCTGTGGGTGTAAAGCACCAGCAACCTTTAGTCCGTCCGACCGTGTGGCCACTCTTGCCTTTTGTTGTCCAATTGGAACAGCGCTAATAACATCTCGTAATTGGAAGAATAACATAACCCCCAGTACTGGCTGTTAGATATGTTCGTGTGTGTGTGTGCCTGTAACTCATAGCAGAGCATTGTATTCGGTGAGACGTGTGTTTAACAGCCAAGCAAGAAGAAAGCCCGATTTTTAATTTAATGAATTTTGTGCTGATAACGTCATAATTGTCATTAAAGACATTATGAGATAAAAAGATTTTTATATTCCCAAAGAGAAAGAATTATTATGAACCTAAATAATCATTCATTTTTATATACATATTGACCCTATTTATGCAAATTTTTTTTTATAATATATTTATTTTTATGATTTATGTAGTGTCGTAGTTATAAGTTTAACCATCTTTTTATCCTTTCCTTACCTTTTTTTTTGTGTTTTTTTTATTAAATATTATTTGTTAGGGATACTACAAAGTGAATCGGAAGCCATGTGTTGTTGATAGGGGCATATTTACTAATGTTTAACCCCAGATTAGAATCTACTTAATAGAGCTCTTTTAGGTAGGAAAAGTAACGTAAATTTTTAAACCCAGTATTTGGGATGGTCCCAGGAACTTTGTAGGTCTCATGTTTTCTTCTGATTCGTTTTTTTTTATTTTTTTTATCATATTGACCAATTTTGACAATATTGATTATTTTTACCAAATTTTATTATAAAAGAAAGGAAAATATGAATAAATATGTGTTTTGATTTAAGGGTATTAATAACCTATATGTTTTGAGTTCTTGATTCATTGAGAGGCAATATGTGAAGGCATAATGGAGTGACTTGAGGCTTAGGAAAAGGGGTTCACGGAAAATCAGGATTTGGTATGAGTGAACCATGGTAGGGAGGGCTGAGTGGGAGGTCTGGTCATCAAGGACCTCATAATAATGCAGATATCCCTTTACGTAGCGTGTTTTTGTTTTGTCAGATGTGTTCATTTTTTTTTGTAAGCATACTTTTTTTTTTCTTTGTTATGCCTCAGGCTGGGTTTCGGCAGGTTAAGAACCTCCTGAGTATGGTTGAGCTGCCGGTTTGCCGGACCTAGTGCTATAAAGGGGACATAACACGATTTGGCTGAAACTTTGCGTGAAGTGTTCTGGTATGACTTCCAGCAATTGTGCTTAGAATGGTTGAAATCGGTCCATAACCGGAAATAGCTGTCATATAAGCCGATCTTGGCTCTTGATTTGATCCATATAAACCGATTCTTATCCAATACGGTTGACATTTTGCATATGTCGTTTTGGTATGACTTCCAACAATTGTTTCAAGTATGGTCTAAATCGGTATACAACCTGATATAGCTGCCATGTAAACCGATCTGCCAGATTGACTTTTGAGCCTCTGGAGGGGGCGATGTGTCACTTTTTGCGCCACTTCAAAAAAAAACTGCCACGTTTTTTTTTTTTAAATTACACTTTTTGTGCCACTATATGAAAATTTCCCACTGTAACGCTGCCGCTGCCCCACCCATGGTATTAGAATCGTTCTGGGAGATTTTAATGCGAAGGTAGGGAAGGCAGGCCTTTTTATGGTCCAATAGTCGAAAAGTTTAGCCTCCACGAGATAACGCCCAGTGATGGTTTGAGGCTGATAGATTTCGCCGCGGCAAAAAACATGGAAGTTAGGTTAGGTTGAAGTCGCAGTCTGCCATCAGACTCACTTAGACATTTTCGTCCATTGTGATACCACAGGAACAGAAGAAGGAAGATGCCTTCTAGTTCTTACCGCTGAACCATCCAGATCGCTTTAAAAAGCCCAATAACTTGAGAATGTTCACATCCGCTAAATCAGACAGGTTCTCAAAGAAATGAGAACCTAAAGTGGAACTCCTTCTAACTGTAAGTGCGGGTCTCGAGTCTCTTCTTCCTCGATGTCCCTACAGCTTCTGTAAAAGTCGTTGCTGGCAAGCTTCAGTCTGTCAGCATGTTTTCCGATAGACAGTGATCTGTCATGACGGACACAATGACTGAGACGTCTGTTCTAGCCAATGACAGCCTAGATGAGGCCACATAGTTTTGGAATTCTCACAGCCCCCTCTTTGGGACCATCTATCATTCGTAGCCCTTCGGGATGGTCCTGAAAACTTAGCTTACATGGCAGTTAGTAGCATCAGATTTCAACATAAAAATATTCACAAATATTCACACGGCTGTCACCCGTTTAAAACACGAGGAACCAAATTAATTACGTTGTGATAGATAAAATGCATTCATTCAGCGTGCTAGATGTACGATTGATCCGTGGAGCGAATATAGATTCGGATCATTACTTTGTTGCAGTAAAGGTTCGCACCCGTTTGAACATGGCAAGGAAAGGCTGACACTGCACGGAAGCTGGACATTGAAAAGCTTCATCCAGCGTGTTAGATGTACGATCGATCCGTGGAGCGAATATAGATTCGGATCATTACCTTGTTGCAGTAAAGGTTCGCACCCGTTTAAACATGGCAAGGAAAGTACGATCTGACACCGCACAGAAGCAGGACATTGAAAAGCTGCAAACACAACAGATGGCAGCGACATACTCCACTCGACCGACCCAACTGCTTGAAGAAAGCACTCCTAGCTCCGATATAATGGAGCAGTGGCAAACCATTGCTCACTCCATGGAAAATGCTGCGAAATTCGTACTTGGGTACCGGAAGCCTCCCCCAAGAAACACATGATACGACCAAGAATGTCGAGTTGCTTTTGAAGCCAAGAATGCGGCATATAGAGCCACCCTGCAATCAGTATCAACGCGCCAAATGGAGGAGAGGCAGAAAAGGAGAGAGCCGAAACGTCTATGCCGCAAAAGGAACAAGTAAAAGAGCATATAGTTCGGCCGGGTCGAACTTTGGATACCCACCACCTCGGGTATATATGTAAACCCCCTTTCGTCACAATCCGGTGAATATTGGATAACTTATGCACCGAAATTCGGCGCGGACATTGAGTGGTCTAATAAATATAAGTCACTGTTAAGTTTTGTAGAACAAAATATTGTTCTTTTTGGCAGCTATATCCAAATAAAAACAGATCTGAACCATAAGGGACAGGGATGTCGACAAGCCTAACATAAGTCACTGCGTCAAATTTCAACGAAATCGGATAATAAATGGCCGGATAAATAATGGATAAAATCCTAAAGGCAAAAAAAAAATTAACTGTTTCCAATTTCAGCGAAATCGGGTAATAAATAAAGCTTTTATGGGCTTCAGACCCTTTATCGGCAGATCGGTCTATACGGTAGCTATATTTAAATATAGTCCGATCTAAACCATATTTGGGTCGGATGTTGGGTGGCCTAAAACTACTCATTAATTCAAATTTAAGTGAAATCGGTAAAAAAAAATTAAGCTTTTATGGGCTTCAGACCATTTATCGGGAGATCGGTCTATAGGGCAGCTATATCTAAATATAGTCAGAACTGAACCATAATTGGGTCGAATGTTGGAAGACCTAAAACTACTCACTGTTTCAAATTTCAGCGAAATGGGATAAAACATAAAGCTTTTATGGGCTTCAGACCCTTTATCGGGTGATCGGTCTATATGGCAGCTATATCTAAATATAGTCCGATATGTACCATATTTAGGTCAGATGCCGGGAGGCTTAAAATAACCCACTGTTTCAAATTTCAAGAAATAACCCACTGTTTCAAATTTCAGTGAAATCGGATAAAAATAAAGCATTTATGGGCATCAGACCCTTTATCGGGAGATCGGTCTATAGGGCAGCTATATCTGAATATAGTCCGATCTGAATCATATTTATGTCAGATATCAGAAGGCATAACCCACTGTTTCAAATTTCAGCGAAATCGGGTAATAAATAAAGCATTCATTGGCATTAGACCTTTTATCGGGTGATCTGTCTATATGGCAGCTATATCCAAATATGGTCCGATTTGGCCCGTTCAAGAACTTAATCAGCGTGCATCAAAAAGACAAATCTGTGCCAATTTCAGCTCAATATCTCAATTCTTTAAGGCTGTAGAGTGATTACAACAGACGGACGGATAGACGGACAGACACACGGACATCGTTAAATTGTCTTAGAATTTAAAAAGGTGGTCTCACGCGAACAGCTGGTCACAACCGGCCGGGTTTGACGGTATTAAGATATCAGATTTTTGTTTGCAGTCTCTTTATTGTTATCTTCTTTATCTCAAATTCTCCGCTCATGCGCGAACACGTATACACACACGCACACAAATTTGTTTGCGTGACGATCAGCTTGGTGGTAGCATGGCGGATTGCACCATATGATTCGTGGTTGTTGTATTGTACAATTGAGATCACATTTACTTATTTCGCCATGCGGGGTTTAAGATAACGCATTTTAAAACCCCGTTTACATTGCTCTTAAAACCCGTATTTAATGGTTCAATCATGTGTTTTCTCTTTATAAAATCAGCTGACGAGAACCTTAACGGGGTTTAAAATTTTTTTTTTCTGATTTCATTCATTAAGTTAAATTTTAATAAATAGTTAAAATGTGCTTTCAATAAATACTACGATTTTTATTCATGATATTTCACACCTTTTAGACTTTTTTTCGTTGATTTCTATTTGTTTACACTTTTTCTCGCTGCTGGAAGGACAAAACACTATTATCGGCATCAAGTTATACAAATTTTTGCTTTTGGTTTTCTTTTCAGACGACAACTCTACTGAACGTTAGTTGCTATTGATGTTGTTGGAGCAGTTTGTTGTGTTCTATCTTTCATCTGCATGAATCTGTTGAGTGTCAAGACTCAGGATCTGGGGTGCGTCCACAGGGATCTGGGCCTGAGTCGAGTGGGTCTGGCTGTGCAGTTAAACAGGTGACGCGTGTCGAGGTCTCAGGTTACAATCGGAAATACATCTTGCACGTCGGCATCAATCCTTGCCTTAGTGTACGTGTTGCTATACACAATCAAGCCTAAGCGTTTTTTAAGGTCCCGGAAGGCGCCCTGCCAACCCCTTAGCAGGATGCCTTCCATAAATATTTATGACATGACATTTGTTTTAAATTTTAGTACCTATTCTTTTATCTTATCATTTGTTACTCAAAATTCAAAATTTGCAATGGCTGATGATGATAATGATAAACCAAAGAAACATACTTTGGAGTCACTGTTTCATCTTTATGCCAATAACGTTGTCGTGCGTTTAGACTTGGATAATGTAGACTATGATTGTATTTTACTGTCTCAGATTGACTATTGGCTAGAGCAGGCCAAACTTTTGAAAACTGTCTTCTCGATGACCGAAACGGGTTTGGTTTACATGAAATTTAGGTAAAATCCTGCACCTATATTTTTGTGTAAGAATTCCCAAACAAAATTTTCGTTATCTCATTTGCAGAAAATGGAGATTGAATTATGAAGAATTTATGGATTTCATTGAACAAATATGTGAGGGAAAGATTATCACCGTGGATGATGTAAAATCAATTCTCTTGGAGGCCGGTGTTCCAGGTTCGGGCTCTGGAGATGTTGTAGTCGTCAAATAGTTAAAACAGACACCATATTTCCTATAAATCTTGTTGTTCTTCACATTAGCTAGCCGTTTTATTCAGTACAGATATCTTGACATGTTTGAGGGCTTTTTAGTTATGTGTTCACCAATTTTCAGACGCCATCTGACAGCACATCACCGATCCACTTACGGATGTTGTAGCAAACGGATATGCCTTCGCTCGATGTTAGACGAACCATCACCTATATTTGCCCTGCATGCAACACGGGACCCCATGACACCAATCACCTATTTATATGCCCGGTGAAAACTCATCTGACTGCAGAATTACTATAGACCGCTTCAACTGAAGCAGCCAGATTCCTGGAGACGGTGGCCGAGTCAGAATAATCTTAAAATGTAATAGTCTGTATACATACAGCGAATGTGGCTACAACACCAACGCAGCAGCCGTTCCTATAGGTCGGAACGACGAGGATCGCTAACTTCACATACAAATGTATGGGGTTACAATAAGTGTGTTCGTGTGCAAATTTGCACAAATTGTTACTGGAAGTCGTTCGCGTACTTTATTTGCCAGCAAAAGAGAGCGGTAGAGTGCGTGAAAGCAAGCAAATTTTTTAAAAGTTTGGTAAATGAGAGCTTGGAAATTTTTACTGGATGTTTTTTTCCCAATAGAAATTTGCATCATTGAACAACTGTTTTATGAAAACCAACGATTTAATTCAAAAAATAGCAAAAGAGACTAAAGGCTGTTATTACTCCTGCAACTTTTTACGGGAAAAGTACGCGAACGGACTTTTTCCCAGTAGAAATTTGCAGCATTGAACAACTGTTTTATGAAAACCAAGGGTTTAATTAAAAAAATAGGAAAAGGGACTTAAGGCTGGTATTACTCCTGCAATTTTTTACTGGAAAAGTACGCGAACGGACTTAATAATCACAACCTGCAGAGTTTATTGATCTGGGTTATCAACAGATCCAGAGGTTAGGTCACTTGCGAAAACAAAGTGGATAGGCCCCATGAACATCATTAAGGATGTCAAATTGAAAATGTCAAAAAATAGGAGAAAACACAAACAAAGAATTAATGTAAAAAGGAGACAAGTTGATATCCTAAATGGTAAGTACTGCCAAAAATTAAAAAAAAAATATTTATGTCGACTGATTGCTTGGCTTAACCTTATTCAGTGAATCCTGCAACAGATCATAGCAAAACATTTTTATCCTAGCGCTATACAGTACTTGGTATTTATCGATATAATGTGATACGATCCGTTTACATGTTCTTTGTACTGTATATCACTTAAATAGGCTGTGGCGTAGCATTTGTTAATGTTGGTTGTTGCGAAGGCACCGAATGATATGGATTATCGAATGCTTTTATTCGACTTATTGGCTCAAGATTGAAATGGAAGATCATGGATATATAGCATGGATATTTTTTGTCGTTTTATTGGCGGTACCCAAACGGATGGACAGGACGGGGCTAAGACGGCTATGCCAGGGACATATTGGGATAGTACCAGTATACCTGTGGGGTCAAAAGGCATACGGACCCCAGTATATATGATTCCAGCCATGGTATATGCCATCTGCCTGGCGATGCCCCATTATGATAAGTGCCCCTGGTTGACATCACCAATGGCCGACCATACACCGAAGAGACCAGACGTATTGACATATGGCTCATCTTTTCGGCAGGCGTTGGAAAGTGCTTTGTGTTGTTGCTTTGGCGATTATTGGGTGGATGAGCTATAGCGATAGCTTTGTGCTGGAATTATAGTTATGAAGACAGCACAGTATATTTTGTTGGAATTCATTTCGATTCGTTGTTGCTTAATGCCCATATTCATAAAACTTAAAAGAAGCGTTAGAGTTGGCTTATTTGACAGATTCCAGCAAAACTGTCTAATAAGCCTACTATGAAGCTGTTTTGGGTTCTGTGAATACGGGTGTGAGTCTATATGTGTTGCTTTATTCATATGTATGTAGGCCGGCATGACAGAGATGTCACCTCGAAGTATTGCTATTGGGCCGGTTGGAAGACAATACATCATTGGGCAGGTGCGTTTTGCCCACCCCATTTCATGAATCTGGCAGGGAATTGTTTCCCGTGCTTTGCCATGTCTGGTCCAGAAGACAATTATTTTGCTTGTAGATTTATATTTTTTTTCTGCCATAAACATGCATTTCGCTGCATAGCCACATTTACGATACGAAGTGGTTTTTGGTGGCGAGTATGTATGTATGTGTGTGCGTGCTCTATAAGCAAATGACTTGATTTTCTTTTGTACAATTTCTGGCCGGTATTTTTTTATTTGCCATGGGCCAGAAGGTGACCAGTAGGCTGATGTATGTTTTTTATTGTCAGTGGAATGGAATGTGCCTCAGTTTTTATGCGGTGAAAGAAATTAATTTTAATTTCTTTTTATCTTTTTTTTGATATTTGTGTGTCTGCTCTGTTGCTTGCTTTGTGTGGAATGGCGTGGTTTGTCTGACAGCAACATGTTAGGAAGTGGTCGGAGGCATCGAAGTTTTTACGATAAGCGGAGTTGCATAAAATAGTAGTCGTCCATTCATAAATCCCGGAGGACATGGGGAATGACGACAATGGGATGTAGGACTGGGGAAAAGCAACGGGTGAAAACTTTAAAACAAAAGAAAATCAAAACCTGGTTTCGAAGATAAAATGCAGATTAAAGAAATGGCGTATTGCGGCTTGGGTAGATTGAGTATAAATAGGGTAGAAGCGTCAAAGATTGCCATTTTTAAAAAAATGTCAAATATTGCGACGGACGGATCTCTGGTGTTTAAATAAAAAAAAAAAAAAAGAAATAAAAAGTAAAGTAAATACGTGCAAATAGTGGAATGGTTAACATTTGGTAATATATTGTTGTTTTAGTCACAGATTTTTTTTCATTGGGTCCAAGGAATTTAATTGAAGAATTCCAATTTTTGAAATAATTTTTCGCGCGCAATATCGAAATAAGAATTCGTGTGAGTATAGACAACGAAGTGAAAAACTTCACGTGAATTACCATGTTTTAATTTGATAGGAAGCTATTGGCCTCCTGATCTATCAGGAGGCGGCAGTCCCTTTTTGGAATTTTGGTGCCCTATTTGGAGGTACATGGTCTTTGACACACGTTGCGCCCAGAATTGTGTTTTGACAACATCCATTCGTGCCAGAGTAAACACCCTCATATACCCAACCAACAGTAATATTCCCCCCAAATCCGTGGACATAAAGGTAGGAATCAAAAGTTGTAATCCCTGATAGCAATCTGTGGGTGTAAAGCACCAGCAACCTTTAGTCCGTCCGACCGTGTGGCCACTCTTGCCTTTTGTTGTCCAATTGGAACAGCGCTAATAACATCTCGTAATTGGAAGAATAACATAACCCCCAGTACTGGCTGTTAGATATGTTCGTGTGTGTGTGCCTGTAACTCATAGCAGAGCATTGTATTCGGTGAGACGTGTGTTTAATAGCCAAGTAAGAAGAAAGCCCGATTTTTAATTTAATGAATTTTGTGCTGATAACGTCATAATTGTCATTAAAGACATTATGAGATAAAAAGATTTTTATATTCCCAAAGAGAAAGAATTATTATGAACCTAAATAATCATTCATTTTTATATACATATTGACCCTATTTATGCAAATTTTTTTTTATAATATATTTATTTTTATGATTTATGTAGTGTCGTAGTTATAAGTTTAACCATCTTTTTATCCTTTCCTTACCTTTTTTTTGTGTTTTTTTTATTAAATATTATTTGTTAGGGATACTACAAAGTGAATCGGAAGCCATGTGTTGTTGATAGGGGCATATTTACTAATGTTTAACCCCAGATTAGAATCTACTTAATAGAGCTCTTTTAGGTAGGAAAAGTAACGTAAATTTTTAAAACCAGTATTTGGGATGGTCCCAGGAACTTTGTAGGTCTCATGTTTTCTTCTGATTCGTTTTTTTTTATTTTTTATCATATTGACCAATTTTGACAATATTGATTATTTTTACCAAATTTTATTATAAAAGAAAGGAAAATATGAATAAATATGTGTTTTGATTTAAGGGTATTAATAACCTATATGTTTTGAGTTCTTGATTCATTGAGAGGCAATATGTGAAGGCATAATGGAGTGACTTGAGGCTTAGGAAAAGGGGTTCACGGAAAATCAGGATTTGGTATGAGTGAACCATGGTAGGGAGGGCTGAGTGGGAGGTCTGGTCATCAAGGACCTCATAATAATGCAGATATCCCTTTACGTAGCGTGTTTTTGTTTTGTCAGATGTGTTCATTTTTTTTTGTAAGCATACTTTTTTTTTCTTTGTTATGCCTCAGGCTGGGTTTCGGCGGGTTAAGAACCTCCTGAGTATGGTTGAGCTGCCGGTTTGCCGGACCTAGTGCTATAAAGGGGACATAACAGAAATGGCGCCCAAACGAAAATTTGATACTTTTGTATTACAGATGATAGTGATAGGGACCGGAAGTAGAGTGGGTGTTGTCCTGAGGAACTTTCACTTTGTGATATTGGAAGTAGTGTATAATAAGGGTACGCAACATCTAAGTACCACGCAATAGCATACTAGTTGATTATAATAGCCCGGATCGAATCGAGTCGATACTAGATATGTCTAATAAGTGTTGCAGCCGGACTTTCCTATAAAGTCATTTGTTGTGCAATATTATGATTAGATTTATTTTAGTGGATAGACTGGATTTTAGGATATCTTAATGGGTCAAGTGCAATATCTTGTTCGTCTACGTGTAACAATGATTGTTTGTAAGGATCTGTGTTATATGTCGTAATTATACTTTTTATTTATACATATTGTTTGTGTTTGATTCTTTCCGAGGAAAGGAGGAATGTATTAGCCGTTGTAGAGACATGTTTTTTGCAAGTCAGATGTAATACGATACTCCACAATTCTTGTTTTGATTCGAATGGATACGAAACTGCCAGAATTTCGGAAGATCAATGCATGTTTGTTTTAGAATGTTAATTTAGATTTGTCTTGGATATCTGCATCAGAATTCCCCATAGGGGAACACTCTAATATATTTCTAGGTTGATTTGCCTCAGACTTTGGCACCTTGGTATATATTCCAAGCAGTCGACTTTTGACCGTCATGAATACAGGATTGGTCTACGAATCATAGCCTGGATCGGATTGTCAAGTTTAGGAGAGAAAGGGCAAATCGAACGATCTCGTCACTCCCATGTTTATATGCACCACATATTCCTCTCAAGATTTTTGTTTTGTGTTATCAGAAATCGTGAAAAAGCTTCCAGGTGAAGTGGGTTGTCTTTAATTATCTTATTCAATAATTTTTTTTGTTTTCATGAATAATTAATATACGTATAGAACTTTGATTAAAGCAATTATATTTTTTTTGTATACTACTGTAGAAATATTTTTTTTTGTGATTAAATTATTTATAAATAAACAAATACTTTAATATATACCTAAAATAATCACTCAAAGAAGAAGTTATATAATAACATAAATAAATAGATTAACAATAAATAAATCAAATAGAATATTGGGGAACTTGTGGCAAAGGGAGATTTATACAGTAGATTGTAGGTTATGAATACACGGTCTCGAAGCCGGAGTAAGAGAAATCGCGGTCAGGCTTTTGACCCAAATACGTCAGTGGCTGAGATAGAATTGAAAAGGCAAAGAATGGCCGAACCGGGCACATCAGGCAACGCGAATGAGGGTCAAATACGGGATCTCTCGAATACCATAATTAATCAGCCAGTTACGGCACCTGCTGGAACATCGGAAAATAGGTTAAACGATAATAATCAGGGTATTGAGGGTACCGTAAAGGCTATAGTTAGCAATGAATTGATTGATATACGCAGGACAATGGAGACGTTGGCCAGGTCGATTAAGGATTTGTCTATGGTAGTAGGGCAACGACAAGCTCCACCTAGTGAGCGTGCCATTTCTGGCGTAGGTGACGGTGGCTTGGTTAACGAGGCTTTAGTACAGAGGCCAATGGCAGATACGCATGATTCTGCGGTGGCCACGGATAGGCCCGGATCCGCCATGCACTCCACAAACAGCAGTAGCCACTATCCAAACTCCGCGATAAATGATCAAATAAGGATTAGAATTGACAAGTTTGGAATAAATTTTGACGGTAACGTACAAAGATTGACCGTAGAGGAATTTATTTTCCGTCTCGAGTGTCTGCAGGCCCAGTACGCGATTCCATGGGAAGAGGTTTTGAGAGATTTCCGCTTGTTAGTTTCTGGCCCTGCTCTGGAATGGTTTTGGCACTCGCAGAAGACCAAATATTTCCGAGATTGGTTCCAATTGAGAGAGGCATTATTGTGCCAGTATCGAACCACGAAATCAGCGTTTGAGGCCATGAGGGATTTGGTAGATCGGAAGCAGGCAGGAAACGAGACAGTAGACGGGTACTTTCACAGCATGGCCCAGCTACGCGCCAGATTGGTGCAGCCTATAGGCGACCTAGACATGGTGAACATTTTGAAGGTGAATGTCAGGGATAATATAAAGATGATTGTTTACCCAATGTCCATTTCCACTGTGGAGATGTTACGAACTGAATGTAAGGAGGCGGAAAGAAATTTCCCCCGTAGAGAGCACAGATCCATGCCAGTATCCCGCCCCGTTAGGCAGGTCAGTGAAGTTTTTGTAGACGGTTATGAGGGTTTTGAACCAGATTATCAGCAGGATACTTCCGAGGAAGTGGCAGCTATTCGAATTCAAAACCAAAGGCAACCGAAGCAACTAATTTGCTGGAATTGTAACGAGGCCGGACATGTTTTTATGGAGTGTACTTCATCGGTAAGGTCCCTATTTTGTTATAGGTGCGGGAAACCGAACACCATAACTCCAAAATGTCCGAATTGCCAGCAGGGAAACCACCGGAGGGGCGTGGAGAAGTCAGGGGAACCGCGTCCGTCGGAAAACCCTGCGAACTAGCTCCAGTCGAGATTATATCCCGCAAGGAACAGAGTGTGAAGGAGAGAAATCGAGATGATATGATAGTGGAGCAGGAGGTGAAATTGACAGCTGGAAATAGACATTACATACCTGTTGAGATTCGGCAACAAAATTATAATGAGGCTCGAGATCGGATAATGGGCCCGGATTACAGTCCAAAAGAATTATCTAACCGAATCATTAAGATACGTCAGAGGACGGCAGAACAACGAAGATGCAAGCGTCTTGTAGTAGAGTCGATTGAGCGAGCCACTCGAGAAGACGGTGATCCTAGAGCATATGCTATTATTGAAGTGAGGAACAGTTTGATAAAAGGGTTATTAGATACTGGGGCTTCCGTCAGTATATTGGGACGAGGTTGCAGAGAAAGAGTTGAGGAATTGCAACTTGACATAAAACCTATGTTCAACAATGTTGCAACGGCGAGTGGCCACAATTATAGGATTCTAGGCAAGATTGTTTGCGACATCAGATACAAGGATGTCTCAAAGGAGATGAATTTATATCTTTGCCCAGATCTGGAGCAAGAACTGTACCTAGGTATTGACTTTTGGCGAGAGTTTAATCTTGCTCCAGAAATATTAGGGTGTGCCGAATTGGATGTCCATCGCATGGCTATGGATTTCGTTGAAGCGCGACAAGAGTGCAAATTGAGACCTCACGACCTGACAGAGGACCAGAAACGAAGATTAGATGAGGCTATAGACCAATTTGATACTTTTGAGCAGAAGGGCTTGGGGCGTACCCAGCTCGAGAAACATACCATAAGATTGATTGAAGGGGCGGAGCCCGTGAAAGACCGATATTATCCGATATCTCCGGCCGTGCAGAAGATAACGTACGAAGAAATCGATAACATGCTGCGCTTGAATGTTATCGAACCTAGCGAAAGTCCTTGGAGCAATCGGACTACCATAGTAAGAAAACCCGGAAAGAACCGTTTTTGCCTTGATGCGAGAAAATTGAATAAGTTGACGGAAAAGGACGCCTACCCGCTTCAAAATATCGACGGTATTTTGAGTAGGATAGATGAGACGTATTTTATCAGTAGCGTCGATTTAAAGTTCGCATTTTGGCAGATAGAATTGGATGAGGAGAGTAGAAAATACACGGCCTTTACAGTTGCTGGTCGACCTTTATACCAGTTCCGCGTCATGCCCTTTGGGCTATGTAATGCGGCGCAGAGACTATGCCGTTTAATGGACAAGGTCGTACCAAGCAAGCTGAAGGAGAACGTATTTGTATACTTAGATGATTTACTGGTAATATCGAGCGGTTTTGAGGAGCATATTCGCCTTTTGAAGGAGGTGGCTCAATGTTTGAGAAACGCTGGTTTGACAATAGGCCTAAAGAAGTCTCAGTTTTGCTTCAGGGAGTTAAAGTACCTTGGATTTATTATTGGTGATGGTATGCTCCGAACGGACCCCGATAAACTCGAGGCTATACGCAAGATTCCGATCCCGAAAAATCCAAGGGAGGTGCGTAGCTTTCTGGGTACTGCGGGCTGGTACCGCAGATTTATAAGGGATTTCGCGACTATATCAGCCCCTTTGACGGATACCCTTAAGAAAGCGAGGAGATTTACGATGACTGAGGAGGCGAGGTGTGCTTTTGAAGAATTGAAGAAGGCTCTAACGTCAGCGCCGGTTTTGCGGCATGCTGATTTTACACGAAGATTCTTCGTACAATGTGACGCCTCAGACTACGGTATAGGGGCTGTTCTTTTTCAGTTGAATGACCAAGGGGAGGAGCACCCGATTGCGTTTTACTCGCAGAAATTGAACCAATGCCAGCGCAATTACAGTGTGACGGAGAAGGAGTGCCTTGCTGCCGTTATGGCAATAAGGAAATTTAGACCATATGTGGAGTTGATGGACTTCACCGTCATAACTGATCACGCGAGTTTGCAATGGTTAATGGGTCTCAAGGATTTGAGCGGAAGACTCGCCCGTTGGTCATTACAGCTGCAAGCGTACCGTTTCGACATAGAACATCGCAGAGGAAAGGATAACGTCGTTGCCGATATGCTGTCGCGGGTACCCTGTATTGAGGAACTGGATCTCAACCAGGTCCTGGATTTTGAGACTACAGAATTTGAGAGCGAGGCCTATCAAGACCTGATTAGAACGGTGGAAACCAATGGCGATAGACTCCCGGATTTGAAGGTGAAGAACGGTATGGTCTTTAAGAGGGTTCGAGGAGAGTGCGACGAGGAACTCCAGGAATACGTTTGGAGACTGTGGATACCCGACGCCTTGACTCATGTACTCATTCAGAAAGCCCATGACGGACCTACGGCTGCTCATGGTGGAATGGCTAAGACCCTATACTGACTTCGACAGACTTTCTACTGGCCTAATATGTGCACTCAGGTGAGGCAGTACGTTAACAATTGTGCTACGTGTAAGGAGACCAAGTCGGTGAATCGTAGCACTCAACCTACGATTGGCAATGAGGTGAGAACGGAGAGGCCGTTTCAAAAATTGTATATGGACTTTTTGGGTAAATATCCCCGGTCCAGAAGCGGTAACGCCTATATTTTTATTGTGGTAGACCACTTTTCGAAATTTACCTTCCTGAAGGCGATGAGAGAGGCGACTGCTACGAACGTGGTTAAATTTCTGGTCGAGGAAATTTTTAGGAAATTCGGTGTCCCAGAAACCATACATAGTGACAACGGGGCCCAATTTGTGTCAAAACATTTCAGAGAAATGGTGAATTCGTATCAAATCAGACACATGCAGACAGCGCCGTACTCTCCTCAATCTAACGCCTCAGAACGGGTAAACCAATCCGTTCTGAATGCGATTAGGGCTTACTTGGAGAAGGATCATCGAGACTGGGACCTCTACTTGTCGGAGATAGAGTGTGCACTGAGGACCTCGGTACATACAGCGACGGGCGTGACCCCGTTCTTTTCGCTTTTCGGATACCATATGTATTCAAGCGGGTCCGATTATAATCTGGCCAGGAGATTAGGTTCACTGACGGAGCATGAACTGGTACATATGGATAAAGCGGACCGCATGGCCCTTATTCGCGGAAAAATCAAGGATAATATGCATAGGGCATTTGAAGCTAGCTCCAGGCGATACAATCGCAGAGCGCGAACGGTCAAATTTGTCCCCGGTCAGGAGATATATCGCCGCAATTATGCCTTGAGTGATTTTGGCAAAAATTTCAATGCTAAATTTGCAAGGAAATTTTCGAAGTGCAGAATAAGCGGTATGGTGGGCAATAATATGTACCAGTTGGAGGATCTCAAGGGCAAACCTCTCGGTGTCGCCCATGCCAAGGACCTTAAGGCCTAACTTTACTGTGATAACATCTTTACCGTACTAAGTGCAATATTATCTGTGATCTAGATTAAACCGCGTGCAATATGGGATCAAGTATATGTTCGAGTATTTGTCCTAATTGTCTGTGGTTGTCTCTAGGTTATAGGATATTGGGGTAGAGGTGCAATAAGGGTGTCGTTTACCTTGGTATATGACGGAGTCGATCCCAACTGTTTGTTGGAGGCGGTATTGTGATAAGCGAGATGTCTTTGGGTTTGAATCTGAAATGGGAAAAAAATGAAGGGACCACAAAGTAAACTCATTATCAGTGAAATTGTGGAGATACTTCCCTAATTCTGATCTAGGTGATAGTTGCCCGGCTAATGAGACGTCAGGGTGTGGGAGTTCCCCACGTTGAACGCCCGATAATTGCCGTTCGCACACCGTTCATTCCGGCGTCAACTTGAAATCCTCGGTGTTTTGTTGCGAAGGCACCGAATGATATGGATTATCGAATGCTTTTATTCGACTTATTGGCTCAAGATTGAAATGGAAGATCATGGATATATAGCATGGATATTTTTTGTCGTTTTATTGGCGGTACCCAAACGGATGGACAGGACGGGGCTAAGACGGCTATGCCAGGGACATATTGGGATAGTACCAGTATACCTGTGGGGTCAAAAGGCATACGGACCCCAGTATATATGATTCCAGCCATGGTATATGCCATCTGCCTGGCGATGCCCCATTATGATAAGTGCCCCTGGTTGACATCACCAATGGCCGACCATACACCGAAGAGACCAGACGTATTGACATATGGCTCATCTTTTCGGCAGGCGTTGGAAAGTGCTTTGTGTTGTTGCTTTGGCGATTATTGGGTGGATGAGCTATAGCGATAGCTTTGTGCTGGAATTATAGTTATGAAGACAGCACAGTATATTTTGTTGGAATTCATTTCGATTCGTTGTTGCTTAATGCCCATATTCATAAAACTTAAAAGAAGCGTTAGAGTTGGCTTATTTGACAGATTCCAGCAAAACTGTCTAATAAGCCTACTATGAAGCTGTTTTGGGTTCTGTGAATACGGGTGTGAGTCTATATGTGTTGCTTTATTCATATGTATGTAGGCCGGCATGACAGAGATGTCACCTCGAAGTATTGCTATTGGGCCGGTTGGAAGACAATACATCATTGGGCAGGTGCGTTTTGCCCACCCCATTTCATGAATCTGGCAGGGAATTGTTTCCCGTGCTTTGCCATGTCTGGTCCAGAAGACAATTATTTTGCTTGTAGATTTATATTTTTTTTCTGCCATAAACATGCATTTCGCTGCATAGCCACATTTACGATACGAAGTGGTTTTTGGTGGCGAGTATGTATGTATGTGTGTGCGTGCTCTATAAGCAAATGACTTGATTTTCTTTTGTACAATTTCTGGCCGGTATTTTTTTATTTGCCATGGGCCAGAAGGTGACCAGTAGGCTGATGTATGTTTTTTATTGTCAGTGGAATGGAATGTGCCTCAGTTTTTATGCGGTGAAAGAAATTAATTTTAATTTCTTTTTATCTTTTTTTTGATATTTGTGTGTCTGCTCTGTTGCTTGCTTTGTGTGGAATGGCGTGGTTTGTCTGACAGCAACATGTTAGGAAGTGGTCGGAGGCATCGAAGTTTTTACGATAAGCGGAGTTGCATAAAATAGTAGTCGTCCATTCATAAATCCCGGAGGACATGGGGAATGACGACAATGGGATGTAGGACTGGGGAAAAGCAACGGGTGAAAACTTTAAAACAAAAGAAAATCAAAACCTGGTTTCGAAGATAAAATGCAGATTAAAGAAATGGCGTATTGCGGCTTGGGTAGATTGAGTATAAATAGGGTAGAAGCGTCAAAGATTGCCATTTTTAAAAAAATGTCAAATATTGCGACGGACGGATCTCTGGTGTTTAAATAAAAAAAAAAAAAAAGAAATAAAAAGTAAAGTAAATACGTGCAAATAGTGGAATGGTTAACATTTGGTAATATATTGTTGTTTTAGTCACAGATTTTTTTTCATTGGGTCCAAGGAATTTAATTGAAGAATTCCAATTTTTGAAATAATTTTTCGCGCGCAATATCGAAATAAGAATTCGTGTGAGTATAGACAACGAAGTGAAAAACTTCACGTGAATTACCATGTTTTAATTTGATAGGAAGCTATTGGCCTCCTGATCTATCAGGAGGCGGCAGTCCCTTTTTGGAATTTTGGTGCCCTATTTGGAGGTACATGGTCTTTGACACACGTTGCGCCCAGAATTGTGTTTTGACAACATCCATTCGTGCCAGAGTAAACACCCTCATATACCCAACCAACAGTAATATTCCCCCCAAATCCGTGGACATAAAGGTAGGAATCAAAAGTTGTAATCCCTGATAGCAATCTGTGGGTGTAAAGCACCAGCAACCTTTAGTCCGTCCGACCGTGTGGCCACTCTTGCCTTTTGTTGTCCAATTGGAACAGCGCTAATAACATCTCGTAATTGGAAGAATAACATAACCCCCAGTACTGGCTGTTAGATATGTTCGTGTGTGTGTGCCTGTAACTCATAGCAGAGCATTGTATTCGGTGAGACGTGTGTTTAATAGCCAAGTAAGAAGAAAGCCCGATTTTTAATTTAATGAATTTTGTGCTGATAACGTCATAATTGTCATTAAAGACATTATGAGATAAAAAGATTTTTATATTCCCAAAGAGAAAGAATTATTATGAACCTAAATAATCATTCATTTTTATATACATATTGACCCTATTTATGCAAATTTTTTTTTATAATATATTTATTTTTATGATTTATGTAGTGTCGTAGTTATAAGTTTAACCATCTTTTTATCCTTTCCTTACCTTTTTTTTGTGTTTTTTTTATTAAATATTATTTGTTAGGGATACTACAAAGTGAATCGGAAGCCATGTGTTGTTGATAGGGGCATATTTACTAATGTTTAACCCCAGATTAGAATCTACTTAATAGAGCTCTTTTAGGTAGGAAAAGTAACGTAAATTTTTAAAACCAGTATTTGGGATGGTCCCAGGAACTTTGTAGGTCTCATGTTTTCTTCTGATTCGTTTTTTTTTATTTTTTATCATATTGACCAATTTTGACAATATTGATTATTTTTACCAAATTTTATTATAAAAGAAAGGAAAATATGAATAAATATGTGTTTTGATTTAAGGGTATTAATAACCTATATGTTTTGAGTTCTTGATTCATTGAGAGGCAATATGTGAAGGCATAATGGAGTGACTTGAGGCTTAGGAAAAGGGGTTCACGGAAAATCAGGATTTGGTATGAGTGAACCATGGTAGGGAGGGCTGAGTGGGAGGTCTGGTCATCAAGGACCTCATAATAATGCAGATATCCCTTTACGTAGCGTGTTTTTGTTTTGTCAGATGTGTTCATTTTTTTTTGTAAGCATACTTTTTTTTTCTTTGTTATGCCTCAGGCTGGGTTTCGGCGGGTTAAGAACCTCCTGAGTATGGTTGAGCTGCCGGTTTGCCGGACCTAGTGCTATAAAGGGGACATAACATGGTGTGTTTCTATTTGTTAAAGCGCAAGGAGATAATAAACTTCTTGTTTTCCCATTACTTTCTTATGGAAGCAAAAAAACTTACAGATTTCTTTAAGTAGGACATTATTTCTTATTAATTATGTTAAAATTGTAATAAGTGTATTATGTTATCATTGAAGTTTTTGTAGCGTTTCACGAAAAGCGAACATTGTACCAGCCTTTTTAAGTTCAAATGATGAAACGATAAATCCACGTTCTATCGATATGTATGTAAATTTCATGTTATCGATAATTGTTGGTATCACCCCGTAAATTAATGGCTTTCAATTGTCTTACCCCCAATCTTAGTCAAGGAATGTAAACAGAAATGTTCAGGAGTTTTTAAAGTGAAAAATTTTTCCAGAATACTGCATTTATAATTGCAAATATGGAAGCAGAGTTGGATCTAAAGATAAAAGAACAACCTTCGAGGCCTTTTAAATTATAAGTATTCCAAAAATTCGTATTCGTTATTGAGAAAAGTAATGTTTTATTTTCGTCTAGCACGGCTCATCAAATAGTAAGCTTGACCGGCATTAGTTTCGAGAGAAAAAGCATAATTGTAAGTATGGAACTAGAAAAGTAGTTTACTCATTAAAAGTTAATTTAACTTTTTTTCCATAGGGTGCTGTTGAGCTGACCATTGTTCCCACCAAGGAGAACCTACGTATCATACGTCTGAATGCCAAACAGTGTCGCGTTTATAGGGTACTACTCAACGATGTCTGCGAGGCTGACTTTGTGTATTTTGATCCATTCTTGGATATTTGTCAGGGAGATGCGAAAACGTAAGTAAGAAAATAGGAAAAACGTATGTAGTTTCCCCATATAGTGACGGACTGAGTAAAGGTGATAGTGTGTTTCATCATAGGAGGGGACTTATCCTATGTCAACCTGCTATTCTTGTTGTGGAGGAAGCGATTCTCATTAAGACCTTATATATAAGCAGGTCGTTCCTATCCATAGAACCGATCGCGGTGTGAACGATATAACCATTGGTTATTCAATGGCGACAATAACTTGCCTCGTCATAGCGAGTATCACAAGCACTCAGTATTTATGCAAGAGTTTTCCCAGAGACTCCACTCGGTACCACGACTTAAATTGCATTTACGGCGTATACCTACGGAGCATTCCTCTATGCCCAACCTATGGAGGCGGCCGGTACCTCTCTGTTGAGCTACTCATATAACGATGATGCTGTTGTTGTTGTTGCAGCCACATTGTCATGTGGAGGTGTCGATCCTCGTCAAGCTTCTGTATGTAAGCAGGCACGTTCCGGTACAAAAGACCGATCGCCGCGCGAACAAGGTGGCCATTGGTTATTTAAAGGCGTCAATAATGCTGATGCTGTTGTTGTTTGCCTTAGCTGTAGTCCTGACTGCAGTGAAGAAATCGTGTTTGACGAATTGATCGGAAGGCAAAGTACTTATTTAGTCTAAGCATATCTCTAGCTAATCCAAGATTCAGAAAACTCCAGTTTGCAGTAATGTCTTTGAATTGTGGGTATTTTGATTTTTCTTAGAATTGTTATGGAATAGTAATGGCCAAGCAATCTGCACAGTAATATTTGCGTGTATTGTCAAAATAAAGTCCGTATTCCCTATTCTCGAAAACATAATATATCCCTAAATTTTTCCTTAAAATTCTTCCAACTCTTTTCACAGTCGCTGCTTGGAGACATTCTCAAAAAGTCATTTGATTGCTGCTCAGAAAACCGATCCCGATGCTAATTGTGGAGAGTTATTGATACAAATTCCTCCCGAAGGCTATCACATGATTCAGGAGGGACGAGGCCTACGTATTGGCATTGAGTTTTCTTTGGAAAATCCCGAAGGTGGCATTCATTTTGTTATACCACCCACAAGCGAAGATGACCCTCAACCAAACAGCGCCCACATGTATACCCACTCCTATGAGAATTCGTCGCGTTTATGGTTTCCCTGTGTGGACAGTTTCGCAGATCCCTGTACTTGGAAGTTGGAGTTTACGGTCGATAAGCAATTGACTGCTGTTTCCTGTGGCGAGCTTATGGAAGTTGTTATGACTCCAGATTTACGAAGGAAAACGTTTCATTACTCATTGAATGTGCCAGTATGTGCACCCAATATTGCCTTGGCTGTGGGCCCATTTGAGATATACGTTGATCCTCATATGCATGAAGTGACTCATTTTTGTCTGCCTCAATTGCTGCCATTGCTAAAGAATACCGTGCGCTATTTGCACGAAGCATTTGAGTTTTTCGAAGAGACCTTGTCCACGCGCTATCCCTTCTCGTGCTACAAACAGGTTTTTGTAGATCAGGCTGATGCGGATATAAGTGCTTATGCCACCATGAGCATTGCTTCGGTGCATCTTTTGCATAGCATAGCAATAATAGATCAAACTTATGTGTCGCGCACTCTAATGTCCAGAGCTGTTGCGGAACAGTTTTTTGGCTGCTTTATAACATCACATCATTGGTCTGACACATGGTTGGCCAAAGGTATAGCTGAGTATTTATGTGGTCTGTATTCTCGAAAATGCTTTGGCAATAATGAATATCGAGAATGGATACAAAAAGAGCTTGCCAGAGTGGTGAAATATGAGGAGCAATATGGTGGCATAATTTTAGATTGCAGTCAACCTCCTGCCCCATTGCCTGTAAGTGGTACAAATCCAGCGGCAGCTGCTGCCAAACATCAGGAAATTGTGCATTATTTTCCCATTAAAAGTTTGCACACAGTCTCACCGAAATATGTGGATGCCATGCGAAAAAAGGCACATTTGGTTATACGCATGCTGGAGCATCGCATTGGCCAAGAATTGCTGATACAGGTGAGAGAAGTTCAAAATGCCAGTGTAGAATAAGGACTTAATGCGGTGGTGCAATGTTTTTCCTTTTTAGGTTTTCAACAAACAGTTGGCTTTGGCCACCAATGCAGCTGGCACAAAAATTGGTTCTGGCCTTTGGCATCATTTGCTTATATCCACCAATATTTTCATTAAGGCCATATTCACTGTCACCGGCAAGGATATGTCTGTGTTCATGGATCAATGGGTACGCACTGGTGGCCATGCCAAATTTTCTCTTACTTCGGTCTTCAATCGCAAACGTAATACAATTGAATTGGAAATACGTCAGGATTTTGTCAATCAACGAGGCGTTCGAAAATATAATGGCCCTCTGCTGGTGCAGTTACAGGAATTGGATGGTACATTTAAACATATGCTGCAAATAGAGAATACTGTGGTAAAGGCAGATATAACATGTCACTCCAAGAGTCGTCGTAATAAGAAAAAGAAGATTCCTTTGTGCACAGGTGAAGAGGTGGATATGGATCTGTCACCAATGGAGTAAGTTTATAAATCTCTTTTTTTCAATATCATAAATTTTGGTCACAATAATACAAGGAAAATGCAAAAAACTACAACTCATGCACATAATTCATAATATTCAAACTATTGATTTATCTGAAATGCTTCTTGTGGAGGATGACAGTGTGGCACTTTTACACTCTCAAGTCCAAGTTTGACCTCTTCAAAAGTATAGAAAATTATTCGAAAATTGCCAATATTCGTCTAAATTGGTCTTGGTGTGCTTGGAATATGCTATGGCTGTCTGTGCTATGCATCGGATGCAACCGATGTAAACTGCTTAAGCCGGGGGCTGTCGACTCAAAGTGCCTACTCTGTTGACTCTTAGTCTGTACCAGGAATGAAGCCAACCTCGAAACTCTGGTTAAGTGCGATCCATCAGAACCGTATTCATTACTGGTCGGTTTCCGTGAGATGTAATCGCTGCGCGGAGTAGATGACTTTTTGACATGCTATGGATTGACCACGGCTCAGGGCTGATTGCGTTGCCAGAGTTATCAACAATTTGTTACCTGCGTCGTTGTCGGACTATGTGTATTGCCGTGTCAATGCCGAAAAGTGCATCTGTCTTGCAATTCAATTCTACCCAGCATGATTACTGAGTTCCTAGGAAGTGTGAGTCTACGAGGATTATGGAAATAAAGCTTAACAATACATGCAACATGCACAATTGTCACCAGTACTATTTTCTACGTTAAAATCGCAAAGCCAGTTGCATATGCAGGTGGCGATACTCGTCAAGGTCTTATAGGTGAGCAAGCTCGTTCCGGTATTTACGAACGATTTCCGCGGGAACATGATGGCCATTGGTTATTTAAAGGAGCCAATAACTCGCCTTGTCGTTTCGAGCATCGCCGGTGCCACCCGGCCTCTCACTGAGACTCTCCACTCGATACCACTCATTGTCCGCGACTGCAGTTGCAGCTACTCCGTATGGAGCATTCCACTATCCGCAACCTGTGGACGCGCACGGTAGCACCCAGCCAAGCTTCTCGTAGTAACGCAAAAACACCACACAGATTGGAGCTCAAAGTTCCAGCCTGTATGATGCTCATAGTGTTCCCGTTCGGTGTGTTGTGTTCTATCTTTCGTCTACAGGGATCTTGGTCTGGCTGAGCTGTTAAACAGGCGACATGTGTCGTGTGATCCGAGGACACAATCGGAACACACATCCTGCACGTTGGCACCAATCCTTGCCCTATAGGAGTGGAGGTGGCTGCATTAGCCAGAACTATTCAGCCAGAACTACTCTGGTTTGCCGGGGGAGGTCAATTTCTTCGGGTACAGTGCGAGGCGGTCGTTCTCTAGGGACTACATTCTCCCGGTCGCTATTTACCGCATCTGCTACCGTGTCTGCATGAATGTTGTCTAGATTCGCTTGATATGCTGCTTGATCTAGAGGTTGTAGCGCTGAACCTCATGCTCTAGATCATGTAGATCTACCTTAAGCCGGTGGATACCTATCTACAAGATGATAATTTGGATGGTCTCTGCTTAGACAGCATGTAGTTATGTCTTCGCACCGGTAGGATCTTTTTCTTCTGAAGGAGGTGGTCCACATGAGAACTGAGAAGGCAGCCCGTCGCAGTTCGAAAGGCGGTATTCTGGCAGATCTGAATATTATTCCACTGCGTGCCACAGAGCCGACGAGACCACATTGGCGTTGCGTAACTTACCACAGGCCGGACAATTGTTTTTGTATGTGGTCAAGGTTTCTTTGTCAGCACCCCAAGTGCTGCCGGCAAGTCACTTGAAGACCTTGTTTCTACTTTTGACCTTATCACAAATTGCTGTGGAATGTGCGAATAATGTGTATTTTGGGACAATTGATGGTCGGTTACTTTCAGCTCAGTATTCACCTCACGCGTATTTGTAGTGAAAAATGTGGCTGAAGATTTGGTGGCAGATATCTTCAGATTTGTTGCAACGTCGTTGAGGTAGACCTTCAATCTATCGCAGATGTCAACAATGGGTGGAGGGCCTGATGCCATGATCTGTACAATCTATGCCGATATACGATACGATCTCTATGTCGTCTGGAGACATATCCCTAATTTCCACAAATTCCACATATCTTATCCCTAAATTCCACAAATGACGGTCGACCACACAGATAATTCGCGACCCAGAGTTTCAGGCCTGACTGGAGGTACGTGTTGGCGATGTCCGCAAATAATTTGGCATGGCTGACCGTGTCGAATGCCTTCGATAGGTCCAGTGCCACGAGGACCGTCCTATCAAATAGCTTGGGCTGATTGAAGCCACTGCAAATGTGTGCGGTGATGACATGCAAAGCAATTGTTGTGCTATATACAATCTTCGAAATCCATGCTGATGCTGGGCGAGTGGAAATTCTCCAACGAGGCTCGCGAGGAGTATTACCTCAAGCAATCTGCCTACTGATGAGAGAAGGGAGATCGGTCTGTATGACTCCCCCAAACTGGGTTCCTTTCCAGGCTTCAGTAGCGGGATCACTCTGCCCATTACAGTAGACCACAGCTTCCTAAACATGTGCTTACATTGCTCCAAGTGTTCCAGCCACAAATTCCGTCTATGTTCGTTGACTACCCTGTTTATTTGCAGATTCAGCTCGCTGATTCTCGGGTTAGTGGGGTCCATACTACGAATCCCATCACGCTCGTCTGCGAGTACCACTGCCTGCGCCGGGTAATGGGGCCACCCTTGGGGTATTCGACCGGCTGGTATAAACCGAGCGGCTGCTGCTTTAATGATGTCTCGGAATTTCCTCTCGGCCACTAGCACATCCGAGGGGGGTGGCAGTTCACTGAAGCGGCGATTGATATACTCTCTGAAGCCAGCCCAATCGGTCTTCTTCTGATTGATAAACGTCCGGCGCTCAGAGGTTATGAAGTCGGGTGGTCGGTCGATGGTGAAAATTATGGGGAGGTGGTCTGACCCCAAAGAGATGACGGCTTGCCAGGATACGTCACTCAGTAGATCAGAGGATGCAATGGAAATGTCTGGCGAGCTGCTGCACCTACTCGTAAACCTAGTGGGGACTTCCTCATTCACCGTGCAAAACGTGAAGCCTTCAATCTGCTCTGCCAAAGCTATGTCACGCTGGTCGTTGCCTAGGGGAGAATGCCATGATGCGCATTAAAATCCCCTAGAACCAGACGATTATGGCCAGATAGTAACCCATTTATGTCGGGGTTGTAAGCTTGGCCATTAATTGGGACACAGCTACCAATCGGCGGTATGTATACGTGGTATAGCTCTATCTCGGCAGTACCGGACCTGACTGTTATCCCCATGCACTCCATGTAGAGGTCACTAGCGCCAGGCGCAAGCGAGATGGGTCTATATTTCACGAAATGATGATGATAACGAACGCCAATCCCTCTTCTCCATTTCTTGAGCGATCCTTGTATCCGTGACAATTGTGCAAGCTGCAGGTGTTGGTCAGCTTTGTCTCCTTGATCGCTGCGACCAATATGTTCTTCCGACTCATAAAATCCACAATCTGATCGATCTTGCCACGGAGACCGTTGCAGTTAAGTTTAAAAAATGATACACTTCCCGGCACTGGCCTGGCAATATTGGGACTGGGATGCTGCTGTTGCGTATATTGTCGCACGGCAGAGGTCCGCCGGTCGACGCTTGTGACCCACTGCTGGCCATGTTCGCACAGCACCTTGCAACATATCCAGTATTACAATACTCCGGTAGTGAAGTGAGGCCAGAGCAAGATCGGAAATGTACCCACACCACACCGACATCGGCCGATGATGGAGGCGGTTCTGGAAAACCGAACAGATCCAGGGTCCGGGGGTTCTTTTCAATCCCTGCACGGACCAGAAGCGTGCGGAGAAGGCACTCCGGGATGTGCCTCTTCCATGACGAAAAAGACGAACAATGAGGCGGCAGCCTTTGCCTATGAAGAGTTCCATCGGGTCAATCCGGTGCGTACAACCGCCTGCCATGGGATTGAAATTTATTTTGTATACATTTTTAGCAGAATCCTTGATGGTGGGTTCCCTAGATTCGGCCCGGCCTAACTTGGCACGCTTTTACTTGATTTGAAACAAAACCAAGCAATTTTTTTTATTATTTTTGTAACTCGAACCAAGCCAATTTTTCATTCAAATTGAAAAAAAAAATCTTTTACATTTTCATATAAATAGCGATTCACCTGTTTTATGGATAAGACTGGATCCGGAAATGATACTCATAAGAGATCTCAATATTGAACAACCCGACTTCCAATGGCAATTTCAATTGCGACATGAACGTGATGTCACAGCTCAATTTGAAGCCATAAAGGCTTTGGAAAAATATCCCACACCTGCTACCAGATCTGCTCTAACGGATACCATAGAGAGTGAGCATTGTTTCTATAAAGTGCGCTGTGAGGCAGCACATTGTTTGACAAAGGTAAGACACTTCATAAACATTTCAGTATTAAAAGGCACTAACAAAACACTTTTCATCAGGTTGCTAATCAAATGGTTACGCAGTGGACAGGACCACCGGCCATGTTGAATATATTTCGTAAATTCTTTGGATCATTTAGTGCGCCCCATATCATCAAGCAAAATAACTTTGCAAATTTTCAATTATATTTTTTGCAAAAAGTTATACCGGTGGCCATGGCGGGTAAGACAGGCAGAGGGTTGAGTTTGGGCAGTGCTTAATTTTAATTTTCTTCTCGTGCAGGTTTGCGCACCTCCCATGGCATTTGCCCGGCAGAGGTCATACGTTTCCTATTTGATCTTTTCAAATACAATGATAATACACGCAATCACTACAGTGATGTCTACTATCGATCTGCCTTAGTGGATGCTTTGGGAAATTCAATTACCCCTGTAGTGTCGGTGGTCTTAAGAGGCACTCCCATTACATCAGACAGCCTCTCCACAGATGCCAAGTAAGTTATCAGGTTTCTTTTGCCCATATGCTTATGCAGTAAACAAAATGTTCATACTTGTCTGAAAACAATTCACCTTCGCACAGGCTGGTTCTTGAAGAGGTCACACGTTTATTGAATTTGGAAAAACATTTGCCTTCGTACAAGTACATGGTATCAGTTTCGTGTCTAAAAGTCATCAGAAAATTACAAAAGTGTGGCCATTTACCATCGCTGCCGAAAATTTATCGCTGCTATGCTGCCTATGGCCAATATCTGGATTTACGTATAGCAGCCATGGAATGCTTGGTGGATTTTGTAAAGGTTGATGGCAGGTGGGAGGATTTGGATCATTTGATAACTTTGCTGGAGACAGATCCGGATCCAGCGGCTCGCCATGCTTTGGCTCAATTGCTCATAGATAATCCACCCTTTACCAGGGAGTCAAGAAGTCGTCTGGATCGCCCAGAATTGGTGGAGAGACTATGGAATAATATGAAGTAAGTCAAAGTGGGGTAGGGATTTTTTAGCTGATATTCTTGGTCTCTAATGAGTTTCTGCTTCCTTAAGTAATCAATTGGCATTCGATACTAAGTTACGTTGTGACATGGTGGATCTTTTTTATGCTCTCTATGGCATCAAACGCCCTCTCTGCCTGCAATCAGCGGAAATGAATAACATGTACAAAGAGTTTGTCAGAGAAGGCATCACAAAGAAGCCTTCAACTGTGGCAGCCTCCATACCAAAACCTATGCCAGAAATTAAAACTGAAACTCGACGCGAGGAAATTCATGAGGAGCCAGACAGCAAACCTACGACTACTGCAGTTAAGCGCACTGCCAACGAAGCCTTTGAGTTACCGGATGATGAGGTTGTCAAAGTGGAGAGCCATGATGAAATAACTGTGGTGAATGAGCTCATCAAAGATGAAGTGTTTGAGGGCGAAGTAACCAAACTAGAGGTTACACATGTTGAAACTGATAACTATGTGTCCGAGACGAAAAAATTAAAAAGTGAAATGTTCGATGAGGACGAAAATTCCGTTACCATCATTGACATTTCGGAGACAACGGTAACACGCATGGATAGCAGCTTTGATTCTTCAAAGGCGGAAGGAGAATTTAAGCAAAAAATGGATGCATCTTCAAAGGTTGGCACTCAATGCTATAAAAGATTATTATACCCACCACCGAAGGATGGGGGTATATTTATTTTGTCATTCCGTTTGCAACACATCGAAATATCCATTTGCGACCCTATAAAGTCAGCGTAAAAATCTAAGACGATCTAGCCATGTCTGTCCGGCTGTCTGTTGAAATCACAATACAGTCGTTAAAAATAGAGATATTGAGCTGAAACTTTGCACAGACCCTTTTTTTGTCTATAGCCAGGTCAAGTTCGAAGATAGGCTAAATCGGACTATATCTTGATATATCCCCCATATAGGCCGATCCGCCGATTTAGGGTTTTAGGCCTATAAAAGCCATATTTATTATCCGATTTTGCTGAAATTTGGGGCAGTGATTTGTGTTAGGCCAGTCGATATCCTTCTTCAATTTGGCCCAGATCGGTCCGGATTTGGATATAGCCGCCATATAGACCGATCCGCCGATTTAGGGTCTTGGGCCCATAAAAGGCGCATTTATTATTCGATTTTGCTGAAATTTAGGGCAGTGAGTTATGTTAGGCCCCTCGACATCTTTCTGCAATATGGCACAGATCGGTCTAGATTTGGACATAGCTGCCATATATACCGATCCGCCGATTTAGGGTCTTAGGCCTATAAAAGCCACATTTTTTATTCGATTTTGCTGAAATTTGGGGCAGTGGGTTGTGTTCGGCCAGTCGACATTCGTCTTCATTTTGGCTCAGATCGGTCCGGATTTGGATATAGCCGCCATATAGACCGATCTCTCGATTTAAGGTCTTGGGTCCATAAAAGGCGCATTTATTGTCCGGTTTTGCCGAAATTTGGGACAGTGAGTTGTGTTAGGCCCTTCAACATTCGTCTTTAATTCGGCCCAGATCAGTCCAGATTTGGATATAGCTACCATATAGACTGATCTCTCGATTTAAGGTTTTGGGCCCATGAAAGGCGCATTTATTGTCCGATATCGCAGAAATTTGGGACAGTGATTTGTGTTATGCCCTTTGACATCTTTCTGCAATTTGGCACAGATCGGTCCGAATTTGGATATAGCTGCCCTATAGACTGATCCCTCGATTTAAGGTCTTGGGGCCATAAAAGGCGCTTTTATTTTGCTGAAATTTGTGACAGTGAGTTGCGCTAGGCTCTTCGACAACTTTCTGCAATTTAGTCCAGATCGGTCCAGATTTGGATATAGTTGCCACATAGACCGATCTCTCGATTTAAGGTTTTGGCCCCATAAAAGGCACATATATAATCCAATTTCGGTGAAATTTGACACATCCGTGTCGTATATGGTTCTGATCGGTCTATATTTGGGTATGGCTACCAAAAAGATCAATATTTTGTTCTACTACATTGAACAATGACTTGTACTTATTATACCACTCAATGTCCGTGTCGAATTTGGTCAAAATCGGACCATTTTTCGGTATAGCTGCTATGGTGGCATAAATTATAAATTTTTCACCGGATTATGACAAAAGATGGTTTACATATATACCCGAGGTGGTGGGTATCCAAAGTTTGGCCCGGCCGAACTTAACGCCGTTTTACTTGTTTTTATACTAAACCTAAATGTTCCCCCTTTAAGCAGAAGAAAAAGAAGAAGGACAAAAAGAAGCACAAACACAAGCATAAGCACAAGCACAACAGAGAAAAGGACAAGGAACGCGAGCGGCGAGAGAAGCGTGATCCCAACATTTCACGTTTGCAGACAAAAGAAGCTACTCCCGAAACCCTTAGCTCTGCCGATAGCAGCAACAGCAACAGTAATCCCCCATTTAATTTTCATACATAGCATAGGTTTATGAATCACTCCATAAAATTTGAATCGTTCTTAATGAAGAAGTAGTCCTTCTAAAAACCCTTCTAAAACTAAGAATTTTTAAGTATATCGTATATTGTAAAAGCTGCTTTAAAGTAAGCGCTCTAGTAAGGTCGTATCATTTGGTCTTTGCCAAAAGGTGTGGGACAAATATTCATTACGGTTAATAGCTGTAAACAACCATTTGTAACTTAGATACAACTTTTTTATTGGGATTTTTACTATTTTAATTCTACTTTTATGGTAATGTAACATACACTGTTTTAATATACATAAGACTTGCTGGCTTTTTCAAAGCCTTTTAGGTGTAAGCATAGAATTTAATTTGGCGCTGCAATGCTGCAATTTCTAAAAATTGCCCAAAATTTCTAGTGAGTTAAGTGAAATTGATAAACAATTTCGAAGAAAAAATTGCAATCCCATGGCAGCCGGTTGCAAGTACTGGATTGACCCGATGAAGCCCTTCATCGACAA
Organism: Stomoxys calcitrans; assembly: GCF_963082655.1. Classification (NCBI taxonomy): domain Eukaryota; kingdom Metazoa; phylum Arthropoda; class Insecta; order Diptera; family Muscidae; genus Stomoxys; species Stomoxys calcitrans. Next base: position 200,810,546 of record NC_081552.1, read on the forward strand.
GGGCTGCCACCTCAGTGTGGAACACACTGCTACAACAACAAGAAAAAAATTAAAAATAATAAATGTTACTCATGTAAATTGTATGTCATTGGATTGCTTACTTATGTATATCTATTTCGGGGCCAAGCAGTGAAGAAGAAGAAAGCTCTCAATTCTTTTCCAAACACACTCTAGAGGTATGCTATTCAATTTCACATTGTCTTTTTTGGGATTTGATAATTTTTAAATGAATTCCTTATTATTGAATTATTTTTCTAAGTGTATTTGATTTTTTTAAGTTATACTACTATTTTTTAAAGTGTAATCCCATTATTTTGTTTGTTGTAAGTATTGTAGATGAATCAAGTCGCATTATACATTGAACTTTCTCCGAATTTCTCGATTGATCGAATTGGCACTCTTACTTGCTAAAAACATTTTCCAAACTCATCATAACATTATACCTTAGGGTCCACCAACGAACATAACAGAAGTGAACAGTCATAAGGAAACACAAACTAGTCAAAGCTATTGGCCCAGACTGGTCGCTAACACCATGAATATGCACAATAATGCTATGCAATCCCATGGCAGCCGGTTGTACGTACCGGATTGACCCGATGGAGTTATCCATCGGCAAGGGCTGCCGCCTCAGTATACAACACACTGCTACAACAACAACAACAATAATGCTATGATGATGATGAGGTTAGCAGTAAATCGTTGGGTGATCAGTGCCAAAGTCATGAAGAGGAAATTACACAAGGTGAGTAGAGCAAAGTGTACAACATCAACAAAGCCAGTGACCTTGTAAGTATTTCAATTTATTCGGGAACTCTTATCGTTTGACCATATTAAACAATGTTCGTAAGTCATTGCAACGTGTTTGAGTTGTTTTATTTACCCACTAGCTGACGCGGGCCTGCTCCGCTGCGCCTTCTTTTACTTTATATGGAACAAAAGTTTCCTTGGAATATTTATTTTCGACAATTAAAGATCTTTTAGTGAAATACCATGCTAACTTGACTAACAGTTTAATAATATAAGTGCCTTTATCTGAATGCCATATGATCTTTATTGGTCTACGAATTTAAGTTTGGATGTAAGGTGTACACCATCCTTAAAATAATTCATTTCAGCCCGATATTCTCATGATGTCTGATTTAGTGGTGTTTTCGTGGGAGAGGTGGTCCCCAGATACTTGGTCCCGAAAAAATATCAGCATCGTGCTCTTCTCTCAAATACCATTAATGTAAACCCCATATTGCCATTGGCTTAAGAGGAGTTTACAGGATGCGGCGTCCCCCAAACACATGACCCCAAAATAGGTAATCAAATTGGTTTTCTAATCTCTAATACCTTTCATTTGAGCCACATATTGGCATAGTCGAAACATTTTTCCCTTTGGTATTGCGATGGTCACTAAAAAATTGCTGTTTGTGGGGTATTTTGGGAAAGGGGTAGACCCCCAGAAAATTTGTCCCGAAAATGGGTATCAATTCTTGCTCTACCCCCAAAACCTTCCATTTAAGCTCCACATTGACATGATCGGTAAATATGCCCGATTTAGGGGTGTTTTGGGAATTGGGGTGGTCCCCCAAACACTAAACCCGGAAATATATCAGCAACGTGCTCTATTCTCATATTTCTATATATCATTTATTTGAACCCCTTATTGCCATTGGCCTCAAAATTGGGTATCAAATTTGTTTTCTAATCTCATTTAAACTCCTTATTGCAAAAGTCAGCAAATATGTCCGGTTTGGGGTATTGGCCCTAGAAACTATGAATATGTAGTTCCCCTCTCTTTAAGACCCAAATTGTCTTGGTGAGCAAATATGTCCTATTTGGAGGTTGTTGTGATGGTGGGGCGTCCGCTAGACAGTTGGCCCCTAATGTTGATATCAGATACGTGGTCTACTCCCACATACCTTTAATTTAAGCCCCATATTTCCATAGTCGGCAAACATGACCGGCTTGGGGGGGTTTTGGGGGATGGGCGACCACTCAGTGTGTTGGACTTGAAAATATATATCGGATTCGTGCTCCACTTTAAAAACCCTCTCTTTTGAGCCTCATATTGCAATAGTCAGAAAATACTTACTATTTGGGTGGTGTTGTGGGGGTGGCGTGGCCCCATAGACACTTTTCCCGAATATTGATATCTAATTCGTGCTTTACTCCTAAAGACCTTTTATTTGAGCCACATATTGATATGGTCGTAATTTGTCCCCTTTGGGGATGTTTTTGGGAACAGGCGGTCCTCCCAGATTCAGATTCGTATTCTACATTCAAATACCTTTTATTTAAGCCCCATATTCCCATGGTCAGTAAATAAGTCCAGTTTGGGGGATGTTTTGGGAAAGGGGTGGACCCCCAGATACGTGGTCCCACATTTAGATATCAGATTCGTATTCTACTCGTAAATACCTTTCATTTGAGTCCCATATTGCCATGGTCGGTAAAAATGTCCGATTTAGGGGTGTTTTGGGGCTTGGGGTGGTCCCCCTAGCACTTGGTCCGACAATTGGATATCAGATACGTTTTCTTATCCTAAATACCTTTCATTTGAGTTCCATATTGTCGTGATTGGTCTAAATATATGTTTGATAGGTTTTAGGGTGGGGCAGCCCCCTAGGTACCCCATTCGAAATTTGGATACCAAATTTTTATTTTTAGGGTACTATATGAGAGCACACAAAATTTCGCTTAAATCGCACCACCCATCTCCGAAATCTGGCGTTTCTGAAAATTAGGATAAGGGGGAGGGTCTGCCCCCCCTTCAGATATCAAAAAATGTAGTACCCTATTTTCACCACGGGGTCATTATGTACCATCTGTGAAAATTTCAAGAAAATCGGTTCAGCCGTTTCTGAGTCTATAAGGAACACACAAACATACAAACAAACAAACAACAAACCTACAAACAAACACAAATTGATTTTTATATATAAGATTAAGCGGGTTTGCTCGCTTAGTTTGTATGGAGGACAACAAGCGTGCTAAGTTCGGGCCGGGCAGGTTATAGACAGATTTGGCGCAGTTGTTAGAAGTCATAATGGAACACCACATGTAAAATTTCAACCAAATCGAATAAAAATTGCGGATTATAGAGGTTCAAGAAGTCAAATCGGGAGATCCGTTCATATGGGAGCTATATCAGGTTATAGACCGATTTGGACCGTACTTGGCACAGTTATTAAAAGTCATAACAAGACACTACATGCTCAATTTCTTCCAAATCAGACAAAAATTGCGGCTTGTAAGGACTCAAGAAGTCAAATCGGAAGATCGGTTTATGTGGGAGCTATATCAGATTATAGACCGATGCGGACCGTACTTGGCACAGTTGTTGGAAGTCATAACTGAGCACCACATGCAAAATTTCAACCAAATCGGACAAAAATTGCGGCTTGTAAAGGCTCAAAAAGTCAAATCGGCAGATCGGTTTATTTGGGAGCTATATCAGACTATAGACCGATGCGGACCGTACTTGGCACAGTTGTTGGAAGTCATAACTGAACTCCACATGCAAAATTTCAACCAAATCGGACAAAAATTGCGGCCTGTGAAGGCTCAAGAAATCAAATCGGGAGATTGGTTTATATGGGAGCTATATCAGGTTATAGACCGATTTGAACCGTACTAGGCACAGTTGTAGGAAGTCATTACAGAACACTATGTACAAAATTTCAGCCAAATCGGAAAAAAATTGCTGCTTCCAGGGGCTCAAGAAGTCAAATCGGGAGCTATATCTAAATATGACCCATTTGCAATCCCCACCGACCTACATCAATGGTAACTATATGTGCAAAAATTCAATTAGTTAGCTCTACGCGTTCGACCGCGGCGGTGCAGAGGTAGATAAAATTGCTGAGAATCTCAATGTTTGGTTCCTAACTTTCTCCATTTTCTTTATCTGCTCGGTTGAATAAGGCTTTTTGGGGAGTTGAAACCATCCATTTCGTCTTATCTCCATTTACTGCTAGACCCATTTTCTCTTACCCTCTTTCGTTTCTTTCAAAGGCTGCAGTTACTAGACCTATATTGTCGATGTCGCCGGCATAGGCGAGTAGCATGTGTTCTCTTGCGATTAGTGTGCCATATCTATTCACATCTGCGTATCGTATAATCTTCTCCAGCAGGATATTAAAGGGATCACAGGATAGGCTGTCTTCTTGGCTGAAACCTCGTTTGGTATTAAATGGTTCGGAGAGATTCTTTCCTATTCTTACTGAGGAACGCATATCAGCAAATGTCATGCTGCAGAGTCTTATTAATTTTGCAGGGATACCAAACTGAAATACCTTTCAACGTAAAGGGCTGTCCAAAGCGGCTTTGAAGTCAATAAAGAGATGGTAGGTGTTGATTTGTCCTTCTCGGGTCTTTTCCAGGATTTGGCGCAGTGTGAATATCTGGTCTAGGAAAGATTTACCAGGTCTAAAGCCGCATTGATAGGGCCCAATTATCTCATTGACTTTAGGTTTTAGTCTTTCACACAGTACACTCGAGAGTATCTTGTATGCGATGTGCCTCTGTAGTTGGCACATTCCGTCTTGTCTCCTTTCTTGTGTACGGGACATAGCATACTGAGGTTCCAATCATCGGGTAAGCGTTCTTCTAGCCAGATTGCGTAGATAAGCTGATGGATACGCCTTATCAGCGTGTCGCCTCCGGTCTTAAATAGTTCAGCGGGTAACCCGTCAGCTCCTGCTGCCTTGTTGTTCTTCAGTCAGGTCATGCTACTTTGACCTCATTCTGACTAAGAGGTAAACATTCTATACCATCATCATTGATTGGTTCAATCAATGGCGACGAACCAATCAATTATCATTGATTGGTTCGTCGCCAATGTCGGTCACTAGCAGTTAGGTAAAATGTTTTTTCCATATCCTCAGCATGCTATCTGTGTCAGTTACCAGATTCCTTTCTCTGTCTCTGCAAGAGAATGTGCCTGCACCACAGCCATCGGTTAGACGTTTAATTCTTTGGTAGAATTTCCGGACTTCATTCTGACTCCTGTACATCTCAATTCGCTCGAACTCACGCATTCTTGACTGCAGTAGCATCTCGACACTCTTGTTCGTACCATGAGTTTCTTGGGGAAGGCTTCTGGTACCCAAGTACGGATTTCGCGGTATTTTCCATGGAGTGGGCACATGGTTTGCCACTGCGCTATTATATCATCGGAACAGGGAGTGCTTTCATTAAGCAGTTGGGTCTATCGAGTGGAGTATGCCAGCTAGCGAATCAAATCCCGTTTACAAAAAATTGCAAATGTTGCCCATGAACATTCCACTAAGGAATAGGGACAAACTTCTCACATATCAATGAGTGCAGTCCGATTCAAGTTTAAGCTCAATGATAAGGGGCCTCCTTTTTATAGCCGAGTCCGAACGGCGTGCCGAAGTGCGACACCTCTTTGGAGAGAAGTTTTACATGGCATAGTACTTTACAAATGTTGCCAGCATTAGGAGGGGAAAACCACCGCTGAACATTTTTTTCTGGTGGTCTCGCCAGGATACGAACCCAGGCGTTCAGCGTCATAGGCGGATATGCTAACCCCTGCGCTACGGTCGCCTCCGTTTACACTGCTCTGTAAATCTGGATTTAATAGTTCGATCATCTGTTTTCCCTTTATAAAATCAGCTGACGAAAGCCTTAAATCCGGTTTAATGAGCATTGTAAACACAAAAATTACCATATGCAGTGGCACAACTGAAATATAGAGGGCCGTCCCGGCACGAGATAACTGAAAACCACACATACTGAAACTTTGATCTCCGATCTGTGTGGTGGTCATATGCAGTAATCACGAGGAGCTTAGCTGTGAGCTACCGGGCGCGTCCACCCTCCCCCTTACCCTAATTTTCAGAAACGCCAGATCTCGAAAAATGATGATGCGATTTAAGCGAAATTTTGTGTGCTCTCTTATAGTAACCTAAAAACAAAAATTTTACTTCCCAATTTTGGATGGGGTACCTGGAGGGACGCCCGACCCCAAACCTACAATATATATATATATAGACCAATAACGACAATATGGGACTCAAATGAAAGGTATTTAAGATTAGAAAACGTATCTGATATCCAATTGTCGAACCAAGTGTTTGGGGGACCACCCCAACCCCTAAAACACCCCTAAATCGGACATATTTACCCACCATGGTAATATGGGACTCAAATGAAAGGTATTTACAAATAGAATACAAATTTGATATTCAAATGTGGAACCAAGTTTCTGGGGGGGGCCCCCCTTCCCCAAAACACCCCGCAAATATGACTTATATACAGGCTATGGCAATATGGGGCTTAAATAAAAGGTATTTGAGTGTAGAACACGATTCTGACATCCAAATGTGGGACCAAGTATTTGGGAGGCCGTCGCTCCCCAAAAACATCCCCCAAAGAGGTAAAATTTACGACCATAGCAATATGGGGCTCAAATGAAAGGTCAAATGTTAGTCAAGCGATATGCATATACTATTTTCATAGCATGGTATTTCGCTAAAAGCTCTTTAATTGTCGAAAATAAATATTCAAAGGATCATTTTGTTCCATATAAAGTGAAAGAAGGCGCAGTGGAGCGGGTCCGGTTCAGCAAGTCATGCATAAAAATGAATATCGAACCACAAATGCATTCGTAAATTGCAAAATATGAAACCAATCTCGGCGGAAATTTCGATAAATAAAAATTAAAACTCGTATATCAAGCGGACTTTTTTGTAGGAATTTTTGAACACTGTCCAGCAAAAAACCTTTGCCAAATGCAGATTTGGCAGCCCGATACATTTTTCAAAATACCAAGGTGACCAACTTTAGGGGCCTACCAAAAGGCGCCCAGACAAAATAGGGCCTGGAAATTTTGGGCACGATCTGACACCTCAGCTCTAACCATTTCGAATTTCAAAGAAATATCCCTACCCGTTCTTACGCGGCATATTTATACCCTACACCACTACTGTGGTACAGGGTATTATAACTTAGTGAATTTGTTTGTAACACCCAAAAGGAAAAGAGATAGACCCATTGATAAGTATACCGATCGACTCAGAATCACTTTCTGATTCGATTTAGCAGTTTTCATCCGATCGTCTTCAAATTTGGTACAGGCATATTTCTCGGCCTAGAGACGAAGCCTATTGAAATTGGTGGAAAAAATGGGTTCAGACCTGTATATAGCTCCCATATATATGTTCGTCCGATTTTCAGTTATAATGCAAGAAAATGGTCATTTGTTAACCGATTCTCTCGAAATTTGGCAGGAAGGATTTTTTTACGATTTTCGGCATTACTGGTGAATTTCGTGGAAATCGGTTCAGTTTTTGATATAGCTCTCATATATATATATATCGCCCGATTTTCACTCCTAGAGCCACTGTAAGCACATTTCTTGACCAATCTTACCAAAATATTCCACAACGCTTTCCTCGACGACTACCACAATATATAAAGAGTTTGTTCAAAATCGGTTGAGATATAGATATAGCTTCCATATATATGTTCTTTCGATTTGCAGTAATATTGCAATAAAATGGCATTTTGTTAACCGATCCGAAATTTGGCAGGAGGGATTTTCTCTTGACTCTTAATATTACTGGTAAATTTCGTGGAAATCGGTTCAGAGTTAGATATAGCTCTCATGTATATATATATCGCGCGATTTTATCTTCTAGAGTCATCGCAAGCGCATTTATTGACCCATTTTGTCAAAATTTTGCAAAACGCTTTCCTCGACGACTGCCACAGTATCTGTGGAGTTTACTCGAAATCGGTTCAGATTTAGGTATAGCTCTCATATATATGTTCGTCCGATATTGAGAAATATTCCAAAAAAGTGCTCATTTGTTAACCGATTCTGTCGAAATTTTGCAGGAAAGTTTTTCTTATGACTCTCAATATTACTGGTGAATTTCATCGGTTCAGAGTTAGATATAGCTGTCATATATGTATATCGCCAGATTTTCACCCCAAGAGCCACTGCAAGTGCATTGTTTGACCAATCTTGGCAAAATTTTGCACAACACTTTCCTCGACGACTACCACATTCTCGAAGTTTGCTCGAAATCGGTTCAGAATTAGATGTAGCTCCCATATATATGTTAGTCAGATTTTGGGTAATTTGTCAAAATGTTGTCATTTGTCAACGTTAGTTTTGCTCGCCGAGGTCCTTCAAAATTAGTTCAGAATTGGATATAGGTGTAGGGTTTTATACAGTCGGCACCGCCCGACTTTTGCCCTTCCTTACTGGTTTTTACTCGTTTTTTCGATTTCCTCCCACTGTGCGTTAGATAAATATCTTTTCTTTTTTCACAATGTTTTTGTAGAGTTTTACGAGTTCCATCTTTCAAAAAAAAAGGATCATGCCGGTCGGCCCATAAAGGACTGTTTGGCAAGCAATTCAAAGTTTGACTTATCGAGTTGAGCAACTTTCTAGCCCCATGTGTCTGGCTCTAGACCCACTAGGGTCCTCAAATTTTGCATACTTATTGGAAAACAACATTGACTATGCTAACTTTCGTGTACATACCTCTATCCGTTCAAAAGTTCCAGGATTATTTCCAAGATTTTTCGATTTCGCAGCACTGTGGGTCCTTAATAGAGCGAACGGTTGAGCTATGTTCGGCGCCTCTAATTAACATTATCGACAATACGGTTACGAAAACGGTGAACATCTACAGATTTAATATATTTCAATATTGTACTAGGAGACCATCTGCCGCTTAAAACTATCTGAAATAGTTAACCTCCCCGGCAAATCAAAGTAGTTCTTCTCAACTACTTACCGGCAAATGTGGCCGCCTCAATTTCTACTGGGCTAGGATTGATGCCAACATATGAGATGTGTGCCCCATGTGTGTGTCTCCTGCTCACTAGCCGAACCGGGCCCGCTCCGCTGCGCCTTCTTTAACTCTCTTATATCTTTTAGGGTGGGGACACTTCGCCTTGAATGCGGATATCGAATGCGTGCCATTGTAGCCTATGATGCTGAATTCGTTTGAATCCTGGCGAGAACTTTGGATAAAGCGGTGTTTATCCCCTCTAATGTTGGCGACATTTGCGAGGTACAGTGCCATATTTTTCCCAAAGAGGTGTTGCACTGCGGGACGCCGTTCGTACTCGGCAATAAAAAAAGGTCCTTTATGATTGAGTTTAAACTTGAATCGGAAAGCACTCATTGATGTGTGAGAATTTGTCGATTCCTGGTGTTCTTCCTTAGGGTACTGTTCTCATTACGGGAGGGATGGCACCTCAGACATTTCGACTCAACTAGGGATATCCAATTCGTGCTGCACTTCCAAATCCCTTTAATTTGAGCCCCATATTGCCATGGCCGGTATATATGAACCGTTTGGAGGGTGTTTTGGGGTTGGGGCAGTCACCGGCACTTTGCAGTGAAAATAGATGTCAAATTAGTTCTTTATTGCCAACGGAAATGAAGTTCAGTTTAGGCGGTGCTTTAGGGCGTACCCCGAAACACTTGGCTCCAAAACTGGATATCAAATTAATTTTCTACTCCCAAATACCTTTCATATGTGTCATAATGGGTCATATATTGTCATAATGGGTCAAATAAACCATTTGACGTATTTTTAGGACGAAAAGCGCCACCTAGACTTGAACGAAAATTTTAATGTCATATTCGTAATCTAATCATGCATGCCCTCCTATCGTGCCCAAACGCCCGGGTTCAAATCCTGTCGGCGAGAACACCTTTAAACATTTTTCAGCGGTGGTTATCCCCTCACCAAATGCAGGCGGCATTTGTGAGCATTTCAGCCATGTACAACTTCTCAACCAAAAGGTGTCACTTTTTAGGAGGTCCCCTTATCATTGAGCTTAAATTTGAAACGGGCAGCACTCAATTGATATTTGTGAGAAGTTAGTCCCTCTAATTTGTTCCGCAATGGAATGTTTGGAAAACACTAATTCGTAATCTACTCCCTAATACCTTTCACTGGAGTTCCATATAGCCATGGTTGGCTAATATGCCCAGTTGGAGGTATTTGGGGGTGGGCGACCTCTGATTATTTGGATCTAATTTTTTATGCCATATTTTTAATTTACTGCCTAATACTTTTCATTTGAGTGGCATGAACTTCGAATATATCTGTTTAGAGGAGTTTTGGGATTGGGAAGGGGCCCGCTGGGTACTTGGACCCAAATTTTAATACCATATTCGTTTTCTGGTCTCCAATTCCTTTCATTTGATACCCTTATTGTGCCCATCGGACCACTTTAGGATATGGGTGGTGATTTTGGGGTAAGGGGGAGGGTCCGCCTCCTATCGATATCTAAAAAAAATTATATAGCCTATGTTTCCTTCCAGACAAACGTACACAATCTATGAAAATTTTGAGTAAATCTGTACAGCCAAGTATCATGTAACCATAATGGATCTAATGGCGTTTTTGAGGGTTGGCGTGACCCCCTATACTTCGATCTGATTTTGTATGCCAGATTCGAAATCTACTCCCGAATACCTTTCATTTGAGCCCCATATTGAAATGTACGTCCAATATGTCTGTTTGAAAGAGTTTTGGGGTTGGGGCGTCCCAATGGGTACTTCGACTCAAAATTTAATACCATATTCGAAGTCTACTCTCTAATACTAAACTTGATACCCATATTTTCCCGATCGGCCCACTTTTGATTTTGGGTGGTGTTTTTGGGATATCGGTGGAGGGTCCGTCCCTGCCGTTATGAATAAATAAAAAATCCTTTTCCTACTTCCTGACCATATTCGTAATCTACTCCCGAATACCCGGCCCGATGGGTACTGTGACTCAAAATTGAATACCATATTCGTATTCTACTCTCTAACACCAAATTTGATACCCATATTTTCCCGATCGGTCCACTTTTGGTTTTGGGTGGTGTTTTTGGGATATCGGTGGAGGGTCCGCCCCTTCCGTTATGAATAAATTATAAATCCTATTCCTACTTCCTGACCAAATTCGTACTCTACTCCCGAATACTTTTCATTTGAGCCCCCTATTGTCATGATCGTCAAATAAACCTATTTTAAGGGGTTTTGGGGCGGCCCCCCTCCCCCCAGGTGCTTGGACCCAACTTTTATTATGAAATTCGTATTCTACTCTTGATTACCTTTCATTTGAATCAGATATTGTACCGATCGGTCCACTTTTATTTTTGGGTAGTACTTTTTGGGTAAGGGGGAGGGTCCGTCCCCCTCCCGATTTCAAAAAATTATATAACCTATGTTTCCTTCCAGAGCAACCTACACAACCAGTGAAAATTTCAAGGTAATCGGTTCAGCCGTTTTTGATTCTATACGGAACAAACAAACAAACCGACTCACCAAAGAGCTACACGCAGTACAAAAAGATCCCGAGCGCGGTCAGAGCGCTGCATTTCGAATTGTGCGAGAATGGCTTCTAAGACTCGTGCAGTGGAAAATATCCCTCGTCAAGCTGTGAACCAAAAATCCTCCATGGTCCCAAAGGGAAGTTTAATGACTGTCGAAATGCAAATTATAAGGTAAGTAATATTTTATTTTATTTCGCTATGTGCTTAGATTTTTGTACAAAAACAAAAATAATAATAAAAAAAAATAAACAAATAACTTTATATGGAATATTTATAAAGAAAAATTATAATTTAACATTTCGAAGACACTTAGCTATTTGTTTAATACTTTATCAATTAAATATTAAATAGATTATTGGAATATTTTATTAAAATACATTTTTTGTTTTAAATTATTAGAATATTGATTTTTCGTAATATCTGCATTTAACTAGTTGACCGCTAATACCTCTACTACGTCGTGGTCCAGTGGCTGGTCTTGCACTGGATTTTTGTGATCTTCCTTGGCTCCTATAACTTTCGTTTCGGCCTCCTCGCGAGGACGTCGTTTCGAATTTTCGGGTATGGCTCGTAAGTAGGTGACACTGCCTCCCCCAATAGCGGTGGCAGTCTGTTGCTGGGCATCCATGGGCGAGGCTACTATTTTCACTGAGGGTTCTGATGGTCTGGCGACCAGAGATCTGGCATGCTGATGACCACCAGCTCGTTGGGGTAGATACTGATGAGGAACTTGATGCTGTTGGAGTTGAGCAAAGCGCATTAATTGTTCATAGTTGACCGGCAGTGCGGGTGGTTGTGGTGGAGGTTGATTGCGATACTCAGGATGATCCTTGACATACTGCTCATAGGGTACAGGAATGGGAACAGGCACAGCGGTTACGGGGTAACCGGCATCAACCAAAGCCTGAAATTCTGCCTGTGTCAAAGGCTTGTCACCAGGCTGGGGTAAATTCAATTGTTTAAGGTCTGCCAGGGTTTTTGGTTTTACTGTGCTCACAGGTCTCGAGGGGGTGGCAATGCCAGTGCCTTGGGAAACATAAATGGAGGATTGTGAGGATGCTGGTGGTGGGTATTGAGCATATTTGGTAGTAGCTGCAGGTGCTGGGGGAGGTGTAGGTGGAGCTGGTGTATTTCTATGCGGATCTGGTGGACTCGGATAGAAATGGGCAGTCTGTGCAGGAGCCGAAGGGGCTGTCGATGGTGTAGGCCTTTCGATTTCATAAAGCAAAGGATGGGCGTATTTGCTTGGAGTCGGATAGTTAACATCGTTTTGGTGCGTCTTCACCGGGGTGGGTGTGGTGGGGAATTTGGTACCGAATTTATGCCTTATCGCTTTGGGCCTTGGCGAGGGCAGTGGAGCTTCCTGATAATAGAATTGAGATGCTTGAACTGGAGGCTGGCCAGTGGGCACATTCGTTTGTTGCGGATATACAACCGGTCCCAATTTTTTGGCATCCACAATGTGTTGAGCATAGGATTGGATGGGATAATTGGCAGTGGGTTGTTGGTAGCCACTAAATCTAAAGAGGGCTGACGGTATAAAAGGCTGATTGCTGGTCTCCGGCAGACTATTGGGGGCTGCTGTACTGGGCAAATAGGCTTTGTGAGATGAGCGAGGCACATGCGTCTGAGTTGTAGGCTGGGGAGCAGGTGGTGTAGGCGCGGCATGGCGATGATGTTGATGGTTAAGCAACACTGAGGGCTCATTTGAGTTGTCCACAATCTGTACAGGTGCCACATGGGGCTTATTGGAGGCAAGCAAATTCTCAATTTCTTTTTCCAGGGAGGATTTGGCCAGCGGATGATTGGCTAATGTTTTATAATTGATTTGTGGATGGTAATAGGCTATTTGCGGAGGTAGAGGTGCTTGCGCTGCTGCTGCGCCGGCCTCTTGTTCCTCCTGCTGCTGTTGTTGGGGAAGGGGCAAATATTTGGGCCCACCTCTGGATCTGGGCACTTGGTATTGTACATATTCGGGTTGTTGTTGTAATTCCTCGCCCGCCTCCACTCGTTGACGATAATGGCCTAGGCCATGGGATTGGTGCGCTACCTTTTGGTTTTGAGCCTGCGCTTGGGCTTGTGCCTGTTGTTGCCGTCTGACTTGATCCTCTTGATAGGCCCTAGCCTTTAGTTCTTCTTCCAAAAGTTTGAGAAATTGTTCTTCTGGTATTATTTGATAAGGCTGTTGCTGTGAATTTGCTTGCTCGCCGGCTGCCGCTAGTTGTTGTGCTTGTAGCTGTTGTTGTTGCTGTTGCTGCTGCTGCTGCTGTTGCTGTTGCAAAGCAACATGGTAAGGAATTTGTGGCCTATAGATGTGGGCTCGCGGTATATGCTGTGGCACTGGCTGTTCTACTGCCACCGAATATCGTTGTTCGGCTTCCTCGGCTTGGCTATTGGCTTGTGCTTCCGACTGTTGTCGGCGTGCTGCTGATTTTTTATTTTGTGCAGCTCGTGATTTTCCATGATGAAGAGGTTTTTGCAAAGGCCGGTTGAGATCTTGGAGATATGCATAATGTTGTAACTAGAAATAGAAAAGTTACAAAATCAATTGTGGAGAAAAATAAAATCAAGTCAACATTTTAAGGTCATTAGTCTGTTTCAGATGACGATTTGCATCCTCCGATTTTTCTTGTTCAGCCGCATTTGACACCTTCTTTGAATGACTTTTTCAAATATTTAGGAGATAGATCTTATAAAGGGTGATTTTTTAGCAATTATCTTTTTGGCAACACTGGTCTAAACAGGTCACGCACGTTTCGTGTTTTGTTTCACTGTCAAAGATCTTCAGTTTGGTCTCTAATTGAACCATGAATCGTCTTACAAACGAACAACACTTGCAAATTATTGAATTTTTTTATATCAAAATGCGTGCTCTGTAAAGAAAGATCATCGTGCGCATCTTCCATTGAGCGATGAAGCTCATTTTGGGCTTAATGGATACGTTAATAAGCAGAATTGTCGATTTTGGAGTCAAGATTAGCCAGAAGCATTGCAGGAGCTACCAATGCATCCAGAAAACCCAGTTTGGTGCGGTTTATGGGCTGGTGGCATCATTGGACAGTACTTCTTCAAAGATAATGCAAATCGTAACTGTGAAATGTGAATGGTGAGCGCTACCCTGAGATGGTATCTATTTTTTTTTTGACTAAAATGCAAGAGCTTGACTTGCATGACATGTGGTTTCAACAAGACAGTGCCACATGCCACACAGCACGCGTAACAATGAACTTATTTAGAGGCGAGTTTGGTGAACATTTTATTTCACGTTCGGGACCGGTCAATTGGCCGCCTAGATCGTGCAATTCAACGCCTTTAGACTATTTTTTGGGGGGTTCGTGTTTATACAGGCAAGCCCGCTTCAATTGATGCATTGTAAGACAACATTGAAGCATTTATTCGTGAAATACCAGCCGAAATGTTGGTAAAAGTATGCCAAAATGGGACTAAGTGGATGGACCATTTGAGCTGTAGCCACGTTCAACATTTACATGAAAAATCTTCAAACATTAAATTATATGGGCCGTACTATCGATCGAATGATTTCATGCACTTTTCTGAATTTTTTGTCTTCTTTTTTGAAAAACTTTCCTATAGCTCTCAAAAAATTAAAAAAAAATGTCGTCACAAAATTTGCTGCAAAAGTTGCTTTTGTTGGGCTTGATTTTCATTCGAAAGCCTTTGCAAGCGCATTTATAAACCAATCTTCTCAAAATTTTGCACAAAGCTTTCCTCTATGACAGGAAGTGAAACAGGGAGTTCCCTAAGGTGGGGTGATATCTCCGGCACTGTTTAACCTCTACCTATCCTCCATTCGACCCCCTCCAGACGGCATAGAGATCGTATCATATGCGGACGATTGTACGATGACGGCATCAGGCCCCCCACCCATTGTTGACATCTGCGATAGGTTGAACGTCTACCTCAACGAACGTGCCCCATATTTTGCTGCAAGAAATCTGAAGATATCTGCCACCAAATCTTAAGCCACACTGTTCACTACAAATACGAGTGAGGTGAATACTGAGCTGACTGTGATGGTCGATGGATAAATGATAAATGGGGGGGGGGGGGGGGTGGGGTGTGGGGTGGGGTGGGGTTATGAGATGAGTCGTCCCTGAAACACTTGGCCATAGAACAGATATCACATTTGAGCCCCTTTTTGACATAATCCACAAATATGTCCAGTTTGAGGGGTATGGAGGATGGGACGGCCACTTAACCCTGAAAAAATATCAGCATCGATCTCTACTGTTAAATTGCTTTAATTTGAGGCGAAGGGGAGTGAAGGGGAGTTTATGGGGTGACACTACCCCCAAACACTTGGCCTCAAAATTGCATTTCAAATTTGTTTTCTACTGTCAAACGCTTATCATTTGAGCCCCTTATTGCCACAGTAGCAAATATTGCCGTTTTGAGGGGAGGTTAGGGGGCGCACCCTGAAATGGTATCAGCATCGTGCTAGAGCACGATTTTATTTAAGCCCCATAATGTCAAGCATTTTGAAGATGACGATCAAGACATTCACGGCTACAGGTCTCGTTCAGATCCACACTAATTAATTTTTTTTTGTATTAGGTATCTACATTCAAAATCATATTTCAAAGCTACCACTTGGGATACCACATTTTTAAAGATCCCCAAGTGCTCCAGTGTCTATACTACTTTCAGGGTAAAAAGTGTACCCTCTTACCGATTGCCTTCTGACACGTCCTTTCATTTGAATACAATATATTCTCGGTGGTCCTACATGACCCAAAACACAATTTATTTGAGTCCCACTTGGGATACCACATTTTTAAAGATCCCCAAGTGATCCAGTGTCTATACTACTTTGAGGGTAAAAAGTGTACCCTCTTACCGATTGCCTTCTGACACGTCCTTTCATTTGAATACAATATATTCTCGGTGGTCCTACATGACCCAATTTATTTGAGTCCTTTAATGCCGAGATCTATATGCCCGGCTGAACGTCAGGACGTAACCTAGATTCTTGAATCCTTATTTCAACATAAGATTCGAACTCCAATGTCATAGACCTTTCGTTGAATTCCCCTGTTATCCCGATCGAACTATACGTCCTATTGAAGGGTATTTAGTGGGTGGGCCGGTCCCAAACTCGGTCCCATATATGTATATCAGAGTCGTAGTCACCTCTCAAAGAACTTTTATTTTATACCCATTTTGTGACGTTGGGCATTCATCCCCGTTTTGGGGGGTTTTTGGGGTTGGAGAGGTCCCGTTGACACCTTGGACCAAATTCTTATAACATATGTGTATTTTTCCTTCCAAATAACTTTCATTTGATACCCATATTGTCCCAATCGGTAAATATGTCCTGTTGAGTGGTTTTGAGGGTGGGGTGGCGCCTTAGATAACAAAAATAAATTCTAATATCAGTTTCTCACTCTATTTTGAAATACCTTTCATTTGATATCCATATTTGTCCCAATTGGTAAATATGCACTGCTGGGGGGGTTTTGGGGGATGGGGAAGTCCCTCATCAAGAAAAAAATTTTTATGTCAGATTTATACTCTACTTTTAAATACCTTTCATATGATATCCAAATTGCCCAAATCGTTGAAAGTGTCCGATTGGGGTTTTTTGAGATAGGGGACACCCCCGAACAATTTGGGTGAAATTTGTATACCAAGTTCGTACTTTACTCTTAAATACCTTCCATTTGATACCCATAACGTTCAAATCGGTAAATATGTCCGTTCGGATGGGGCGTCCCCCCAGGCTATTTAACCCCAAAATTCTATACCAATTTCGAGTTTTTGGAATAATACAAAAAATTTCGCTTAAATCGGTGCACACATGTCAGATTTGTACTCTGCTTTTAAATACTTTTCATTTGATACCCATATTGCCCAAAGCGTTGAAGGTGTCCTATTGGGGGGTTTTTTGGGGTAGGGGACGCCTCCGAAAACTTTGTGCGAAATTTGTATACCAAGTTCGTACTTTACTCTTAAATACCTTCCATTTGATACCCATAACGTCCCAATCGGTAAACATGTGCGTTCGGATGGGTTTTGAGATGGGGCGTCCCCCCCGGCTATTCGACCCCAAAATTCTATACCAATTTCGAGTTTTTGGAATAATACAAAAAATTTCGCTTAAATCGGTGCATATATGTCAAATATGTACTCTACTTTTAAATACCTTTTATTTGATACCCATATTGCCCAAAGCGTTGAAGGTGTCCTATTGGGGGGTTTTTTGGGGTAGGGGACGCCTCCGAAAACTTTATGCGAAATTTGTATACCAAGTTCGTACTTTACTCTTAAATACCTTTCGTTTGAAACCCATATTGTGCCAATCGGTAAACATGTCCGTTCGGGTCGGTTTTAGGATGGGGCGTCCCCCCCGGCTATTCGACCCCAAAATTCTATACCAATTTCGAGTTTTTGGAATAATACAAAATTTTGCTTAAATCGGTGCATATATGTCAGATATGTACTCTACTTTTAAATACCTTTTATTTGATACCCATATTGCCCAAAGCGTTAAAGGTGTCCTATTGGGGGGTTTTTTGGGGTAGGGGACGCCTCCGAAAACTTTGTGCGAAATTTGTATACCAAGTTCGTACTCTACTCTTAAATACCTTTCGTTTGATACCCATATTGTGCCAATCGATAAACATGTCCGTTCGGGTCGGTTTTAGGATGGGGCGTCCCCCCCAGGTTATTTGACCATAAAATTTTATACCAACTTCGGTGACATAATGTGGTATATAAATTTCGCTTAAATAGGTGCACCCATCTCCGAGATATGGCGTTTTTGAAAATTTGGGTAAGGGGGAGGGTCCGCCCCCCCTTCGGATGTAAAAAAATGTAGTACCCTATTCTCACCGGAGGCTAAAACTCTACCATCTGTAAAAATTTCATGAAAATCGGTTCAGCCATTTTCGAGTCTATGCGGAACAGACAAACAAAGCGCAACAATTTCATTTTTACAATTTTTGTTAGTTTCTCTTTCGAGACGAGCTCAATGATCGGACATGCAAATGGAAAAGGAAAGCCAAAGATAGCAACACACCTCAACCACTATGGGTCGCGTTTCGTCTTTGGTTAGAAGGCTTTTCAATTTTATATAATAGATGATTGAGAGCATGTGCCTGTGGGGTACCCTTCCTCCAAAGTTTCCAAAAGGGACATAAACCGCTTCTGACAATTTGAAGCGAAGTATCTCTTTGGCCACCCCAACCCTTAAAGAATTTTTCTCTGTTCAATTAAAGTTCATCTAATTTTCAATAAAAATTTCGAAGCTACACAGGTTTTTCCGTTATATCTGCTGTATTTTACATTTGATTGTTGTTGTTGTGGTTTTTTTTATCTGCACCTCGACTCTTTTCTTAGGTAATAGAGACATTTTATTAAATGTAAACCGTTCACCACAACTTTGGTTTTTTTTGTCTCTCTTCTACTTGACGGGACGGGATCGCTGCTGGAAACGAGTTCGTTTCCTAAGTCTTTTGTTTCCCAACTTCCTCTGGTTAGGCACAAATTTGATTGCTGTAAACAAACAAATGCCAGTCAAATATAATAAAATGCTGTCAGGTGGATTGCTGGCATGATTTCTTAATACAAATTTTTTAAAAGAAAACTCGTAAAATTCTTAAATGCCATCATTAACGTTATCATTAATTGTTGCGACAATTATTCAAGCCATAAGCATTGGCAGAAAAAGCCTTGGCCGTAATTAAAATAAAGTCAAAACGTTGTGTGACGACGCGATCATTATTATGGCTTGGCAATGGTGAATTCAATTGTCTGCAATGCAAAAAATATAGTTTTATAAATACGTTAAATGATGATTTAAGTTGTTTGCCATTAGCTTGAAAAAAAACACAAACAGATAATTTCAGCACAAACTTCCCCTTCCTCGTAGTCATGTGGGGTGCGCAAAGAAGTGCCAAACAACGTGGAAAAATTAAGACTAGTAACCATGACGGAAAATCGCGTGGGAAGAAAGTTACATCGTAACAGTTACCCAATTTTCGTTGGTATGTGTGTCTCAAGGCACTCTCTTGGTCTTTGGCCCTTTTCCACACCACTGAGCCAGAGAATCTCAGATTTGTGTTGTGTGAATTTTTTTTTGTGTGTGCTTTTTTTTTGCATTTTAAGACTGAGGCCCATTGATGATTGTGTTATTTCCTCGGGTATATCTCACATTTTGTGTTTTTTCTTCGTTATTCATTTCAATGCATAATAATGTGAACTATAAATAATAGGCAAAAAAAAACTATGCAACATCAATTTATTACATTATATAGAAAAAAAAACAAAGACAACGCTTAGCTTTTCCCTTGGAAATGTTGTAATAGGCGTTTAAGAAATTAGCAAATAAGGCCAAAAGACTTTTAATCTAAGAAAAACAAATGTTTAAATGAAAGTGTGAAATACTTAAATGTACCTGAAGTAGTCGTCATAGCTACTGTCTCCTAAAGGCTACATTCAGACCTACTACTAAGTATTAATTCTAAATGAAATATATGTTCAATGGCGGCTACCATATTAATGGGTCGATAATGAATAGCAACCAACCAACATAAAAATTTGTATTATGTATGGCAACTTTTGTCAATTGATGCTGGTAATAGTGCTTTGGCAGTCCCGCAGCGAGAAAATGTGTAAACAAATAATTTTACCACCACTCTTTTCAGTATCTTGTCTTTAGCTGATCCAAATCCAATATTTTGTCAACACCAAAGACCTCGCATACTGGATTTATATCCAAGTTAATTTGCAATAAATCAGCTGCCGTCCGTATAATGGACATACCTAGACACTCCTGGGGTTGGCCGACGGCCTGTAATTCCTTTTTTTTTCTTTTGTAGCCCGCCAGTTTAATTTTTGCTTTGCTTTAAAATTTGTTCACACTATCATCTATTCTTCGGAAGTACGCGGTGTTTTTTTTATACCCTACACCACTACAAGTTATGCGAAGTCCTACAGACCCATAAGCCTTACGCCCTTTCTACTCAAAACCATGGAACGCATTGTGGACACCATGATAAAGAGTAGGACATCCAGCGAACTGCTCAAATACAAACAGCATGCCTATGTCAAGGGAAGGTCGGTGGAGACTGCCCTACACGAGGTTGTGCATAAAATAGAAGAATCCTTCGATGCCAAAACGTACACCCTGGCGGTATGCATTGACATCGAGGGGGCTTTTAACAATGTGCAGACCGACACACTGATCCAATTCTTAGACCGGTACCGGGTGGACCCGGTCCTTAGAGACTGGATAAACCATATGCTAAGGAACAGGTGGATAAATTTCGGGTACCAAGACATAAATATAAGGAAGAAAGTGGCAGAAGGCACGCCACAGGGGGGCATTTTATCGCCATTTTTATGGGTGACCACCTTCAATGACCTGAGGAGGGATTTGAACTCGTCTGCTACGCAGACGATGTTATAATACTTCTAAGAGGTAAGGATCCGAACGAGCTATTCAGAAGGGCCGAAAGGGTCTTGCATTAGGCATATGACTGGGCTAGATCAAGAGGTCTCAATGTAAACCCAGAGAACACTAACATATGCCTGTTCATGAGGAAGACGAAGGTGGGCCAATTTAAGGGACCACGTTTCCTCAACAAGACGGTTTCGATATCTGACAAGGTCAAATACTTAGGTGTGATCTTGGACAGGAAACAGAATTGGAAGTGTCACATTCAAGAGCGTACTGAGAAGGCTCACAGATATTGGACACTATGTAGACAGGCCGTAGGCTCGAAATGGGGCCTGAATCCTAGGATAGTCCACTGGCTCTACAGGAGCGTGATTAGACCAATACTTACTTACGCCTCAGTAGTTTGGTGGACTGCTATGGAGAAAAAGTGCAACATAAGGACCATGCAACAGGTTCAGAGAACATTTTGTCTTGGCATAGGCGGAACGATGAGGACCACGCCCATTAGGGCACTGGAGACTATTCTAGATATCTAACCCATTGAAATACAGATTAAGTGTGAGGCAGTCACTGCGGCTAAGAGACTTAGGCGATTGGAGAATGGATTGAGGATGGGAGCAGCTTATACCATCGAAGAGATTTCCGATCTGATACCTGAGATTCACTTTTTGGATTGACGGAACCCTAGTATTGCCATCTGGAAGATGGCAATCCATGTTATATGGATTGATCAAAGCTGGGGGACAGAGTGGGCCTGGGGATCTACATTGAGAACCCAGGGACTGAGATCTGTTTTAGACTGCCTGACCATAATACGGTCCTGCAGGCGGAGATCCGGGCTATCACGCAATGCGTGAAGTGGTGTGGTGCTAACGCGAGGACGTCGAGTGTGAACATCTTTACCGACAGTAAAATTGCCATAAGGGCAATAACAACCAGGACGGCAAGGTCAAGAACAGTCTTGCAGTGTAAGAAGGAGATTAACGCCTTCTCTGAGGATGGCAAAATCCGCATCGTTTAGGTGCCGGGCCATAACGGAGTAAGGGGAAAGGAAAGGGCAGAGGACTGCCGTCAATAAACTTGACTAACCCGAAGCCTTTCGGGTCGACGCAGTCCGAGTTAAGGGAGTGGGCGATGAATGCGCATGCAACATTGTGGAACAGCGAAACGGTCGGTAGGACGGCGAAAATCTATGGGGGAATCCAGATCGTGATAGACGAGGCTATTACTTAAAGGAAGTAAGAAGGAGATCAGTATAGCTATTGGTAACATAACGGGTATCATAAAGGGATTCAGATCGTGAAAAACGAGGTTATTACTGAAAGAAAGTAAGGAGGAGGTCAGTTTAGCTATTGGTATCGTAACGGGACACATGGGACTACGAGCTCACTTATGTAAAATCGGTGCAACAAGTGATATCATATGTAGGGCATGTGGGGAAGATGATGAAACTTTGGAGCATTTCCTTTGTCATTGCACGGCTTTCGCGTCTAACAGATACCGGCACTTAGGTGGAGACACAATACCAGAAATGAACCAACTTAGGGAAGTGATATTGAAAACAATTAAGTATTGTTTAGGTAGCACGGAATTTCTAACTTAAACATTTCTTTTTAGAGGTTACTTTGCAGTTTTTAGAAAGCACAACAAGCCGATTACTGGCTTAGGTGTATGTCCATAGTGGCATGGGGCGGATTAAAATCTGCACCCATTTTTGAACTTTACCTAACACCACCACTGTGGTACAGGGAATTACACGTTTGTGCATTCCTTTGCAATGCTAAAGAGGAGAAGAGCTGGTCCCATTGATAAGCATACCGATCGACTAAGAATCACTTTTTGATTCGATTTAGCCATGTCCGTCTGTGAGTCTATGTATTCTTGTTATCAATTTACAGGTCGTATTTGTTTTCCAATCGTCGCGAAATTTTGCACATGTCACTTTTTTGGTTCAAGGACGAACGCTATTGATTTTGTTAAAAATCAGTTCAGATTTTGATATAGCTCCCATATATATGTTTCGCCCGATTTGCAAATTAATGGCTGTAGTTACTACATTTTTCAACCTATCTGCACAAAATTTGGCATGAATTGTTCTGTTATCGATCTTATCATATCTGCAAGATTTCATCAATATCGGTTCAGATTTTGATATAGCTCCTATATATATGTATCGTCAGATTTGCACTTTGATGCCTGTAGTAACTACAATTTTCAACCAATCTGCACAAAATTTGGCATGGATTGTTTTGTTACTGATCTTAACATATCTGCAAGATATCATCAATATTTTTTCAAAATCGAAAATTGCCTAAATTTTCTGTTACTATAAAACTGGTAAAGATACCTTAAATACTTTTTATTTTGGAAATTGTGGTTGCTATGGTTGCTGGAACTGATCCATCGGCGGCAATATTTGTTCATAAAGTCAGAACTGAACTTTGCACTGATTGCCAACTCTCCTGATCCTGATCTCTCAAAGCCTTAAAAGTGTTACAGGTATTTGTTTGGTTTTAAATGACTTTTATTTCCGTAAAATTTTACGCAAACAATCTGAAAACATTAAGCAACTATAATTGTTAAATATTTCGAAAAATTAATTTTGTCACATGCCATGGTCGGTAACTATGTCCGATTTAGGGGTGTTTGTAATTGGATAGCAGATACGTTTTCTAATCTTA
This sequence comes from Stomoxys calcitrans, assembly GCF_963082655.1. Classification (NCBI taxonomy): domain Eukaryota; kingdom Metazoa; phylum Arthropoda; class Insecta; order Diptera; family Muscidae; genus Stomoxys; species Stomoxys calcitrans. The sequence goes on from NC_081552.1 coordinate 200,833,958, forward strand.
AATGCCTTTCATTTGAGTCCCATATTGTAGGGATTGGTCTATATATTGTATATATTTGGTAGGTTTTTTGGGCGGGGCGGACTGATAGATCGACTGTTTTGGGGTGAGGTGGTCCACAACCTTATACATTTAATTTAACCCCATATTATCATGGTTGGTGTATACAGCCTTTTGGTGAAAGGCGTATATATCAGGGTTGTGCCCCACAACCCCATATGCCACATGAGCACAATGACGTACTCTACTCAAAAAATTTATCACTTGATTCCCCATTGTTTTAATGGGTCAAATAACCTATTGGAGGCGATTTCAGGAGGTAAATCACCACCTAGTTTGTTTGACACAAAGTTTAATGTCATATTTGTAATCTGCTCTCATTTGCCTTTCATTTGAGTTTCATCAAGCTATGATCGAGTAATGTTCCCATTTCGGCGGCTTTTTGGAGGTGGGGCGACCCTTATTACATGGACCTTATTATACCCACCACCGAAGGATGGGGGTATATTCATTTTGTCATTCCGTTTGCAACACATCGAAATATCCATTTCCGACCCTATAAAGTATATATATTCTTGATCAGCGTAAAAATCTAAGACGATCTAGCCATGTCCGTCCGTCTGTCTGTTGAAATCACGCTACAGTCTTTAAAAATAGAGATATTGAGCTGAAATTTTGCACAGATTCTTTTTTTGTCCATAAGCAGGTTAAGTTCGAAGATGGGCTATATCGGACTATATCTTGATATAGCCCCCATATAGACCGATCCGCCGATTTAGGGTCTTAGGCCCATAAAAGCCACATTTATTATCCGATTTTGTTGAAATTTGGGACAGTGAGTTGTGTTAGGCCCTTCGACATCCTTTGTCAATTTGGCTCAGATCGGTCCAGATTTGGATATAGCTGCCATATAGACCGATCCTCCGATTTAGGGTCTAAGGCCCATAAAAGCCACATTTATGGTCTGATTTCGCTGAAATTTGGGACAGTGAGTTGTCTTAGGCCCTTTGACATGTTTCTTTAGTTTGGTCCAGATCGGTTCAGATTTGGATATAGCTGCCATATAGACCGATCCTCCGGTTTAGGGTCTTAGGTCCACAAAAGCCACATTTATTATCCGATTTTGATGAAATTCGGGGCAGTGAGTTGTGTAGGGCCCATCGACATCCTTCGTTAATTTGGCTCAGATCGGTCCAGATTTGGATATAGCTGCCATATAGATCGATCCTCCGATTTATGGTGTAAGGCCCGTAATAGCCACATTCATTATCCGCCACATTCATTATCGAAGAGCCTAACACTAAGCACTGTCCCAAATTTCGGCGAAATCGGACAATAAATGCCTCTTTTATGGGCCCTAAACCTTAAATCCAGAGATCGGTCTATATGGCAGCTATATTCAAATCTGGACCGATCTAGGCAAAATTGAAGAAGCACGTCGAAGAGCCTAACCAAACTCACTGTCTCAAATTTCAGCGACATCGGACAATAAATGCGTCTTTTATGGCCCCAAAACCTAAAACCCGGATATCGGTCTATATGGCAGCTATATCCAAATCTGGACCGATCTGTGCGATATTGCAGAAGTATGTCAAGGGGCTTAACTTAACTCACTGTTCCAAATTTCGGGGACATCGGGCAATAAATGAGCATTTTATGGGCCCAAAACCATAAATCAAGAAATCGGTCTATATGGCAGCTATATCCAAATTTGAACCGATCTGGACCAAATTAAAGAAATATGTCAAAGGGCCTAACACATCTCACTGTCCCAAATTTCAGCAAAATCGGATAATGAATGTGGCTATTATGGGCCTTACACCATAAATCGGAGGATCGATCTATATGGCAGCTATATCCAAATCTGGACCGATCTGAGCCAAATTAACGAAGGATGTCGATGGGCCCTACACAACTCACTGCCCCGAATTTCATCAAAATCGGATAATAAATGTGGCTTTTGTGGACCTAAGACCCTAAACCAGAGCATCGGTCTATATGGCAGCTATATCCAAATCTGAACCGATCTGGACCAAACTAAAGAATCATGTCAAAGGGCCTAAGACAACTCACTGTCCCAAATTTCAGCGAAATCAGACCATAAATGTGGCTTTTATGGGCCTTAGACCCTAAATCGGAGGATCGGTCTATATGGCAGCTATATCCAAATCTGGACCGATCTGAGCCAAATTGACAAAGGATGTCGAAGGGCCTAACACAACTCACTGTCCCAAATTTCAACAAAATCGGATAATAAATGTTGCTTTTATGGGCCTAAGACCCTTAATCGGCGGATCGGTCTATATGGGGGCTATATCAAGATATAGTCCGATATAGCCCATCTTCGAACTTAACCTGCTTATGGACAAAAAAAGAATCTGTGCAAAATTTCAGCTCAATATCTCTATTTTTAAAGACTGTAGCTTGATTTCAACAGACAGACGGACAGATGGACAGACGGACGGACATGGCTAGATCGTCTTAGATTTTTACGCTGATCAAGAATATATATTCTTTATAGGGTCGGAAATGGATATTTCGATGTGTTGCAAACGGAATGACAAAATGAATATACCCCCATCCTTCGGTGGTGGGTATAAAAAGGAAAAAAGTTGTGTGTGTGTGTGAATGTGTCTATACCAGTGACGAGCACACAATTGCAATTATTTGCAAGCCTATGTATCTGCTTGGGATTATTTTCATCTGTAAGTACAGAGTAATGTGCAATATATTGAGTTTTTTTGCCAACCACTGGTCTATATCCTCCAATGCTCCCCCTTTCTCGCTAGAAGGAGAGACACAAGAGAATAATTATTGGTCCAGTACACAAATAATCGTTTGCGGCTATCGAAGCACTTTTGCTATTAGAGAGTTTTTGGTTTTACAACAAAAGGAAATACCTACTTGCCGTAGACGAAGCTGTTAAGTTCAATAATACTACGTTTATGGCTAACGTTTGATATGTTGAAGCGAAATGTTGCAGGGTTACAATAAAAGCAAAACTTTGTGATAAAAGTATTTTGTTTGTCGCAACAATTTTCCAAACGTTTTATATTTTTGCGTGTACATTATCTAGAATATATTTTTATACCCACCACCGAAGGATGGGGGTATATTCATTTTGTCATTCCGTTTGCAACACATCGAAATATTCATTTCCGACCCTATAAAGTCCTCGTAAAAATCTAAGACTATCTAGCCATATCCGTCCGTCTGTCTGTTGAAATTACGCTACAGTTTTTAAAAATAGAGATATTGAGCTGAAACTTTGCACAGATTCTTTTTTTTTGTCCATAAGTAGGTTAAGTTCGAAGATGGGCTATATCGGACTATATCTTGATATAGCCCCTTAGGTCCATAAAAGCCACATTTATTATCCGATTTTGGCAAAACTTAGGACATAGAGTTGTTTTAGGGCCTTCGACAACCCTCTTCAATTTGGCCCAAATCGGTCCAGATTTGTAAATATATAGCTGACATATAAACCGATCCGTCGATTTAAGGTCCTGGGCCCATATAAGGTGCATTTATTATCTGATTTTGCCAAAATTTGGGACAGTTAGTTGTGTTAGGCCCTTCGACATCTTTCTGCAATATGGCACAGATCGGTCCAGATTTGGATATAGCTGCCATATAGACCGATCTCTCAATTTAAGGTATTGGGCCCATAAAAGTCGCATGTATTATCCGATTTTGCCAAAATTTGTGAAAAAGGGGTGGAGTAAGGCCCCTCGATATATTTCTTTAATTTGTCCCAGATCGGTCCAGATTTGGATATAGCTGCCATATAGACCGATCTCTCGATTTAAGGTCTTGGGCCCATAATAGGCGCATTTATTGTCCGATATCAACGAAATTTGTGACAGTGAATTGCGTTAGACTCTTTGGCATCTTTCTGAAATATGGCACAGATCGGTCCAGATTTGGATATAGGTGCCATATAGACCAATCTCTCGATTTAAGATCTTGGGCCCATAAAAGCCACATTTATAATCCGAATTTGTCAAAACTTGGTTAAGTGAGTTGTTTTAGGGCCTTCGACATCCTTCCTTAATTTGGCCAAGATCGTTCCAGATTTGAATATAGCTGCCATATAGACCGAACCGCCGATTTAAGTCGTGGGCCCATAAAAGGTGCATTTATTATCTAATTTCGACCAAAATTTGGGATAGTGAGTTGTGTAAGGCCCCTCGACATATTTCTTTAATTTGGCCCAGATCGGTCCAGATTTGGATATAGCTGCCATATAGACCGATCTCTCGATTTAAGGTCTTGGGCCCATAATAGGCGCATTTATTGTCCGATTGCGCTGAAATTTGGAACAGTGAATTATGTTAGGCTCCTCGACATATTTCTGCAATTTGACCCAGATAAGTTCTGATTTGAATATAGCTGCCATATAGACCGATCTCTCGATTAAATGTCTTGGGCCCATAAAAGGCGCATTTATTGTCCTATTTTGCTGAAATTTGAGGCAGTGAATTGTGATAGGCCCTTCGATATATTTCTGCAATTTGACCCAGATCAGTTCAGATTTGACCGATCTCTCGATTTATGGTTTTGGACCCATAAAAAACGCATTTATTTTCCGATGTCGCCGAAATTTGCAAGAGTGAGTTGTGTTAGGGCCTTCGACATCCCTCTTCAATTTGGCCCAGATCGGTTCAGATTTGAATATAGCTGCCATATAGACCGATCTCTCAATTTAAGGTTTTGGTCCCCTATAAGGCGCACTTATAATTCGATTTCGCTGAAATTTGCCACAGTGAATTATATTAGGCTTTTCGACATTCGTGTCGTATATGGTTCAAATCGGTCTATATTTGGATATAGCTACTAAAAAAACCAATATGTTGTTCTACACAATTGAACAATGACTTGTACTTATTAGACAATTCAATGTCCGTCCCGAATTTGGCCCAAATCGGACCATATTTCGATATAGCTGCTATGGAGGCATAAATTAGGCATTTTTCACCGGATTATGACGAATGGTGGTTTGCATATATAGCCGAGGTGGTGGGTATCCAAAGTTCGGCCGGCCGAGCTTTACGCCTTTTTATTTCTTTTTTTTTTGGCAAATGCGGGCATCTACATTTTCAAGTGAAGAGGCGCGGATTAGAATTTTATTTTAGATACATGATTTCTTTGGAGAAGCTTCTAGAACTTTATGTTGTTTACGCTTTGGGTATACGATTTGAGAAAAAAATCGACCCGCCCTAATATATGTATACTTTTTTGGGTCTCAGATGAATATTTCGACGTGTTACAAAGGAAATGATGAAATTTGCATACCCCCCTATGGTGGAATAGTTGCTGTGTTGAAGGCCACCGTTACGCAGAGGTTAGTATGTCCGACGATGATGCTGAACGCCTGGATCCCACCTGAGGCCTTGGTCTGCCACTACTGTGGTGGTATTACAATGGGCTTAGAATTGTCTAGGTGAGTCTATAAATACTGCCACTCTTACCTAACCTAACCATTCTCTCCTAATGCTGGCGACATTTGTGAGGTACTATGCCATGTAAAAACTCCTCCCCAAGGATGTGTGACACTGAGGGATACCGTTCGGTTTCGACTATAAAAAGGGGGATGCTTATCATTGAGATTAGACTTTAGTCGGACAGAACTCATTGATGTGTGAAAAGTTGGCCCTTGTTCCATAATAAATGTTCATAGGCAACTTTGAAATTTGCATTTTGCTGTGCCTAAATTACACATAGGGGCCATTAGAGTAGTCTGGCCAGCTACTATGCCCTGCGACCATTTAATCGATGGAGCACGCAACCGAGATTGAGTTGGAAAAATTCAAGAGGTTTTAGACATAATTTGAACATATTTTCTAAAATTTTCTATGAAAATTAAATTCCTACAAAATTTTCTTAAAAAAAGCAAGCATAATTTTTTTCAAAAAAATGTTCTATGATAACAATGGAAATCCTATTTGAAAACATTTTCTAGCACCAGTGATTTAGCGTACCTTTTTAAATGCAACCACCGTTTGATCAATTTTAGTCACAAACTTCATACCGAAATTAACTTCAACGGCGTTTATTGTTTTGTGGTTTTACAAAAGCCCCAAAAAAAAAAAACGAAAAAAATCTTTTAAAATTATAAACAAAAAAGCAAACGGCAACATGAAACCGCAAAGAAAAACGTTATCATGTGATTAAGGCATTTAATGCGGCATTTGCTGTTTTAAGATGCCACACAATTCTCACAGAGTGTTGATTTAGTACCAACGACACCGCCATCAACCCGTCAAGGTGTTGAGGGTGCAGTTTGCTGGTTGGGTGTTTAATTGTGACTGAGCTCTGCCACACCGTAACGAACGTCCATGCTATAGTGAGGGTCTGAGGGGACTTAATTGGTATATCTGGCCATGTTGTGAGCAAATTATTGTTGTCGTTATTGCTGCTGATGCTGTTGCTGAGTTGTTTAGACTGTTGCTCGTTCGGTTTTAATTTGTGGTTTGTTGGTTTTCTCAGTCAAAAGCTTCAAAGGCAGTTGGAAGAAAGACTTGAAGAGTTTTTTTTTATGAAAAATTTGTATGTTAGTGCACCCAATTTAAAGATTTAGGCTTCTGTTGTGTATGATGCAATGTCAGTCAGATAATTGTTTCATTAAAGAGTCCATCACCTGCTAGTCTGCGTTGCATGCGACAGCTGTGGTGTGTGGCATTAGAATTGTAGTAACATAAACATGTCCTCCACAAATGTGTGGGTGTAGTTTGGCAAATTGCTATAAAACGTTTTGTTATTTTGTTTTTTTTTTTTTTTAACAGTGGCATACATAGATTGACTCAAATGTAAAACAGAAGAGTCTGCAAATTAATCTGGCATTTTAAAGTGGGTGGTCTGTATTACACCATGCAACAAGATTGTTGATTGTTATAAGGTTATATATTGGGTTGCCCAAAAAGTAATTGCGGATTTTTCATATAGTCGGCGTTGAAAAATTTTTTCAACGGCTTGTGACTCTGTAATTGCATTCTTTCTTCTGTCAGTTATCAGCTGTTACTTTAGAAAAAAGTGTAAAAAAGTATATTTGATTAAAGTTCATTCTAAGCTTTATTAAAAATGCATTTACTTTCTTTTAAAAAATCCGCTATTACTTTTTGGGCAACCCAATATATATTTTAGTAATATCAAAAGACAAAAATCCCGAACCCCATGAACCTCTTCATGGGATGAGTTGGGTTTTCATTTTGAAAAAAATTGCTAGTTGTCGATGCTCCTATGAGTGACCACCAGTAATCCCGGTATGGGATAGCTGTGAGCACCACACAGCCTGGAACAATGAGGTTCGATCTGTGTGGTGTTCAGTGCTGTCGCGAGAAGCTTAGCTGCGAGCTTCCGGGCGCGTCCACAGGTTGCGGATAGTGGAATGCTCCACACTGAGTAGCTGCAATGGCAGTCGCCGACAATCAGTGGTATAAAGCGGAGAGTCTCAGTGAGAGGCCAGCTTTTGCACAAATACTGAGTGTCTATGATGCTCGATATGCCAAGGCGGCTTATTGGCGCCTTTAAATAACCAATGACCAAACGGTTCCCGCGGCGATTGGTCCTTTGGACCGGAACGAGCTTGCTCACCTAAAGAAGCTTGACGAGGATCGCCAGCTCCACATGAAATGTGGCTACAACAACAACAACCACTAGTAATAGCCTATAAGGAATTTAAACTGAAGAATGATGCGGTCTGGTCTAGAAGATAGACTACGACATAGTCTAGACCTAAGAGTCTAAACGTTAATCCAGAGAAGACTAAAATCTCCATGTTTGTGAGTAAGATGAAAATTGCCCGATTCGAGGAGCCATTTTTTATACCCTCCACCATAGGATGGGAGGTTTACTTATTTCGTCATTCCTTTTGTATTACATCGAAATATTGATCTGCGACACCATCAAGTATGTATACTCTTGATCGTCTTGATATTCGTAGTCAATTAAGCCATGTCCGTCCCTCTGTCTGTTTGTCGAAAGCATGCAAATATTCGAAGGAATAAAGCTAGCCGCTTGAAATTTTGCGCAAATACTTAGAATTAGTGTAGGTCGGTGGGGATTGCACCCACATTGATCCATGCTTTGATCTATCTGCCATGTAAACCGATCTCGCATTTGGCTGAAATTTAGCTTGAGGTGTCTTGCTTTGAATTGTAATAACTATGCCAAGTATGGTTCATAACCTGATATAGCTGCCATATAAACCAATCTTCAGATTTGAATTCTTGAGCTTCTAGAAGGCTCAATTACCATTCGATTTTGCTGAAAATTTGCGCGTTAAGTTTTGCTATGACTTCTAATAGCTGTGTCAAGTATGGTTAAATAGGTCCATAACCTGATACAGCTCCCATATAAAGCGATCGGCCGATTTGACTTCTTGAGCCTCTAAAAGGCGCATCTATTATCCGATTTTGGCTGAAATTTTGCATAATAACTTTTCGTATGACTTCCAATATACATGCAAAGCTCAGCCTGAATCGGTCTTTTAGCTTATGTAGCTTCCATATAAACCGATCTCCCGTTTGCACTTCTTGAGCCCCGTGAGGGCAAAATGCTTTGGCTGAAATGCAAATGTTGCAAATTTGTCTATGAACATTCCATTAAGGAACAGGGGCAAACTTTTCACAGAGCAATGAGTGCTGTTCGATTCAAGTTTACGACTAAGGATAAGGAGCCTCCATTTTATAGTCGAGTTCGAACGGCGTGCCGCAGATACCCCATTGGGGAAAAGTTTTTATATGGCTGCCATACCATTTTTATACCCACCACCATAGGATGGGGGTATACTAATCTAGTCATTCCGTTTGTAACACCTCGAAATATTGATCTGCGACCCCATACAGACTGTATGGGGTCGCAGACAAACAGACCCATCTGGGTATGTTTGTCGTAATCACGATAGCGGTCGAACACGTAAAGCTAGCTGCTTGAAATTTATCACAGATACTTAATATTGAAGTATTTCGTTGGGGATTGCAAATCGGTCATATCGATTCAAATTTGGATATAGCCCCCATATTAACCGATCCCCCAATTTGACTTCTTGAGCCCCTAGAAACCTCAATTTTCATCCGATTTGGCTGAAATCTGGAGCAAAGACTTGAGTTATGACTTTCAACATCCATGCCAAGTATAATGCGAATCGGTCTATAAATAGATATGGCCCCATATAAACCGATTCCCGGATTTGGCTTATTGAGCCCTTAGAAACCTCAATTTTCATCCGATTTGGCTGAAATTAGGAACAAAGACTTGAGTTATGACTTCCAACATACATGCCAAGTATGATCCGACTCGGTCTGTAAAGGGATATAGCCCCCATATAAACCAATCCCCGGATTTGACTTCTTCAGTCGATTTGGCTGAAAGACTTGAGTTACGACTTCCAACATCAATGCCAAGTATGATCGGAATCGGTCTAGAAAGGGATATAGCCCCCATATAAACCGATCCCGGGATTTGACTTCTTCATCCGATTTGGCTGAAAGACTTGAGTTATGGCTTCCAACATCCATGCCAAATATGACCCGAATCGGTCTATAAACAGGTGTAGGCCCGATTAAACCGATTTCTGGATTTGACTTCATCAGCCCTTAGAAGCCTAAATTTTCATCGGAGTTGGCTTATGACTGACAACATCAGTGCTAAGTTTTATCCGAATCCGTCAATGTGGTGATATAGGCCCCCTTAAGTAAATTTTTAGCGGAATCCTTGATGGTGGGTACCCAAGATTCTGCCCGGCCGAATTTAGCACGCTTTTCATTGTTTCAAATGCCATAGTTTCTCACAAATGTCGCCAGCATTATGATGGGATAACCGCCGCTGAAAAATTTTCTGATGCTCACGCCTGGATTCGAACCCAAGCGTCCAGCGTCATAGGCGGACATGCTAACCTCTGCGTTACGGGGGCTTCTTGAAAAGACTGACTGAAATTACTTTTACTATGATCTTCACCATCCAAACCAAGTAAAGCCCTAATCGGTCCATGTCTTGGCATAGGCGGGGAGAGCCAGAACTACTCGGGCAATGACTGAAATTCTAGAAGTACGACCCAACGCCACACAGATTACGTATGAAGCAGACAATGCGGCTATGAGACTTGAGGTTGTTGTCGTTGTTGTAGCCACATTGTCATGTGGAGGAGGCGATTCTCGTCAAGCTCCTGTAGGTGAGCAAGCTCTTTCCGGTCCAAAGGACCGATCGCCATTGGTTATTTAAAAGCACCAATAACTCGCCTTGTCACATCGAGTATCATAGGCACTCAGTATTTGTGCAAGAGCCGGTGCCGCCCGGCCTCTCACTGAGACTCTCCACTCGATACCGCTGATTGTCAGCGAATGCCATTGCAGCTACTCCGTATGGAGCATTCCACTATCCGCAACCTGTAGACGCGCCCGGTAGCTCGCAGCTAAGCTTCTCGTGACAGCAATGAACACCACACAGATTGGACCTCAATGTTCCAGCCTGTATTGTGCTCATAACTCTGCCGTACCGCGATGAGACTTGAGACTAACGTACCTGACTGGAATGGGGTTTCGATCGGATACCTAAAATTGCACTTGATGCCGAGCGCAAGACACTGGTGCCAACGGCGCAATATTGGTTTTGGTAGAACTTTGGTATTGCTATCTGGTAGTTGTAGTTACACGGATGGCTTAAACGTAGAGGCGAAAACAAGTCTGGGCTGACCATAAGTAACTGTGCCAAGTATGGTCTAAATCGGTTCATAACCTGATATAGCTTCCGATTTGGGCTCAAATAGCCCTTATTCTGTTATGGCCCGGCATCCAAACAATGCGCATAGTGTCATCCTCAGAGAAGGCGTTCATCTCATTCTTACACTTCAGACTGTTCGTGACCTTACCTTCCTGGTTGTTACTGGGATGATGGCCAGATTACTGTCAGTAAATATCTTTACACTCGACGTCCTCACGTTAACACCACACCACCTTACGCATACCGTGATAGCCTGGATCTCTACCCACTGGACCGTATAATTGTCAGGAAGTCGAAAACAAATCTCTGTCTCTGGGTTTTAAATGTAGACCTCTAGGCCCACTCTGTCCTATAGCTTTGATCCATCTGTGTATTGTAGCATGAACTTCTTCTTCTAGATGGCATTACCAGAGTTACGGCAATCTAAGACCGTACCGCTGGCAGCAGTGCCTTGCACTCGACCTCAAGTGTCGTCTGAGGTATCCGATCGGAAACCTCTTCCAATCCATTCTAGGCTTCCTATCTTCGCCTCGATTATAAAGCGATGGTGTGGCCAGCTGTAGTTCAGAGATTAGCATATTCGCCTATAACGCTGAACGCTTGGGTTCGAAATCCGGCGCGACCATTAGAAAAAATTTTCATCGGTGGTTTTCGCCTTCTAATGCTGGCGACATTTTTGAGGTACTATGCCATGTAAAAACTTCTCTCCAAAGAGGTGCCGCACTCAGTTCAGACTCGGCTATAAAAAGGAGGCCCCTTTTTATTGAGGTTAAACTTAAATTGGACTGCACTCTCACTCTCACGCAGTTCAGACTCGGCTATAAAAAGGAGGCCCCTTTTTATTGAGGTTAAACTTAAATTGGATTGCACCCATTGATATGTCAAAAGTTTACCCTTTTCCTTAATGGAATGCTCGTAGGCAATTGCATTGGTGTGACCTCCTTCTAACCTCAGTTCATTCTCCCATCATCTTTAGCCACATAGCCGCAGTAGCTGCCTTACACTTAATCCGTCCGATATCTAGAATTATCTCTAGTGCCCCATCGCTGCACCTTTGCCAAGACAACATGTCTCTGAACCTGTTGTATTCAATGCATTTGCATTGGTGTGATGTGCTCCTATCCTCTGTCCATTCTCCCATCATATTTAGTCCCATAGCCGCAGTGGATGCCTTTAACTTAATCTGCCGGATATATAAAATTGTCTCTAGTGCCCCATCGCTCCACCTTTGCCAAGACAACATGTCTCTGAACCTGTTGTATTCAATGCATTTGCATTGGTGTGATCTGCTCCTATCCTCTGTCCATTCTCCCATCGTCTTTAGCCCGATTGCCGCAGTGGCTGCCGTATACATAATCTGTATGTCTATGGGTCGGATATCTAGCGCCCTAGTGGGCGGGGTCTTTATCGTTCCACCTTTGCCAAGACAACATGTTCTCTGAACCTGTTGTATTATCTTTACGTTGAACTTTTTCTCATCACGTTCTTGTAGGGCCAGTGGACTATCGTGAATTCAGGCCCCATTTCGAGCCAAAGGAACGTCTACCTAATGCCCAACATCTGTAAGCCTTGTCAGATATGGAAATCGTTCTATTGAGGAAACGCGGTGCTTTAAATTGGCGCAGCTTCGTCTTCCTCGTGAACAGACAGAGCTCAGTTTTCTCTGGGTTAACATTGAGACCTCTAGGTCTAGCCCAATCGCATGCCAACTCCAAGATTCTTTCGACTCTGCATAGTTGATTCGGATCCTTACCCCCTGGAAGTATTATATGTAGCATCTTCTGCGTAGCAGACGGGTCAAATCTTTTGTCAGTCAGCATCCGTAATAGGTTATTTATGGTGGTCATCCTTAGGAGTGGTGATAGGTTAGGTTTAAGTGGCAGTCCGTCATCATCATTTAGTTCCTACCTTTAAACCATCCAGATAGCTTTAAAAAGCCCTACAATTTGCGAACGCTCAAGTCTGCTAATCAGACAGGTTCTCAAAGAAATGAGAACCTAAAGTGGAACTCCTTCTGACTGCCAGTGCGAGACACACACACAAAAGGTGTTCTATAGCCTCATCTTTTTCGATGTCCTCACAGCTTCTGCAAAAGTCATTGCTGGCAACCTTCAGTCTGTCAGCTTGTTTCCGATGAGACATTTACCTGTCATGATGGACACAATGACGGAGACGTCTGTTCTAGCCAATGACAGCAAAGCAGTAGACCTCTTGAAGTCTACATTAGGCCACATAGTTTTGGAATGCTCACAGCCCACTCTTTATGACCATCTATCATTCGTTGCCTTCGGGCCTGATCCTGAAAACTAAGCTTACATGTCGCTAGAGGTATACCCACAGATTCCAGTGTCCCTGGAGTGTGTAAGGCAGTTCCTAGTCTCGCAAGCTCGACCGCTTTACGATTCCCTGGGATATCTCTGTGGCCTGACACCCAGAACGAATAATTTTGAACTCTTCATCCATCTCATTGAGAGATCTGCGACAATCGAGGGCGGTTTTTGTGTTCAGAAATACGTTCTTCAGGTATGTTATGGCTGCCTGGCTGTCTGAGAAGATATTTATGCCATACGTCGTTACGACATTATATCTTAGCCATTCCACCACTACCTTAATTGCAAGGATCTCCGCTTGATACACACTGCAGTGGTCGGATAGCCTTTTCGGTATAACCAGTTCTAGATCTTTAGAGTACACCCCAAAAGCCCACCTGTTCGTCTAGTTTGGAACCATCCGTACGAGAGATATCGTAGTTCCAATCGGTTCTATCATGAATAGTGGTACAGTAATTTCTATCAAAAAGCGGCTCAGCCTGGAACATCGAATAATATATCAAGGATAACATAGTTTCCGTAGCCGCCACATGACCAATGATAAAGCTCCCTGCAATTTGTCTAGCCACAATGTCCAGAGGCATTAGATGTAGCATTATTTTCAGTGCATTAGAGGGTGTCGTCCTAAGTGCGGCTGTGATGCACAAACAAGTCACTCTTTGGATCCGGTTAAGCCCACCTGGTCGTCTAGTTTGGAACAATTCGTATAGAAGTCTATGTAACTTCCATTACCAGGGCTATCGTAGTGCCAATCGGTTCTATCAGGAATAGTGGTACAGTACTTTTTATCAAAAAGCGGCTCAGGCAGGGTATAACCCACACTGCCTGCAACATCGGTCATTGTATCAGGGATAACACAGTGGCGATAAAATTTTCCCCCGTGCCATACCCTCTGCCACTTTCCCCCTTATATTCTTGCCATGGGACCCACAATTTATCCATATGTTACTTAGCATATGGTTTATCCAGGTTCTAAGGACCCGGTCCACCTGGTACTGATCTAAGGATTGGATCATTGTGTCAGTTCGCACATTGTTGAAAGCCTTGACATCGAAGGATTTTTCTGTTTTATGCACAACCTTGTGCATGAAAGTCTCCATCGACCTTCCCTCGACATAGGCATGCAGTTTGTATTTGAGGTGTACGCTGGATTTCCTACTCTTTATAATGGTATCCACAATACGTTCAATGGTTTGAGTAGGAACGACGTAAGGCTCATTGGTTTATTGACCTTTGGTGTAGCATAACTTGCCTTGCCGGGATTGGGTATAAATACCACCCTTGCCCTCTGCCAGGCTTTGGGAGTATATGCAAGTCCTAGGTAATGCAAATTGCAATGCAATAACATTCTACTAACTAACAGGGACAAACTTCTGACATATCGTATGATAAGGCATATCAATGATAAGGGGCCTCCTTTTTATTGCCGAGTCCGTACGACGTGCCGCATTACGACACCTCTTTGCAGAGAAGTTTTACATGGCACAGTACCTCACAAATGTTGCCAGCATTAGGAGGGGAAAATCACCGATAACAATTTTTTCTGATGGTCACGCCAGGATTCGAACCCAGGCGTTCAGCGGCATAGGCGGACATGCTAACGTCTGCGCTACAGTGGCCTACAAGTCCTAGGTAAGCCGTGAAAATAGCGGCCAGATGAGACGCCAGATAGTCGGCCTCCTTTTGTAGTAACGCCGAAAATATTCGACCGGGTTCGGGTGACTTAAATGGTCCTCAAGCTCTTCAAGGTTTCACCTACCATAAATGCAAATTGCGATGCAAATTTTGCCCATTAACATTCCACTAAGTAACAGAATTAAACTTCTGACATATCAATGCGTGCAGTCCGATTCAAGTTTAAGCTTAATGGTAAGGGGCCTCCTTTTTATAGCTGAGTGCGAACGACGTGCCGGAGTGCCACACCCCTTTGGAGAGAAGTTTTACATGGCACAGTACCTCACAAATGTTGCCAGCATTAGGAGGCGAAAACCAACGCTGAAAATTTTTTCTGATGGTCACGCCAGGATTCGAACCTAGGCGTTCAGCGGCATAGGCGGACATGCTAATCTATGCGCTACGGTGGCCTACAAGTCCTAGGTAGGCCGTGAAAATAGCGGACAGATGGGACGCCAGATAGTCGGCCTCCTTTTGTAGTAGGGCCGGGTATATTCCATCAGGTCTGGGTGACTTAAATGGTCCTCAAGCTCTTTAAGGTTTCCCCTATCATAAATTCTGTTATGATAAGCCTTAGGAGTTTCCGTGAGACAAGTCGTATCCTGTGGAAAATGTCTTGTCATCAAAAGCCTCAACATGTCCTCCGTTGTCTCTGCTCTCACTCCCATGTAGACTACTAATGTTTCAATTTGGACAAGGGTTTTTAAGAGAAGTTTTTTTTTATCTTGACGGCGTCATTGACGCTATCAACTTTTTCGCAGAAAAGCTTCCAGGAGGCACGTTTTGCCACTCTGATAATTTTATTATATACCTTGAGCTGTGTGTAATACACATCTCAATAAACTGCCGCTTTTTCACGATGTACTCCCTTATAAAGTCCGCGACCTCTTTCCGATTGTTGCCAATCTCCCTGGTCATCCAGGGATTTTCTTGCGCTGATTTCCTTTTTCGGAGGCCACCGTGGCGCAGAGGTTAGCATGTCCGCTTATGATGCCGAGCGCCTGGGTTCAAATACCGGCATGAACATCAGAAAAATTTTCCCTTACTAATGCTGGCTACATTTGTCAGATATCCTGCCATGTTAAAACTTCTCTGGTGTCGCTATGCGGCACGCCGTTCGGACTCGGCATTAAAAAGGGGACCCCTTATCTTTGAGCTTAAACATTAATCGGACTGCACTCATTGATATGAGAAAAGTATCCCCTGTTCCTTAATGGAGTGTTCATGGGAAATATAGTGGTAGTAGAAGATATGCTTTCTCGAAGAGAAATTTTTTCTGCGAAAGACTCTACTATTGCAGTCCTGGTCCTGCATTGTCGTCAATGTCTTCTATGTTAAGCCTAAGCAAGGAAAAAAAATCGTTTTTAAATAAAAAACAAAGAATTTGCTCAATTGTTTTTTGCGAGTGTTGTCATTATCATTCACTGTATTATAAATTCTGCATAAACCATCCCATAATTTAAAATCAGAAAAATTATGTTAAGAAGAAACAGTAAGGCAGCCTAATTGATGTTATTCAATAGAAAATATTTGTTGAACACAATGTTATGGGGGGGGAGACACAACAAAACACTCTTCCTACTTAGTATTTGCAAATGCCTTCAAAAATCGCATCGTGTATGACAAGCAAGTCACGATTCCCAAGACCTCTGAACAAATATACTACTCCATACAGCCAGTTGTTATTTATATCATCCCATTGGTGTCATTGTTGGTTTTGGAAAAAAAAATTTGTTATCATAATACAAAAAACTTCATTACAACCATAATGAATGATGGAAATGGGCTGCTGTTGTCTACTCGTCTCTACCATGTTTTTTGTAGGTGCTTAGGGGTATATGGGGAAACTTTTTGATAGTTCGACGAATGTCGTACTTATTTCAAAAAATCCCTACAATCTATGAATGTATCTCCTTTGAAATATTGTCAGTGAGACAGTCTCTATAGGTGACCCGATTGTGTCTTTTGTGTGAGACCAGGCAGCAATCAGCATGGTTGCCCGATGTCAAAGGCTACAAACATGTCAAATTTTATTAAAACAACAACGAAGTTAGTGTTTAAATGTTGTGGCAGGTAATTTACAGTGGTAGCATGTAGTTGCTGTTGGCAAGCGAACAAAGTGTTGCATTATGTTATGATTTGGATGCATTTCAGCGTCTAGATAAGATTTATCAATTCTCAACGGTTGCTGATAAGTAGAAAAACTCCTATGTAATTTCAGTTAAAAGAAGGAAACAACAGAGTATTACACAATTATAAGTCAGACTATTCATTCCTTTCTTGAGATCCTCGATGTAAGAAAATAAATCAGAACTCTTACAATTTCAGAAAATTTTTGATTCACCTACTTGAAGAAAAAAAAAAAAAAAATTCAAACAAAAGACTTAGGAAACAAACTTGTTTTGTTTTTACTAACACCGACCTGGTGAGAACCTCAAATCTTTCCCCCCTTTTGTTTTGTTGTGAGCACAAAGGACAAAACAGAATTCCTACTTTTCGTACAATTTCACAGATATTTCAATGTAAAGTAATGATTTTGTCTAATGGAAGAAAATCGCAAACAAAAGACTTAAGAAACGAACTTTTTTTTAGTATCGAGCTGATGAAAATCATGGTAAAGGATTTTTTGTTTTCCAAATTCGCCACAGTCAGACGCTGAGTAATATTGTAGCCTTATACCGACAAACACAGAACTACGTTTTGATACAAGCCCAGAAGGGGGAATGCTTCTGAAATACAGATTGGGTGTTTATACCCGTCTGTCTGTGTGTCCATGTATTCTTGAGATCAGGGTACAAGTCGCATTTGTGTTTTGAACAAAATCGGTCCAGATTTAGATATAGCTCCCATATATATCTTTCATCTGATGTAGTTAAAAAAAAAAAAAAAAAAAAACAGAATTCCTACTTTTCTTACAATTTCACAGATATTTGAATTTGAAAAAAAAATCGCAAACAAAAGACTTAAGAAACTAACTTTTTTTTAACATCGAGCTGATGAAAATCGATCATAAAGGAAATTTTTCCAAATTCGCCACAATTAGACGCTGAGTAATATTGTAGCCTTATACCGACAAGACACACAACTACGTTTTGATACAAGCCCAGATGGGGGAATGCTTCTGTAATACAGATTGGGTGTTTTTACCCGTCTGTCTGTCTGTCCATGAATTCTTGAGATCAAGTTACAAGTCGCATGTGTGTTTTGAACAAAATCGGTGCAGATGTGAAATATCGCTCCCATATTTATCTTTCATCTGATATGGCTTTAAAAAAACAGAATTCTTACTTTTCTTACCATTTCACAGATATTTGAGTTTGAAAAAAAAAAATCGCAAACAAAAGACTTAAGAAACGAACTTTTTTTTAACATCGAGCTGATGAAAATCTGTCATAAAGGAAATTTTTCCAAATTCGCCACAATTAGACGCTGAGTAATATTGTAGCCTTATACCGACAAGACACAGAACTACGTTTTGATACAAGCCCATATAGGGAAAAGCTTCTGAAATACAGATTGGGTATATATACCCTACACCACCACTGTGGTAAGGGTATTATTACTGTGTTCATTTATTTGCAACACTAAGAAGTAGAAGAGCTAGGCCCATTGATAAATATACCGATTGGCTTCGAATCACTCCCTGATTCGATTAAGCTATTCGTCCATGTATTCTTGTTAGGTACAAGTCGCATTTGTATCCCAATTATCATAAAATTAAGCATAAGTCATTTCTATTGGTTCAAAAGTAATAGCGTTCGTCTTAGACTTAGATATAGGTCCCATGTATATCTTATATCCGATATGGGCTTTTAAGGCTGTAGTAGCCTCAATTCTGATCGGATCTTAACAAAATTTCCCATAAAGGGATATTTTTGATGTGTGCAAAATTTCAACAAAATCCGATCAGATTTAGATATGGCTCTCATATTGACTTTTAAGGCTGTAGGAGCCACAAAATTTAGGGTAAAATGTTTTATTTGACCTCTCAGTATGTGTGCCAAATCAGATCAGATTTAAATATAGCCCCCATATATGACTTTCATTTGATATTGCCTATTAAGGTTGTAGAGGCCACATTTTTGGTCCGACCAGACGACTCAGCAGTTGTTGCTAAACACTTTTCTGAGGAACTAACGATCAAATCCCTAAAGTGTGGCCGATTGCAGGGGTCTGAAATTCCCCCTTTCATAATCGAAACAGGAGGGGAAGGCTTCGAGACGGAACCCTACAAGCCCTGTCTGGGTGAGTCTTTCGGTTGGTGTGGGCTCAAGGTGTACGCCAGCGGTGAAGGACGAAACTCATTCCTCCGATTAGACTTCTTGAGCCTCTAGAGGGCACAGTTCTTTTCCAATTTGGCTGAAATTTCGCACGTGTCATTTTGGTATGACTTCCTACAACTGCCTTAAGTATGATCTTAATCAGTCGATAACCTGGTATAACCGCCATATAAACCGATATCCCGATTTGACTTCTTGAGCAGCTAGAGGACGCAATTCTTATCCGATTTGGTTGAAATTTCGCACATGTCATTTTGGTATGACTTCCAACAACTATGCCAGTTATGGTCTAAATCGGCTCATAACCTGATGCAGTTGCCAAATAAACCGATCTCCCAATATGACTTTCTGAGCCTCTCGAGGGCGCAATCATTACTCGATTTGCCTTGAAATTTTTGGAGGTGGTATTTTTCTATGACTTCTAACAGCAAGAGTTTTCCTGTAACTCGTAAAAGGTCATTATTTTTGGAAGAAAAATTTAAGTCACTCAAGGATAGCTGCGATAGAGGTATTCATTAGGCCGTTAATGATCTGCGTCTGTTTCCAGTGCGGCGGCAGATCTAGAGTCCGGGAGCAGGCTTAGAAGGGACTCCAAAGACCCAACTACTTCTGCGGTGGTGGTATCAGGCCGTAGCATGTTGTCTGCTACTGAAACCTCGATTGGTGGAGCGGCTGCTCCATGCTTCACTAGCCGACAGACGACTGGTCAGCAGGGGCTTTTGACGAAGACACCTGGTCCGAGTCTCAAGGCCGAAGGCCGAACCTATTCTTTCTTCGCATGTCTTTAATTTGCCTAGGCCATCGGTCTTCCCCGGCAAAACAACACGCTCTTTAAGAGGTTGGAATAACAGAAAACACATCGCTCTCAGGTTTATTGAGAGGCTAGGTGCGAATAATCGTAAGACTCTTACTAATAGAGCGAGAGACTCCCTAAATTGGGCTCGGGAATTCGCTGCACAGGCTACCCCAAAGACTACACGTCTAGAATCAGAAACTGCACCGCAGTCAGCTAAAAGGCTGCGGTCACCTGTAGGGCATCCCATGCCTAAAAGAACTAGGGCGAACAACAGTAAGATGGGTCCAAGAATCTTTGCTAATGTCGCTGGGACAGTTTGGTGATGGCAGTTGTCGACAAGGGAGAAGAACAGGGCTACATACCTAGGAATAATTGGAGTGGGATAGTCAATGGAGTGTCATCAGTATACTCTGATGTCCTTCCGGAATTTCGTGGGTCTCCTCCAGTTTGTGACGATGCAGGCTGGTATTGGCTCCGATACAGACTAATTGTCTTCAGGGATCAACGCTCAATTGAAATGTATCGTTGTGCGCTAAAAAAGATTGGTGATATCTGGCTAGGTGCAGCACTAGATTTAGTCAAGTAGGAAGATATTCCTTCTCGACCAATGGCTTGGATACTAAGGATTTCCTCAGATCCTGAATCGATAATTGGAAGACTAAGGGAATGTAATCCCAATCTTTCAACCACCGACTGGAAGATTGGTAGATTGGATGAGGCTGATGGTGACCGGAGACATGCAGTATTCGTACTAAACTCCGGCTGTCTCGCAGACCTCAACAAGTCAGAAGGGGTTGTATTCTAAGGATTCAAGAAGTTGAAACTGAAGGTCTATATAAGCGGTGGGTTTGGGGAATCAGGAGACGACTCAGCAGTTGTTGATGAACACTTGCCTGAGAAACTCGACCACATCGCTAAAGACATCGCATCGAGACAGGAGGGGATGGCATCGAAACGGGACCCGACAAGCCCTGTGTGGGTGGGTCACAAAGTTGGACTGGGCTCAAAGTGTGCGCCAGCGGGGTAGCACGGAACTCAGAAAGTTCTTCGACAGCAACAGTTAGTGAAACATCTAAGGAGAAATCGTCCACACGGCAAGTGCCCAGTGTCCTGAGGAAGAGTGGTTCCACAGCTTTCTCACCTGCCCCTGGATGCGTACGTAGGCTTACCATGACAAGTTTCAACGAATCTTGTGAGTATAAACTCCTGACGGAGTCAGAAGGCGAGGCTAACACAACAGTGGTTGAAGTTCTGAATCCTGAATATGGTCCGGTTTCTACAGTTAAATCTCCACCATCGTAAGGTCGCTTCGGCGGCACTAAAGGTCCTCCTGATGGCAGGGGGATTTGACGTGGTTCTTATCCAGGATCCATGGGTGCGTGAAGGGGTGGTTCGTGGACTCAGAATCCTGGGATTTAAACTTCTCAAGATCGGTCTGTGCGAATCTCCCAAACTCGGGTCTTTGCCAGGCTTCAGTAGCGGGATCACTCTGTCCCTCTTCCAGAAATCGTGTTGACGTGTTGGCGATGTACTCAAATAGTTTGGCATGGCTGACCGTGTGGAATGCCTTCAATAGGTGCTGTGCCACGAGGACCGTCCTATCACATGGACTGGGCTGATTGAAGCCACGGCAAATGGGTGCGGTGATGGCATGCAAAGCAGTTCTTGTGCTATGCAGTCTTCGAAATCCATGTTGATGCTCGGCGAATGGAAAGGCTCGGGAGGAGTAGTGCCTCAAGCATCTTGGCTAGTGGTCAGAGAAGGGAGATTGGCCTGTACGACTGCCCTGAACTTGGGTCCTTTCCAGGCTTCAGTAGCGGGATCATTTTGCCCATCTTCCAGACATCGGGAACTATAGAGAGTGTTCACGACACGGGATAGATGTGTTCGCAACACAGGCTGGAACATTGAGGTCCGATCTGTGTGGTGTTCATTGCTGTCACTAGAAGCTTATCTGCGAGCTACCGGGCGCGTCCAAAGGTTGCGGATAGTGGAATACTCCATACGGAGTATCAACAACGACAGTCGCGGAAAATAAGCGATATCAAGCGGAGAGTCTCAGAGAGGTCGGGTGGCACCGGATCTTGCACAACTACTGAGTGCCTATGATGCTCAATATGACAAGGCGAGTTATTGGTGCCTTTAAATAACTAATGGCCACCCTGTTCCCGCGGTGATCGGTCCTTTGGACTGGAACGAGCTTGCTCACCGACAGGTGCTTGTCGAGGATCACCACCTCCACATGAAAATGAGGCTACACCAACAACATACGGCTGTTCAAAGACAGGTTGAGGACAGCGGTAAGGTCCTCAACTCCAGGTAGATCCGGCTTCTTCTGCATCAGTATAGAGATTCCGTTGGGGCCCAACGCCTCGAATGATTTGGCGCCACGGATAACATTCGTAACTTCGCCAACGTTAAATTGTGATGGCTGTCCATCGGCTCGGAGACCACGGATACGACGAATGGCTTTCCTCCTAGCCCTGGCCCTTCGGGATGTACAATAAATTGACAGTTAAACAACCTGGCGCATCTCTTCGAATCAGTCACAGTTACCTCGCCAAAAGTGACTAAGGTCCTGTCATCCCGTCTACTGGGGTTCGAGAGTGACTTAACAGCAGACCACAGCTTGCCTAGACCTGTACCTAAGTTATATAGCTCCACGTGTTCCAGCCACGCATTCCCCTTATGTTCGTTGACTACCCGGTTTATTTCCAGATTCAGCTCGATGATTCTCCTAATCCTAGTGGGGAGTCCGTTCAACCAATCCCATCACTCTCGTCTGCGAGTAACACTGCCTGCGCCGGGAAATTGGGCCACGTTTGGGGTATTCGACCGGCTGGTATAAAGCGAGCGGCTGGTGCGTTAACGATTTCTCGGAATTTCCTCTCGGCAACTAGCACATCCGAGGGGGTGTCAGTTTACTGAAGCGGCGATTGGTGTACTTTCTGAAGCCGGCCCAATCGGCCTTCTTTTGATTGATAAACGTTCGGCGCTCAGAGGTTATGAAGTCGGGTGGTTGGTCGATGGTGAGAATTATGGGGGAGGTGGTTTGACCCCTAAGAAATGACGGCTTGCCGGGATACGTCACTCAGGAGATCAGGGGACGCAATGGAGATGTCTGGCGAGCTGCTGCACCTCCTCGTAATCCTAGTTGGGGGCATCCTCATTCACCGTGCAAAACGTGGAGTCTTGAATCTGCCTAAGACAGAACGCCAAGAAATGTGATGTGCATTAAAGTCTCCTAGAACCAGATGATTATGGCCAGATAGTAGCCCACTTAAGTCGGGTTTGTAAGCTTGGGCATTAACTGGGTTACAATCACTAACCGGCGGTATTTTCACGTTGTATTGGGTCATTTCGGTAGTACCGAACTTGCCTGCTATCCCCATGCACTCCATGTAGGGGTCACTAGGTCCAGGCGCAGGCGAGATGGGTCTATACTGCACTGAATGGTGTATCACGCAGGCCAATCCCCCACCTGCATTCATTTAGCGATCTTTACTTAGCACATTGTATCCGTGACAACTGTGCAAGCTGCAGGTGTTGGTCAGCTTTGTCTCTTAGATCGCTGCAACCAATATGTTCTTCCGACTCATAAAATCCACTATCTTGTCGATCTTGCCTCGGAGACCGTTGCAATTCAATTGCAAAAATGAGACACTTCCCGGCACTGCCTGCCCATATTGGGGTTGGGATGCTGCTGTTGCGTATACTGCCTTACGGGAGAGGTCGGGGGGTCACATCGTCCGACGACGAGGACACATAAGGCGACGATAACGACGCTTGCTGCTGTCTATGTTCGCACAGCACCTTGCGACATATTCAGTGTGACTATACTCCCGTAGTGAATTAAGGCCAGAGCAAAATCGGAAATGTACCCACTCCATGTACCCGTTACACCGCACTGACACCGACCGATGATGGAGGTGGTTCTGGCAAACCGAACAGAACCAGGGTCCAGGGTTCTTTTCAATCCCGGCACGGACCAGAAGCGTGCGGAGAAGGTATTCCGGGATATACCTCTCCCATGACGAAAAAAGGACGAACACGTACACTGAGGCGGCAGCCCTTGCCGATCATGATTCCATCGGGTCAATCCGGTGCGTACAACCAACCGGCTCCCATGGTCAATATGGTCACCCGAATGGGTATTGGTAAGGTTCGACATGGAAGGTTCAACATTTTTCTCATAAATTTTTTTGTTTCAGTTATTTTCTTAATAAAAATGTAACGCTATAAGAAAATTATTTAAACAAAACTGAATCTACAGGGAATTTTTTAAGTTAATACCTCCACCGAGGCCACCGTAGTGCAGAGGATAGCATGTCCGCCTATGACGCTGAACGCCTGGGTTCGAATCCTGGCACAACCATCAGAAAAATTTTCAGCGGTGGTTATCCCCTCCTAATGCTGGCGACATTTGTGAGGTACTTTGCCATGTGTTGGGTTGCCCAAAAAGTAATTGCGGATTTTTTTTAAAGAAAGTAAATGAATTTTTAACAAAACTTAGCATGAACTTTAATCAAATATACTTTTTTTACACTTTTTTTCTAATGCAAGCTAAAATTAACAGCTGATAACTGACAGAAGAAAGAATGCAATAACAGAGTCACAAGCTGTAAAAAAATTTGTCAACGCCGACTATATGAACAATCCGCAATTACTTTTTGGGCAACCCAATACAAACATCTCCCCAAAGAGGTGTCGCTCTGCGGCACGCCGTTCGGACTCGGCTAGAAAAAGGAGGCCCCCTATCATTCAGCTCAAAATTGGATCGGACAGCACTCATTGATTTGTGAGAAGTTTGCCCTAGTTCCTTAATGAAATGTTCATGGGCAAAATTTGCATTTTACCTCCTATTTAGCTATGCAAAACAGTGTCATCTCATACAAAACATGAGCGCATAAATCACTCTGAATCAACTAAATCAGTTCGGATCTCATATATGACTCTTTGACTCTTTGGTTTATCATCATTGCAAATCAATTTTCGATGTTATGTTCCCATTGTTATTCGGTTTTTTTTTTTACTAAAACGGTTTCACTTTATATTGCTTGTCTTAATTATCTCATTAACCTTTTGATATTTTCGATTTAACATCCATTGACAGGCAGGCAGGCATTGCTGCTTGTTGTCGACAATAAGGTCGTTTAACGTTTCAATGGTTGATGGTTCCCCATTCATTCGTCCATCGACAGAGTGTTGTTTGTCGTTTAACTAGCCGTCTGTCTGCTTGAGATGTCTGTCTCTCATTTTTTGGGCTCGTTTACAGTGTTTTTTTTTGGAAACTTACCTCCTGACTTTGTTCCAGTAGCTGTGAACTATGGGGCCTTATGGTTACCGGATAATTTCTCAATTGCGCTACCGGCTGATGGCGTTGAAGCGCTGACTGCTGCTGCTGTTGCTCTTCATCGCTCTGTTGCGTGGAGTGCTGTTGCGGTCGTATTAGAAATTGCCTACCATCTGTACCATAGATGGTCTCTTGCGGATCTTCGGGATCGTCGGAATTTGCAGCAGAACGGCCATTGCCACTGGTAATGCTATCCGAACGGTGATTCGCATAGACATCATTGTTGCCAGCATCTTTGGTGTCTTTTGTTTGCCTTTTATCTTTGGTAGCTTCATTTGCTGTTGACTCTTTTGCAACAGCAGATGTTGCCACAGATGCTGTTGCTGCTACTGATGCCGATGATGATGCTGTAGCTGTTGCAGCCGCTGTTGTGTCATCAGCAATTTGTTTGGTTGTCGTTATTTTATTGGCTTTATTTGTTTCACTGGCGTAGACATTCAAAATGCCTGTAAAATAAAATTTGAAACGAAAATTGAAAAAACTATGATAAATTAGGTGCTTCAGGGATTTTGATGCCATCAGACAAAATTCAATTAGAGAGGCCTACTGGTGGCATTTATTATCGGATATTAAAAGTTTAATGCAAATGAGTAACGAATATTGCATAAATCCTCAATAATTTTGTTGTGCATTAACAAAAAATGTTGTGGAAAAAACTATGCAGCTTTCTTAATAAAATAGCATGAAGAATTTGTCAATGGTCTGAATATCAGACAAACGACATACAATTTGTCGCATACCATCCCTACGGGAAATGGGACAGGTCCCAAACCTGCCACGGGATAGGTCCTCTGGTGACAGGGACCGGTTCCAGTTCTCATCCCCTTACATGGAAAAAACCTTTCATTTTTATAAGTAGACGAATTGCCAACATTCTAACACCGTAGGATAGGTCCTGGGACAGTTCCAAAGGGATGAGTATACTTTACAAGTATTTTTAGGGAGGTAACATTAGCTAGCCAATATATTTAACGGATCAGCAATTTTTAACAATAATTAATTATTAAAAATTAAGAATCATAAGTTATGACAAATGAAACTTTTCATTCCCTGTAGGAAATGTCTGGTGACAGATAACTAATTCTCCAGTTTAGTACCGATATATTTGAGGCAATTGACTACACATTTCCCGTAGGGATACTTCTAATTTATAATGGGCACAGTTGTCCAGAGGGCGAAAAATATGAATTATGGCCGACCACAACTGAAACAGTTCTAGACATTTGTAAGAGGGTGTAGGCTTTCAGAAACACAAATCTTTAACACGGGGTGGAATACTGGCTTTCAATGTTGTCCCTTTTTAATCTCGCCGATTAAACCACTGAACCGATTTGGAAAACATTTTTCGCGCCTTGATTTTAGGTGGGTCTGTTTTCATAACCCCGTCAATTTTCAAACTGAAGGCCATTTATCATGTGAGCATTTAATATACAAAATGAATGAACTTTAATCAAATATCCTTTTTTACACTTTTTTTCCAAAGCAAGCTTAAAGTAGCAGCTGATAACTGACAGAAGAAAGAATGCAATTACAGAGTCACAAGCTGTGAAAAAATTTGTCGACTATATGAAAAATCCGCAATTACTTTTTGGGCAACCCAATACCATTCTACGAAAATAGTATATCGCTTGACTAACAGTTTATCAGAATTCCATATGATCTTTATTGGTCTACGAATTTAAATTTGGACGTAAAGTGTACTCCATTCTTAAAATACTTTATTTCAGCCCGATATTCTCATGTTTCCTCTCATTTAGGGGTGTTTTCGGGGGTGAGGGGGTCCCCCAGACACTTGGCCCTAAAAAACATCTGCATCGTGCTCTTCTTTCAAATACCATTTATTTAAACCCCATATTGTCATTGGTTTAGGGGAGTTTACACGATGAGGCGTCCCCCCAACACCTGGCCCCAAAAGAGGTTATTAAATTCGTTTTCTAATCTCAAATACCTTTCGTTTGAGCCACATATTGGCATGGTCGAAACATTTTTACACTCTGGGGGGTGTTTTGGGGAAGGGGTGATGCCCTAAATACATGGTCCTACATTTGAATATCAAACTCGCATTCTACTCCCAAATACTTTTATTTGAGCCCCATATTGGGATGGTCAGTAAAAAATTGCTGTTTGTCTGGTATTTCGGGAAAGGTGTAGACCCCCAGAAAATTGGTCCCGAAAGTGGGTATCAATTCTTGCTCTACCCTCAAATACCTTTCATTTAAGTTCCACATTGACATGGTCGGTAAATATGCCCGATTTCGGGGTGTTTTTGGGATTGGGGTGGTCCCCCAAAACACTTAGCCCGGAAAATATATCAGCAACGTGGTCTACTCATCATATATCTATATATCATTTATGTGAACCCCATATTGCCATTGGCCTCAAAATTGGATATCAAATACGTTTTCTAATCTCATTTGAACTCCTTATTGCAAAAGTCAACAAATATGTCCGGTTTGGGGTATTGCCCCTCAAAACTACAAATATTTAGTTCCACTCTTTTAAGACCCAAATTGTCTTGGTGAGCAAATACGTTGGAGGTTGTAATAGTGGTGGGACGTCCCCTAGACAGTTGGTCCCTAATGTTGATATCAGATACGTGGTCTACTCCCAAATTTCCATAGTCGGCAAACATGACTGTCTTGGGGGATGGGCGGCCACTCAGTGAGTTGGCCTTGAAAATATATATCGAATTCGTGTTCCACTTTAAAAACCCTCTTATTTGAGCCTCATATTGCAATAGTCAGCAAATACTTCCTACTTGGGTGGTGTTGTGGGGGTGGGTTGGCCCCATAAACACTTTTCCCGAATATTGATATCAGAATCATGCTTTACTCCCAAAGACCTTTCATTTAAGCCCCATATTGCTATGGTCGTAAATTTGCCCCTTTGGGGTATGTTTTTGGGGAGAGGCGGCCCCCCTAAAACACTTGGTCCCATATTTGGTTATCAGATTCGAATTCTACACTCAAATACCTTTTATTTAAGCCCCATATTGCCATGGTCAGTAAATAAGTCCTGTTTTGGGGAAGGAGTGGACCCCCAGAAACGTGGTCCCACATTTGAATATTAGATTCGTATTCTACTCGCAAATACCTTTCATTTGAGTTCATATTGCCGTGGTCGGTAAATATGTCCGATTTAGAGGTGTTTTGGGGGTTGGGGTGGTCCCCCTAGCACTTGGTCCGACAATTGGATATCAGATACGTTTTCTTATCCTAAATACCTTTCATTTGAGTCCCATATTGTCATGATTGGTCTGAATATATGTTTGGTAGGTTTTAGGGTGGGGCAGCCCCCCTAGGTACCCCATAAGGAACACACAAACATACAAACAAACACAAATTGATTTTTATATATAAGAT
The DNA here is from genome assembly GCF_963082655.1 of Stomoxys calcitrans. Classification (NCBI taxonomy): domain Eukaryota; kingdom Metazoa; phylum Arthropoda; class Insecta; order Diptera; family Muscidae; genus Stomoxys; species Stomoxys calcitrans. Next base: position 200,862,469 of record NC_081552.1, read on the forward strand.
TCGTAATCTACTCCCTAATACCGTTCATTTGACTCCCATATAGCCGGCTAATATGCCCATTTGGGGTATTTGGGGGTGGCCGACCTCCCACATTGACATGAACTTCGAATATATCTGTTTCGAGGCGTTTGGGGGGGGGGGGCGGACCCTCCCCCTTACCCTAATTTTCAGAAACGCCAGATCTCGGAGATGGGTGGTGCGATTTAAGCGAAATTTTGTGTGCTCTCATATAGTAACCTACAAATAAAAATTTGGTTTCCAAACTTCGGTTGGGGTACCTAGGGGGGCCGCCCCACCCTTAAACCTACCAAACATAGATTTAGACCAATCACGACAATATGGGACTCAAATGAAAGGTATTTACGATAAGAAAACGTATCAGATATCCAATTATCGGACCAAGTGCTAGGGGGACCACCCCAACCCCCAAAACACCCCTAAATCGGACATATTTACCGACAATGGCAATATGGGACTCAAATGAAAGGTATTTGCAAGTAGATTACGAATTTGATATCCAAATGTAGGACCAAGTTTCTGGGGGTCCATCCACCCCCTTCCCCAAATCACCCCCCAAACAGGACTTATTTTTTGATCATGGCAATATGGGGCTCACATAAAGTGTATTTGAGTTTGGAATACGAATCTGAAAAGTCTTTGGGTGTAAAGCACGAATCCGATATCAATATTCGGGAAAAAGTATTTATGCGCCACCCTTCCCCCTATAAAACCATCCAAATAGGAGCATTGCAATATGGGGCTCAAATAAGAGGTATTTTAGAGTAGAACAAAAATCAGGGCCAAGTCATTGAATGGCCGCCCCATCCATAAAAACAGCCTCCAAAACGGCCATGTTTGTCTATGACTATGAAAATATGGAGCTCAAATGAAAGGTAATTGGGAGTAGACTACGAATGTAATATCAACATTCGGAACCAACTGTCAAAGCGACGTTTTTGAGATAGCAAACGTTATTGATAACCAATTTTGAGGCCAATGGCAATATGGGGTTCAAATACAATAAATGATTTGAGAGTAGAGCAAGATGCTGATATATTTTCTGGGCTTAGTGTTTCGGCGACCCCCAAAACACCCTCCCAAATAGTAAAAATTTACCGACCATGGTAATATGTGGCTCTTATGGAAGGTATTTGAGATTTGAAAACGAATTTGATAAACAATTTTGGGTCGAAGTGTTTGGGCGACGCCTCGTCCCACAAAACTTCCACATAAACGTCCACACCACCCACCCACCACCACCCCGGGGCACTTCCCACTAACAAAATGCAACCATTGCTGAAAATTTTTTCTGATGTTCTCTCCGGGGTTGGAACCCAGGCATTCCCCACTACCAAAATCCATATGAGAATATCGGGGTCCAATAAAGTCTATTAAGCGAAAATAAGTCTTAAACATCCAAACTTAAATGACCATATCATACGGAATTCAGATAAAGGCATTTATATTGTTATACAGTTTCTCATCCAATATACAGAAAATTGGTCCCGAAAGTGGGTATCAATTCGGATTCGTGTTCCACTCTAAAAACCCTCTTATTTGAGCCTCATATTGCAATAGTCAGCAAATACTTCCTATTTGGGTGGTGTTGTTGGGGTGGGTTGGCCCCATAAACACTTTTCCCGAATATTGATATCAGAATCGTGCTTTACTCCCAAAGACCTTTCATTTAAGCCCCATATTGCTATGGTCGTAAATTTGCCCCTTTGGGGTATGTTTTTGCGAAGAGGCGGCCCCCCTCAAACACTTGGTCCCATATTTGGATATTAGATTCGAATTCTACACTCAAATACCTTTTATTTAAGCCCCATATTCCCATGGTCAGTAAATAAGTCCTGTTTTGGGGTGTTTTGGGGAAGGGGTGGACCCCCAGAAACGTGGTACCACATTTGAATATTAGATTCGTATTCTACTCGCAAATTTCTTTCATTTGAGTCCCATATTGCCGTGGTCGGTAAATATGTCTGATTTAGGGGTGTTTTGGGGCTTGGGGGTGGTCCCCCTAGCACTTGATCCGACAATTGGAGATCAGATACGTTTTCTTATCGTAAATACCTTTCATTTGAATCCCATATTGTCATGCTTCGTCTTAATATATGTTTGGTAGGTTTAAGGGTGGGGCGGCCCCCCCTAGGTACCCCATCCGAAATTTGGATACCAAATTTTTATTTGTAGGTTACTATATGAGAGCACACAAAATTTCGCTAAAATCGCACCACCCATCTCCAACATCTGGCGTTTCTGAAAATTAGGGTAAGGGGGAGGGTCCGCCCCCCTTCAGATATCAAAAAATGTAGTACCCTATTTTCACCACGGGCAGCCGGTTGTACGTACCGGATTGACCCGATGGAGTACTTCATCGGCAAGGGCTGCCGCCTCAGTGTACAATACACTGCTACAACAACAACAACCACGGGATCATTATGCACCATCTGTGAAAATTTCAAGAAATTAGTTTCAGTCATTTCTGAGTCTATAAGGAACACACAAACATACAAACAAACAAACACAAATTGATTTTTATATATTGGGTTGCCCAAAAAGTAATTGCGGATTTTTTAAAAGAAAGTAAATGCATTTTTAATAAAACTTAGAATGAATTTTAATCAAATATACTTTTTTTACAGTTTTTTTTTTCTAAAGCAAGCTAAAAGTAACAGCTGATAACTGACAGAAGAAAGAATGCAATTACAGAGTCACAAGCTGTGAAAAAATTATAATTATTTTTCATAATTTAAGAGATTTTTGTGAAATTCCATGCTACGAAAATCTTATATTGGGTTCCCCAAAAAGTAATTGCGGATTTTTCATATAGTCGACGTTGACAAAGCCGACTCTATGAAAAATCCGCAATTACTTTTTGGGCAACCCAATATAAGATTTTCGTAGCATGGTATTTCACAAAAATCTCTTAAATTATGAAAAATAATTATTCAAAGTATAATTTTGTTCCATATAAAGTAAAAGAAGGCGCAGCGCAGCGGGCCCTGTCCAGCTAGTAACTTATAACCGAGGCGCAGTGGTTAGCCTATGACGCCGACATCAAAAAAATCGTCAGCGATGGTTATCGCCTCACTAATGTTGGCTACATTTGTGAGGTATCCTGCCATGTTAAAACTTCTCCACCAAGTGGTGTCGCTATGCGGCATGCCCTTCTTCTGACTGGGCCTTAAAAGGAGGTCCCTTATCAATGAGCTTGAACTTAAATCGGACTGCACTCAATGATATGAGAGAAGTATCCCCGGTTCCTTAATGCAATGTTCATGGGAGTGATTTAGTATTTAGTAACTTATAACTCAACACATTGCAACATTTTGGAATTTTTAATTGTCCACTTTTCCATTTTCACTAAAAGACAATTTCACAGATTATGACATTGTTACGCTAAAATGTTGGGAAAATTGTTTACTTGTATGTCATAGTCAATCATCATTTATGGGGCGGGTATGGTTTGAGATTGCAATACGCTTAACGATTTTCTATTAATTGATACCATTGTCAATCGTGTTTATAGTTCAGCTTGCTAAAGTCGACATTTGGGAATTTAACAGATCCAACTATGCGCTCTCTGATCATTTGTGTAATTGATTCGTTAATTAGTATCATTGTCCAAGGCGTAGACATATTTGGTACACTTTAAATTTCTTAATGAAATGTTCACATCAAGATGAAGATGGTGATGATGATGATGATGATGATGGCAGTCACCACAAGTAATTTTGCAAGTTTTCCATGGTATTTCCTTCACTTCATCGCATCATCATCATTCATTCATCACAGTTCACTGGCAGCACTTACCACACACAAAACAAATTATAATTAATGTCTTCATTTTGTCTTGTAAACCACAAACACCGCAATGATGCGAATTGGATGCTATTAACGGAAGACTAGGTTTGCGACACGTTTTACAATTGTTTTCGTTTCGTTGTTGTTGTTTTAAAAAAATCTTTTAATTTTCAATATTTCACATAACATTTTGTTTCGGTGTTTTGTTTTTGAGGCGGCGATTTATAAAATCATACTTTTAATCCTGGCAAAGTATGTTCTATAAGGTCAACCGTTGTGGAGGGTTTGTGGTTTGTTCAATTTTGAATTTAACGGTAACCGTGGGATAAAAATCGCGACACACAAGAAGATCTCTGCTGTGCGGGCAAACAAGTTGCTGCTAAGACGTTCGAAACACAACTCTTTTCAATTGTTGCACGACACTGGCATTTATAAAAGTTTTGCACCTTTAAAGAAAAAAAACTCCACGAAAATTCGAAATAATCAACAGTCCAACACACAACCGCACACAAGTTCGCATGGAACTCAAGAGCTCCCGCTCCCGTGTATAAGAAGATAATGTTGAGACCTTTTTGTCTTATACTACACCATCATCATTGTTTTTGTTTCGTTTTTGCGGGGAGTTGTGTGTTGTATGCCATTCGACGACTGATCTGCGAAGGCGCCGCCGCCGCCACCGCTTTCGGTGCAACAAGGCAAAGCATCGCACCATGTGACGAAGATGTTAAAAAAGTATTACGTGATTAAGAAAATTATCGCATAACAAGGGGTTTAGGTGCAGGCGAAAAAATCCATGGCCGGAAAAATAAATGAAACGGTTTTTTTTTTGTATCAAGTCCAAATATTTTAATTTAAAACAAGTAAAAGCATGCTAAGTTCGGCCGGGGCGAATCATACGAAGCCACCATCATGGATTCTGCCAAAAATTTGCAAGTTGCAAGTTTTGCCCATGAACATTCCACTAAGGAACAGGGGCAAACTTCTCAATGAGTGCAGTCCGATTCAAGTTTTAAGCTCAATGATAAGGGGCCTCCTTTTTATAGACGAGTCCGAACGGCGTGCCGCAGTGCGACACCTCTTTCGAGAGAAGTTTTACATGGCATAGTACCTCACAAATGTTGCCAGCATTGGGAGGGGAAAACCACCGTTGAAAATTCTTTCTGATGGTTTCGCCAGGATTCGTCATAGGCGGACATGCTAACCTCTGCGCTACGGTGGCCTCCAAAAATTTATATATACCATAAATATACTACATAACAAACTTGTGTCAAACCAGCAAAAATTAAAGCTTCTAGGAACCGATCGAGAGACTGGTTTATATCAGGTTATGGACCCATTCGGACTGTTCTTTAGAACACCACGTGCAAAACTTCAGCCAAAGCGGACAAAAATTGCAGCTTGTAAGAGCTCAAGAAGTTAAATCGGGACACACACTTCAGTGGTCGGGTAACCTTTTCGATATGACCAGTTCTTGATCTTTAGAGTACATCCTAAAGCCCACTTGGTCGTTTAGTTTAAAGCCATCCGTATAAAAGTCTATGTAACTTCTGTTACCAGGGATATCGTAGTTCTAATTTTGATAGAAAGTGGTACAGTACTTTCTATCAAAACGAGGCTCAGGTTGGGTATAATCCACACATCTTGGAACATAGAATATTGTATCAAGGATAAAACAGAACCCGTTGCCGCCACATGACCAATGAGAAAGCTCTCTTAACCTCACGACAGTGTTCGCTGCTATTTGGGTAGCCACAATGTCCAGAGGCATTAGATGTAGCATTATTTTGAGTGCATCAGAGGGTGTCGTTCTCAGTGCGGCTGTAATGCACAAACAAGCCATTCTTTGGATCCGGTTAAGTATTGAGCAGTAGGTGGACTTTTGATGCGCCGTCCACCGGACCACTACACCATATAGCATTATAGGTCTGACAACTGCAGTATATACCCAATGCATGACACGCGGTCTAAGCCCCCAACTTTTGCCAATGGCTCTCTTGCAGGTGTATAGGGCAAGAGTTGCCTTTCTTTCCCTTTCCAAAATTTTGGATTTAAAGTTCAATTTCCTGTCCAGCCAAACACCCAGGTATTTTGCACTTTCTGTAAATGGAACATTCCCTCCAATCAAGGAGACAGGTTCCACTGTAGGCAATTTGTATCTCCTGCCGAAAAGAACTACTTCTGTCTTGCACGGATTTATACCTAGACCACCTTCGGTAGCCCACTTTGCTGTTGCACGTAGAGCTTCCTGAAGCATATCCTTATAAGAGTGCTGGAAAACTTTTCCCTAACCGCAATTGCCACGTCATCAGCATACGCTTTTACGCCTTTTTTTCTAGAGACAATAGCATATTGTTAATGGCTATATTCCAAAGTAGAGGAGACAGAACACCTCCTTGAGGAATTCCTCTACCGACCAATCTTTTAGATCCACAGATCCCAAGCCTGCCGTAATGCAACTTTTAGTAAGTAAGTTATTAATAAACTTTCTTACGTTAGAGTGTATGCCTCGATACTCCAACTCCTTCATGATTGACGTCGATTTTACATTATTGATAGCAAGAGAACCCTCTATGTAGCCGACTAAATCGAAGGGCTGTTTCAGTTGATTTGCTTTTACTCCACGGATCTTTGCCCTAAGATATGTTTCTATCAACCTCTCAAGAGTCTTCAGCATAAAGGATGACACACTAATAGGACGAAAATTATTTGCCTTCGTGTGGCAGGGTTTTCCTGCTTTCGGAATGAAAATGACCTTCGTGTCCTTCCATCCCACAAGTATATATGACATGCTGATACAAGCAGAGTATATGCCTCTAAGCCAAGGGACCTGCCTATCAGACACAGCTTGCGATTCAACCGGTGATACATCATCAGGGCCTGGGACTTAAAGGAATCGATACTTCTTATCGCTTAAACACAAATGCAAATTTTGCCCATGAACATTCCAATAACGAACAGGGGAAAACTTCTTACATATCAATGAGTGCAGGAGTGAGATAAGGGGCCTCCTTTTTATATCCGAGTCCGAACGGCGTGCCGCAGTGCGATACCTCTTTAGAGAGAAGTTTTACATGGCATAGTACCTCACAAATGTTGCCAGCATTAAGAGGGGAAAACCACCGCTGAAAATATTTTTCTGATAGTCTCGCCAGGATTCGAACCCAGGCGTTCAGCGTCATAGGCGGACATGCTAACCTCTGCGCTACGGTGGCCTCCCTCAAACACAATTTCCCTAATAGCCTCCGACGAATGCATACCACTGACAACCTCTTGTGGTGCCACGTTGTCCGTTGGAGAATTTCCCGGGAAATGTGTATCAGCAAGTAGTCCTAGTGTTTCCTCACTAGACATTGTCCATACATTCTCTGACTTCTGAATATACCCCACCGTAATAGGTCTCGAGGACAGAATCTTCCTAAGCCTAGAGGCTTCAGATGTATCTCCCACGGAGCTGCAGAATTCTACCCAGGATTTGTTCTGAGCCTTTCTCAGCTGGTCCTTATATTTTCTTAGCTAAGCCTTATAGCTGTCCAAATCGTGTGGTGCTCTTGTGGCTTTCGCTCTGTTGAAGAGTTTTCTGCAGTCCTTCCTTAGACCAACCAGATCTGGGGTTCACCATGGCGGTCGCTGTTGGCCCCTTGGCTTGGTACTAGCACATGCTGACATAAGCGAGTCATTCAGGGCCTTCGTGATCCGCTTGACTTCTATGTTTATATCCCCCGCAGTTTCCACTTCCTTTTCTGGTCTAGAATGGAAAGACGTGCAGAATTTGTGCCGAAATTTATCCCAATCCGCCCATCTTCTGTATCTCTCTAGTACCTCCTGCCTGTTTCTGGCAATAAAATTCAATACAAAGTGAAGCAAATTTCAAAGACTCATACGTCCCATATTTCGACAGATCTATAGCAAAACCATGGCAGCCGGTTCTACGTGCCGGATTAATCCGATGGAGTTCTTCATCGGCCAAGGGCTGCCGCCTCAGTGCACAATACACTACTACGACAATAGCAACAAATCTTAAGGGCACCCCACACGGCACCCGAAATTTTTTTGGAGAACCCCCGGAGATTTTTTTATACGGGTGGTGATGGACCTTTGCCCAAGCAACGCACTTAAAATTCATGTTCCAGGTACATATCTGTGTACCAATTTGGAATTTTTAAATAATCTCAATAATTTTTCAATTGATCCAATAAAAAATTAATTGAAAATTTCAATGATTTTTTAATTGATTCAATTAAAAAATTATTTGAAAATTTGTTTCAATTACTTTTTCAAAACCGTTAATTGATATGATCATTTTCGTGATTGAAGCAGTTTCATTTAAAAATTAATTGAATCAATTAATTTCGTGATTGGAACCGATTTTTATTATTTTCTCTGTGTGTTTGGAACACAACAAATGTTGAATTTTGCAGCACTGTGCCTCGTTTACAATCTCAACAACTAATAATGACTGCTTGTACAATACGACAATGGGATGAAATAATGTTAAGAAACTGGTAGTGGATAATGTCGCTTAAACCATGTGGTGTTGATAGTGTTTCATTTCTCCATATGTGCGAATTTTCTGTTTTAGAGGAGCATTTGGAGATTATACGCTGCCGCTGAAGCGACACGCTGCTGTTATACTGATGCTGTTAGCCTCTCTTTTTCTCGTTGTGGATTGTAGTGAACCTAAATTGTAGGGTAGCCTTTCAGTCTTTTAACCTCTGTAACTATGATTTTAGCATTTTACCTTCCTTCGACAACAACAACAAATACAAACTAAAACAAAAACAAAACAGAAGTGAGGATAGAGTTATAAGGAAATTTGAAAGTTAAACTAGGAAGTTTTAAGGGTTGGACTCTTTGAACCACTCGAGAGATCGGTCTATATGGCAGCTATAGCCAAATCTGGACCGATCGGGGCCAATTTAAAGAAGGATATCTAGTGGCCTGACGCAACAAAATGTCCCATATTTCATTAAAATCGGATAATAAATGTGGCTTTTATGGGCCTAAGACCCTAAATCGGCGGATCGGTCTATATGGGGGCTATATCAAGATATAATCTGATATAGCCCATCTTCGAACTTAACCTGCCTATGGGCAAAAAAAAGAATCTGTGCAAAGTTTTAGCTCAGTATCTCAATTTTTAAAGACTTTAGCGTGATTTCAACAGACAGACGGACGGGCATGGCTAGATATTTACGACGATCAAGAATATATATACTTTATATGGTCGGAAATGGATATTTCGAAGCGTTGCAAACTGAATGACAAAATGAATGTAACCCCATCCTTCGGAGGTGGGTATAACAAGTTAAAGCGAGCTATGTTCGGCCGGGCCGAATCCTATATGCCCTCCACCATGGATCGCATTTGTCAAATTCTTTGAATGACTTTTTTAATATATATATACATGAGCTAAATCAAGTTTTTGACCGATATGGACCGTGCTTGTCATGGCTGTCAGAATTCATAGAAACAAAGCAAAAGCACACGAAAATTTCAGGCAAATCGAGTAAAAATTGCGCCCTCCAGTGGCTCAGAGTGTCAAATTGGAAGATCGGTTAATATGGCGGCTATATCTGCTTATCAAATGATTTAGACCATAGGTTAAGTTGAATGGTTCACCCACCAAAGGAAAGTTCATTGGAAGGCCAGTTTGGCCCATTGTGGTACCCTAACGAGAGAAAGGGAAGAAAAAAAGTGAGACCTCGTACTAGAGGTTATACAAGAATAAAAGAAAAAGACAGGAGGAGTGGAGAAACCCGAGCGGGGGGTGAAGAACCGCCCGTCCCTACGCAAGCACGGATCTACCTACTCAGGAGCCTGTGTCAACTCCTACAGAGTCATTGTGCGGTATCATATTTATAGAAACAAAGCAAAAGCAAAAGCAAAAGCACACGAAAATTTCAGGCAAATCGAGTAAAAATTGCGCCCTCCAGTGGCTCAGAGTGTCAAATTGGAAGATCGGTTAATATGGCGGCTATATCTGCTTATCAAATGATTTAGACCATAGGTTAAGTTGAATGGTTCACCCACCAAAGGAAAGTTCATTGGAAGGCCAGTTTGCCCCATTGTGGTACCCTAACGAGAGAAAGGGAAGAAAAAAAGTGAGACCTCGTACTAGAGGTTATACAAGAATAAAAGAAAAAGACAGGAGGAGTGGAGAAACCCGAGCGGGGGGTGAAGAACCGCCCGTCCCTACGCAAGCACGGATCTACCTACTCAGGAGCCTGTGTCAACTCCTACAGAGTCATTGTGCGGTATCCCCATGCGGCCTATGGCACAGTGTCCGGTTATGACCCCTGTCAAAGTACTCATCGACCTTTTATCGGACGCCAGCAACTTCTTCGTCCTCCTCCGGTCGATGACCGGCCCGAGAGAAAAAGGGAAGAGAGAGAGAAAGGGAAGATAAAAGAAAATGTGAGACCTCGTACTAGAGTTTATACAACAATAAAAGAAAAGACAGGTTGAGTGGAGAAACCCGAGCGGGGGGTGAAGAACCGCCCGTCCCTACGCAAGCACGGATCTACCTACTCAGGAGCCTGTGTCAACTCCTACAGAGTCATTGTGCGGTATCCCCATGCGGCCTATGGCACAGTGTCCGGTTATGACCCCTGTCAAAGTACTCATCGGCCTCTTATCGAACGCCAGCAACTCCCTCTTCCTCCTCCGGTCGATGACCGGCCATAGCGCCTTCACAGTCCGGCACCATCTACCGAGTCCCACCTCGTTACCAACGCCTCCCTGGCCATCCCCTCTACTGTGTTCAGTAGCTCGACAAATAGCACGTAGGCAAGACAGATGACTGGTCCGCCTGGCGCAGACGAACCCCTCCTGGCGCACTTGTCCACCCTCTCATTTCCTGAAATCCCCTCATGCCCAGGAACCTATGTCAGCGTCACATCGTGAGCCCGGAGCCGATTCAGGGATTCCAAACAGTCTGCCACGCATCTCGACTTCACCATCCTCGACCCCAAGGCCTTGAGCGCCGCCATACTGTCCACATAAATTCTGAGTTTCGAGGGCGGTAAGCCCCTTGCCAGAATTTCTCTTGCGGCCACTGCAATGGCACAGATCTCCGCCTAAAAGACCGTACACTCGTCTGGCAGTCTCAGGGACATACTGATATTAAGTGCATCAAAGCAGACCCCCAATCCAGTCCCTGACTCCATTTTGGAGCCATCTGTGTAGATCGAGGTATCATCCTCCTCAAATACACCATCCGCCCTCCATTCGTCCCTCTCAGGAAAACGAATCGCGAATACTCTCACTCCAGTCGTCACTGGCGCCAGGTAGTCGGAGATCCTTTTCAGTCTACCCTCCGGATCCATAACAGCCAGAATCGAACTGTGGCCGCAAACATCCTCCTTTAGCATGCCGAGATCTCTCAGCCTAAGCGCGACCCTGGCGGCTCAGTTACAAATATAAGCCCCAATGTGCTGCATATCCAGTATCGCCTCCAGGCCTATCTGCGGTGAGGATATCAGCGCCCCTGTGATCCCGACGCAGGCCAATCTCTGGATCTTATCCAACTCTTTTGCACGCGTCCTCTTCCCTACAGCATCCCACCATACCAGTGCTCCATAGGCCAGTACTGATCTCACAATAGCCGTACACATCCAATAAATTATCTTGGGAGTCACCCTCTACCGATCATCCTCCAGCAGTAGTAAAAAGCGCACAGTGCCTTACGGCTTCTTTCCTCGGTGTTCCTCTTCCAGGACAGTTTCGAATCGAGGACTATGCCTAGGTGCTTCGCCTTCTTCGACAGCCGCAGGGTGACCCCCTTCAGGGACGGTAGTCTGAACTCCGGTATCTTATATCTAAGCCTAAAGAGCAGCAGCCCCGTCTTCCCCGGATTGGTCCTCAACGCATTTCTGGTGGCCCATCGCAACAACCTCCCCAGTGACCCTTCCATGATCTCGCTGATTATCGACAGAAACCTGCCTCGGATGAGCAGCACGACGTCGTCTGCATAAGCGATAATCCGTCCCCACCGAGATCCATTAGGATTTCGTTAATCACTAGGTTCCACAGTAACGGTGAGAACACCCCTCCTTGGGGTGTTCCTCTGGTCACCCGCCTTCTGACCACATAATCTCCCAGATTTGCATTAATAATCCTGCCATGAAGCATATTATTTGTCCATTGGGGGTTAAGGGGTCAATACTCGCGCGGTCCAGCGCGGCGACTATCGCCCCAATCTCCTCATTATTGAAAGCCCTCTCAATATCCCAGAGAGACGTCTCGACCTCATGTACCACCTCGTGAAGGGCCGTCTCCACCGACCTGCCTTTGAGGTATGCGTATTGTGCCCCACTTAAGTTCTCCGGCGTTAGTCCCCCTCTCACCTTCAGGTCAATCAGTCTTTCCAGTATTTTCAGCAAAAACGATGACAGACTAATAGGTCTATAATCCTTCGTCGTACTGTGGTTTATTCTTCCCGCCTTGGGGATAAAGACCACCTTAACGTATGTAGGACCATGCCAGGCTCGCCCTGAATATCATTTAGACCATACTTGGCACAGTTATTCTGCAAAATCGGATAAGAATTGAGCCCTCAAGAGGCTCATGAAGTCAAGGCCCAAGATCGGTGCATATGGCGGCTATATCAGGTTATGTACTGATTTAGACCATACTTGGCACAGTTGCTGGAAGTTGGAATCTAAACGATATGAGCAAAATTTCAGTCGGATCGGATAAGAATTGCGCCCCCTAGAAGCTCAAGTAGAAGCTAGAGGCTCAATAAGTCAAGACCCAAGATCGATTTATATGGCAGCTATATCAAAACCTGGACCGATTTGGCCCATTTACAATCCCAACCGACCTACACGAATAAGAAGTATTTGTGCAAAATTTCAAGCGCCTGGCTTTACGCCTTCGATAGACGGACGGACATGGCAAGATCGAGAATATCATGACGATCAATAATATATGGGGTCTTAGACTCATATTTCGAGGTCCTACAAACGGAATGACGAAATTAGTATACCCCCCTCCTAGAGTGGAGGGTAAAATAAGTACACATTTCCCACACATTTGTTGGCGTAAATACCCACAACCGCTACCGGAAAAAGATGTTTGCAAAATCAGCAGTTTTAGCTAAATGGCCGTATTATAAGCTGTGCAGAAGTTCAAGTTGATGGCTTAAGTCACTCGAAAGTTGGCATAAATCGGACAGATGGACGGACAACATTACATGCTTAATGATAGGAAAAGAAATAACCTATGGCCTTCGGCGTAGAAAAATAGTCCATCACTAGTCTGAAAACGTGAAAAAAAACATTTTTGTGTAAACTGGGTTGGCTCTCAAACTTGCCTAGCCTAAAATTAAGTGCAAACTTTTTTTTAACATTGTTTATGTTGTACAAAATGTAAAATGTGGAAAGAGAAAGGGTTTTTGTGTTTTTTCCCCTTGTCTTTATTTAACTGCCAATAAACGTGATCTTGAGTGGTATTTCGTCGCGAATTAAGCCATTTTGTTCTTTTCCATTTACATCATTGTGTTGATGCGATATTTGTTTTGTTTTTTTTTTCTTAAGCATTTATGGTTGCCGGCAGTTTGTCAGAAAACATGATGGCTTAAGGTTGGCGCTCTTTACCAGACTTTATTTGGTCTGTTATGATCTTCGTTACGCCTTAGTTGTAGCAAAATAATGGCATTTTAAGTCCAGACAATATGAACTAAAATTGAATTAAATGCTAGCAAGAAAATGGAAAATGTTTGTTCAAACTGTTGAATGGAGCTGACGTGTTGTTATTTCGCTCCTCAAGAATATTTCTGCACCTCGTAAAGGACAATTATTTATGAAAAAAATTTTTTAGCTACTCAGGGATACGACAGATCTAGGACCCGGGAGTAGGCTCAGAATAGACTGCAAGGATCTAACAACTATGCAAATTTCCCTATGAATAGAAATGGGTTTCTACCGGGTAAATACCCAACGCTTGGGTATTTATTGGGTAAATACCAAAAAAATACCCTTTTTGGGTATTTATAATTTTGCCGACAATTTCAAAACAATTGTTGATGACTTCGTATTCTTTGTATATAAACCGGATCTTCTAATCTCATAAAATCGGATTTTAGTTATATATAGCTGCTATTGGGTTGCCCAAAAAGTAATTGCGGATTTTTCATATAGTCGGCGTTGACAAATTTTCAAATCACAGCTTGTGACTCTTTAATTGCATTCTTTCTTCTGTCAGTTATCAGCTGTTACTTTTAGCTTGCTTTAGAAAAAAAGTGTAAAAGTATATTTGATTAAAGTTCATTCTAAGTTTTATTAAAAATGCATTTACTTTCTTTTAAAAAATCCGCAATTACTTTTTGGGCAACCCAATATATAGACCGATTTCCAGACTTAAAGTCTTGAGGCAATAAATTGTTAATTTTTCATCCGATTTCGATGAAATTTTGCACAGTAAGTTCTGGTAGACCCCTTCCCATATCAGTGAAGTGCTGTTCAGATCGGACTGCATTTGGATGTAGGTCGACCGCCCGATCTCCCGATATATGTTATTGAGGCCATAAAAGATCCATTGTTTATCCGAATTCGATGAAATTTGGTACAGTGTGTTCTGGTAGGCCCCTACCTACATTCCTGTCAAATGTGGTCCAGATCGGACCATATTTGGATATAGCTGCCATATAGACCGATCTCCCGATATAGAGTAATGAGCCCAGAAAAGGAGCATTTTTCATCCGATTTCAATGAAATTTGGCATAACGAGTTCTGGTATCCCTCTAAACGTCTAAAGGCAGCTATATCCAAAATATGGTCCGACCTGGACCACATTTGACAGGAATGGGTAGGGGTCTACCAGAACACACTGTGCTAAATTTTATCTAATTCAGGTAAAAAATGGATCTTCTATGGCCTCAATACCATATATCGGGAGATCGGGCGGTCGGTCTAAGGCAACAATATCCACACTTCACAGAAATGAAAAGGGGTCTACTAGAACACACTGTGCCAAATTTCATCGAAATCGGATAAAAAATGACCTATTTATTGGCTCCAGACTTTAGGTATGGAGATCGGTCTATATAGCGGCTATATATAACTAAAATTCGATTTTATGGATCAGAAGATCAGGTTTATATACAAAGAATACGAAATCATCAAAAATTGCTTGGAAAATATTGGAAAATATCCAGCTTTTGGCTATAAATGGGTAAATACCCATGTATTTACCCAATTTACCGGGTAAATACTTTTTGGGTATTTACCCATCGCCTATCTCTACCCATGAACAATTCATTAAGGAACAGGGCCAAACTACTCACATATGAATGAGTGCTGTCCGATTCAAGTTTGGGCTCCGAGTACGAATGGCGTGCCGCAGTGCGACACCTATTTGGGCAGAAGTTTTTACATGGCATAGCACCTCACAAATGTTGCCGGCATTAGGAAGGGGAAACCACGGCTGAAAATGTTTATACCCACCACCAAAGGATGGGGGCATAAACATTTTGTCATTCCATTTACAACACAACGAAATATCCATTTCCGACCCTATAAAGTATATCTATTCTTGATCAGCGTAAAAATCTAAGACGATCTAGACATGTCCGTCCGTCTGTCCATCTGTCTGTTGAAATCAAGCTACAGTCTTTAAAAATAGAGATATTGAGCTGAAACTTTGCACAGATTTTTTTTTCCTCCATAGGCAGGTTAAGTTCCAAGATGTATCGGACTATATCTTGATATAGCCCCCATATAGACCGATCCGCCGATTTAAGGTCTTGGGCCCATAAAAGCCACATTTATTATCAGATTTCGCCAAAATTAGAGTAAGGCCACCCGACATCTTTCTGCGATGTGGCCTAGATCGGCCCAGATTTGGATATAGCTGCCACAAAGACCGATCTCTCGATTTAAGGTCTTGGGCCCATAAAAGGAGCATTTATTGTCCGATTTTACCAAAATTTGAGGGAATGTGTTGTGTTAGGCAACCCTTCATCTTTCTGCAATTTGGCCTAGATCGGTCCAGATTTGGATATAGCTGCCGATCTCTCGATTTAAGGTCTTGGGCCCATAAAAGACGTCGATGTTACCAAAATTTGAGACAGTGAGTTGTGTTAGGCCACTCTATATCATTTTTTTATTTGGCTTTGATCAGTCCAGATTTGGATATAGATGCTATATAGACCGATCTTTCGTTTTAAGGTCTTGGGTCCATAAAAAGCGCATTATTTGTCCGATTTCGCCGAAATTTTGCACAATGTGTTGTGTTAGGCCCTTCTATATTGTTTTTTTCAATTTGGCCCAGATCGCCCCAGGTTTGGATATAGCTGCCATATAAAACGATCTCCCAACTATTATTCAATTTGCCACGAATTTTAGAGGTAATACTTTTCTACGACTTGTACGGCATTACAAGTGCAGTCCATATCGGTCAATAACTTCAATTAGCTCGTATATATTCGTATTCGTATATTCAAAGAACTTCCATGGTGGAGGGTATATAGGATTCGGCCCGGCAGAATTTAGCACACTTTTACTTGTTTTATTCTTTTGTAGCCCGACAGTTTCATTTCCTCTTTGGTTTAAAATTTGTTCACACTTTCAACTATTCTTCGCAAGTACACGGCGATGTCTAAACACAAAAAAAAAATTCTTTTAATTTCACTGCCTATTTACTAATAAAAACAACAGAAAAAAAAACGAAACAAAAAAGCGATTGCCGAAAAATTCCATTTTTAGCAACTGGCATTGGCAACTTCAGTTGAAAGTCGCCATCCGTAATGCAAATTTGTCAACTGATAACGCAATTGAACTAAGGTTGCCTCCCATAATCGACCCACAAGCTTCGAGATATCTCCCACCACTTGATCTTTCCATCGGGCTTTTGTACCAACGTGTTTGCCTTCAAAAGACTTCTTTGCTGGAGCTTCTTCATCCATTCTGACAACATGATCTAGCCAACGCAGCTGTTGTATTTTGATGCGTGTAACTATGCTATCGTCGTCATACAGCTCGTGTGTCATACGAAGCCTATGTTCTCCATTAACGCAAAATGGTCCATATATTTTACAAAGAATCTTTCTCTCAAACACTCCAAGCATTGCTTCGTCTAGTTTCACAAGTGCTCATGCCTCAGAACCATATTACAACATGGGTAATATCAGTTTCTTGTATAGTGTAATCATCGTCTGTCGAGGGGTGGGCTTGTTTCAAACTGCTTACTTAATCCAAAATGGCATCTGTTTGCCAGTATTATTCTTCGATTTATCTCAAAACTGGTGTCATTCGTTTCGGTTACGGATAAACTTGCTGTGGTTCCCAACTATCTCCATTTTCGTTATCTGATTGGTTGTACAAGGGGTTTTGAGAGTTGATACCATCCATTTCGTTTTATCTCCCTTTACTGCCAGACCCATTTTCACTACAGTTACTTCTTCTGGTGACCGACCTATGATGTCGATGTCGCCGGCATAGGCGAGTAGCATGTGTTCTCTTGTGATTAGTGTGCCATATCTATTCACATCTGCATATCGTGTAATCTTCTCCAGCAGTATATTAAAGAGATCACACGATAAGCTGTCTCCTTTTCTGAAACTTCGTTTGGTATTAAATGGTTCGGAGAGATCCTTTCTTATCAATTTTGCAGGGATACCAAACTCAGACATTGCTTGAAATACCTTTGAACTTTAAGGCTTATCGAAAGCGGATTTGTAGTCAACAAAGACACGGTAGGTGTTGATTTCTTCTTCTCGAGTCTATTCCAGGTTTAGCGCATTATGAATATCTAGTCTAGGGTGGATTTACCAGGCCTAAGCCGCTTTGATAGGGCTCAATTATCTCATTGATCTTAGGTTTTAATCTTCTCACAGTACTATCGAAAGTATTTTGTGTGCGATGGGGAGGAGACTTATTCCTCTGTAGTTGACACATTCCGTCTTGTCTTCTTTCTTGTGTACGGAACATAGTATGCTTAGGTTCCAATCATCGGTATGCTTTCTGCCAGATTGAGCAGACAAGCTGATGCATACGTCGCCTCCAGTCTTAAATAGTTCAGCGGGTAAGCCGTCGGTTCCTGCTGCCTTGTTGTTCTTCAGTCGGGTCACTGCTGCTTGGACCTTATTCTGACCAGGAGGTAAACATTCTATACCATCATCAGGGACTGGTTCTGCGGTAACCTCTTCGCCGCCACAGTCGGACACTACCATTTGGGTAAAATGTTCTTTCCATACCCTCAGCACGCTATCTGTGTCAGTTACCAGATTTTCTTCTTTGTCTCTGCAGGAGAATGTGCCTGCATTAAAGCAATCGGGTTAATGTTTAATTCTTTGGTAGAATTTCCGGACTTCATTTCGACTCCTGTAAATCTCAATTCGCTCACACTCACACTTACATCTTTCTATTTCCTTTTTCTTTCTGCAGAATAGATGTTTCTCCTCTCTACTTTTCTCCCCATACCTCTCCTTCATCTGACGCATTGCTACTGATTGCAGGGTTGCTCTTTACGTCGCATTCTTGGCTTCTGTAGCATTTCGACACTCTTGGTCGTACCATGGGTTTCTTAGGATAGGCTTTCGGTACCCAAGTACGGATTTCGTGGCATTTTCCATGGAGTGGGCAATGGTTTGCTACTGCGCCATTTTATCATCGGAACAAGGAGTGATTCCATCAAGCAGACAGTCGAGTGGAGTATGCCGCTGCCATCTGTTGTGTTTGCAGCTTTTCAATATCCAGCTTCCTTACAGTGTCAAATCGTACTTTCCTCGCCATGATCAAACGGGTGCGAACCTTTGCTGCAACAAGGTAATGATTTTAATCTATATTCGCTCCAAGGATCGATTGTACATCTAACATGATGGAAGAATACCCTCCATCTATCACAACGTGATCAATTTGGTTCCTCGCGTTTTGATCCGGTGACAGCCATGTGGCTTTGTGAATATTTTTATCTTGAAATCTGGTGCTGCTAGCTACCATGTTTTTAGCCGCGGCGAAATCTATTAACCTCAACCCATTATAAGGTTAAACTTTCCGGCTACTGGACCACAGATGTCTTTCTTCCCTATCTTCGCATTTAAATCTCCCAGAACGATTTTAATATCACGGGCTGGCCAGCGGTCGTATTTTCTCTCAGGTTAAACTTTCCGACTGTTGGACCACGGATGTCTTCCTTCCCTATCTTTGCATTAAAATCTCCCAGAACGATTTTAATATCATGGGTGGAGCAGCGGTCATATTCTCTCTCTAGGCGCTCATAGTAAATATCCTTGGTCTGCTCGTCCTTGTCTTTCGTCGGGGCAAATAAATTGCAAATTTTGCCCATGAACATTACACTAAGGAACAGGGGCAAACTTCTCACATATCAATGAGTGCAGTCCGATTCATGTTTAATCTCTAATGATGAGGGACCTCCTTTTTATAGCCGAGTCCGAACGGCGTGCCGCAGTTCGACATCTCTTTGGAGAGAAGTTTTACATGGCATAGTACCACAGAAATGTTGCCAGCATTAGGAGGGGAAAACCACCGCGGAAAATTTTTTCTGATGGTCTCGCCAGTATACGAACCCAGGCGTTCAGCGTCATAGGCGGACATGCTAACCTCTGCGCTACGGTGGCCTTCGTCCGTCGGGGTATGAACTCAAATAAGGTTGATGTTGAAGACTTTGGCTTTTTTAAGGATTGTGGCTAGCCTCTCATTCACCGGAGTAAAGCTGAAGACAAGGTGTTTCAGTCTCCGTCTAACCACAAATCCACAGCCAAATTCATGCCTCGTGTTATGGCAGCTATTTCACCGTTTGATGTTGTTGTGACGCCATTCCCAGTCCATCGCACTTCCACATCCACTAGCGCGTATACTGCACCTTCTCTATAGAGAGTGCGGACATTCCTGGTGCAGATCCGCAAATCATGGTCCTTTTTTCGTTTGCGTGGGTCGTCAACGATGGGGGAGGGGTCCGTTTTTACTATTCCTTTGTTTCTTCGAGTGATTCTTATAGTTTTCTGGGGGCGTGTTACTGGCCCTGCGCCCCAACCGCATGGGTTTTGTGGGATCGCACATGTATACCTCGCTTGCTCCAAGACCTCGCCTCTAGCCGCCCCTAATCTGGGAACAGACGCTGATGTTGACCATTGATTATTTGAAGGCGCCAATAATTCGCCTTTTCATCTCGAGTATCATTGGCCTTCAGTATTTAATTAAGAGCCAGTGCCACCTGACCCCTTCACTGTGATCGTCCTCTCGAAATCCGAGACTGCCCGCGGCCTCGTTTGCAGCTACTCCGCATAAAAACGAAGCTGTGGACGCGACCGGTAGCTTTCAGCTAAGCTTTCCGTCATAACGATGGACACCACACTAGTTGGAGCTCAAAGTTCCAGCATGTGCGGTGCTCATTTTCAAAGAGGTATCTCTACCCGTTATCACGTGGCATATTTTCTATTAGTTTTTTTTTTTTTTGCTTTTATCCCACTGTGCGGCGCTCAAAAAATGCACCTACTGTTCAATACTCAGCCGCATTCAAAGCATGGCTAATTTGTGCATCCCGGCCGCATTGAGGACATAACTAACTGTTGCACTGAATTAAATGCGACATTTAATGTCTCTAGACATACCTTGGCCAATGCAGCCAAGGTATGTTTTGAATTGAATTGTTTTGGCAAGCAATTCAAAATTTGACATGCTCGAGGTGACCAAATTTCAAGCCCCATGGATCAGTCTCTGGACTCACTAGGATTACTAAATTTTGCATTCTTATTGGAAAACACCTCAAAATTGACCATGTAAGTACATATCTCTACCCGTTCAAAAGTTCCGGAGTTATTTTTAAGATTTTTCGAATTGGCAACACTGTGCACCGTTTGGGATCAGTTGTTAAACCGGACTTGAACCAACTCAGCGGCCATGGCCAAACACATAAAAAATCATGGTGAAATTGACATCTTGTCATCAAGTTGATCGACGTTTTGCTAACACACACAAAGCAATTTAGCCGCATGGGCCAACCTAACCTAATGCCAATTCTTACATAAAATTTTGACGTACTAATTCCGAAAATGAAGTTCACCTCTTACCTATTTTCTTTGGGGCCATGCAAAATTCTGCTTCGAAATATGTGTAAAACAGATGGTGTATAATAGATGGTGAAAACCAGGGGCTGTCAATGGCCACAGACGTCTCACACATCTTTTCAGCTATACCTGCATTAGTAACGGCATCATAGACTCCTTAGATTTTTCATAAAAGCCCTGAAAGAGAAGGGAAAACAGAAATTCTTTGTAGTTCATATGGTTAGATAGTTCGTCAATATGAAACAGTCAGTCCGGTGCACGATGAAGGAGACAGAGGAGTATGCACCGGCAGCGCAATCGGGCGAAAGTGCAGGATGCTGGAAGAGATAGAACTAACTTTGCAAGCACTTCTATGGAAACTGGAAAAAGAATCAGATTTCTCGAAGAGCATAACACTGCTAAGATGCTGAAGAAGAAAAAGAGCTCCCCGCTTTCAAGTACTCTGGGCAAACCAAGCCAGCCAGACTCCTGCACAGTGTCCTGCCCAGGTAGACAAAGTCGGAACAGGAACGAAGGAAGCGCGCACGGCCCCTGAGTCTTCATGGAGAACTGTGACACTTCCAAACTGAGGCCACAGCCTTCACGAAAGGGGAAGATGGTCGCTGAGAAGGAGCTGGTAAGGAGCTGCCCTCTTACGCCAGAGTGGCAAGAAGCACAACAGAGATGGGCTGACTAATGCAGTCATCAATATCGGCAGTGCATCCGGGAGAATTCCACCAGATCATTAGTCCCAAGTGGAGGATCTGGTTAACGATTGGATTTTCGAACATGTGTGGAACTCTGTAGAGGGTCCACACATACAAATGATGAGCTGCGAGTATAGAGGGGACATCATTACGCTGCCTTTTGCGTCGGCGGAATGTATTGATACCGTCAAACAGCTCGTCAGAGGTATTCACGCCCCCTGGGAGGACGCAAAGCTCGACCTCGCAGCTCACAAAGGCTACGGTCTTCATCAAGGGATGGGGCAGTAAATTTGCGTTGGAACGCAAGTTGGAATTCTTGGGCAAGCAAAACCAAGGTTTGGTCGCAGAGAAGTGGGAGGTCTTCGACACAGGGAGGAGAATGAGGAAGGAACTCTCCTTGTGGTTGGAATTGATCAAGTGTCCGTGACAAGTTTGGCTAAGACTAAAGACATGGCGCACAACGGGAGGAAGGCCGTCTTTTTCAAGATTGGGAAGACTAGGATAGGCAGTCTTCCTGCAGTGGCAGGTGACTCAATACCGCCCAACGAACAGGGGGCTGACAACGAGACAATCACGGCCTCTCTCAATATTGGAAATACTAGGATAAGCAAAGATCCTAATACTAAAATATTAGGCAGTGCAGTGGCGAGAGACCCAACACAGCCTAACAAACAACGACCCGACGACGGAACCATCACAAACTTCAAGAGTCAGAGGTAAAGCTGCCTAATATTAAAACATTAGGCAGCGCAGCGACAGGAATCTCAATGCAGCCTAACGAACAGGGAGCCGATGATGGTACCATCACCTAATCCCAAGAAGCCCATCTAATAACGATTTAGAAGACTAAGATAGGCAAAGATCCTAGTATTGAAACATCAGGCAGTACAGGGAATGAAAACTCAGTACAGCCTAACGAACAGGGACCCGACGATGAAACCATTACCGACTTTATAAAGAGTCGGAAGACTAGGATAGGCAAAGACCCTAATACGATGACATCAGGCAGTGCAGTGGCAGCAAAGTCAATGCAGTCTAAAGAACAGCGAGCAGTCTAAAGAATAGCGAGCAGACGATGAGATCATCACCTACTCCCAAAATGCCCAATTACTGGAGGACCAATGATTGAGGTAATCCAGATAAACCTCCACTCAAGCGAGACTGCTACACACACTCTGTTGGAGAAAATCAGTAAGGGCAAGATTCATATTGCCCTAATTCAGGATCCATGGACGACCCGGAACAAAAAATATGTTCGGAAAATCTAATCGATGAGGTTCAGGATTGGAGGGTCTCCATGGAACACTCTTTCTCTGACCATCGCTACATTAGGTTTAGAATGGCACGGCCAGCGCCGAATCCGATAAGCTTCCGGATTTAGTTGAAAACCAACTGCAAACAAATTCGGAAGGCTACTCAGAAGAAGACTTGGGCAAGATAATTTATATTGTCCAAGCATAGAAGACATTGACGAAAATGTCAACAGGATTACAACTGCACTGGTGGGGTCTTTCGAAGATAGTTGTCCTCCATGTTTCCTCAATAAGACGATTTCGAAATTGACAAGGTCAAATACTTAAGCGTGATCTTGAACAGGAAACTGAATTGGAAGGGTCACATTCAGGAGCGTACTGAGAAGGCTAACAGATGTTGGGTACTATGTAGAATCCGAGGATAGTCCACTGGCTCTACAGGAGCGTGATAAGACCAATACTTACTTACGCCTCAGTAGTTTGGTGGACGGCGATGGAGAAAAAGTGCAACATAAAGACCATACAACAGGTTCAGAGAACATGTTGTCTTGGCATAGACGGAGCGATGAGGACCACGCCCACTAGGACACTGTAGACTATTCTAGATATCCGAGCCGTTGACATACAGATTAAGTGTGAGGCAGCCACTCCGGCTATGAGACTTGAGGCGATTGAGGATGGGAGCAGCTCATACCATCGCGGTGTAATCGAGGCAACAATAGGAGACCTGGAAGGAATGGAAGAGGTTTTCGATCGACGACATTAGAGGTCGAGTGCGAGGCACTGCTGCCATCGGCATTGTCTTGGATTGACGAAACCCTAGTATTGCCATCTGGAAGATCATGTTACACGGATGGATCATAACTAGAGGACAGAGTGGGCCTGGGGGTCTACTTTGAGAACCTAGGGACTGAGATCTGTTTTAGACTGCCTGACACCAGTCACCCAATGCGTGAAGTGGTGTGGTGCTAACGTGAGGACGCCGAGTGTGAACATCTTTACCGACAGTAAAATTGCCATAAGGGCAATAACAACCAGGACGGTAAGGTCACAAACTGTCTTGCAGTGTAAGAAGGAGATTAACGCCTTCTCTGAGGATGACAAAATCCGCATCGTTTGGGTGCCGGGCCATAACGGAAATGAAAGAGCAGACGATTTGGCGGTGAAAACCAGAGGTCTGCCGTCAATAAACTTGATTAACCCAAAGCCTTGCGGGTCGACGCAGTCCGAGTTAAGGGCGTGGGCGACGAATGCGCATGCAACATTGTGGAACAGCGAAACGGTCGGTAGGACGGCAAACATCCTATGGGGGGATCCAGATTGTGAGAAGGCGAGGCTATTACTGAAAGGAAGTCAATTTAGCTATTGGTATCATAACGGGGCATATAGGTCTATGTGCTCACTTGTGTAAAATCGGTGCGGCAAGTGATAGCATGTGTAGGCCATGCGGAGAAGATGATGAGACGTTGGAGCATTTCCTTTGTCATTGCCCGGCTTTCGCGTCCAACAGATACAGGCACTTAGGTTGAGACACAATACCAGACATGAACCAACTTAGGGGAGTGGCATTGAAAAGAATTAAGGATTTTCTAAGTAGCACGGAATATCAAACTTAAAATTTTCTTTTTAGAGGTTGCTTTATAGTTTCTGGAGCGCACAACAAGCCGATTACTGGCTTAGGTGTATGTCCATAGTGGCATGGGGCGGATTAATATCTGCACCCTCTTTTCAACCTAGCCCAACCTAGTCTAAAGGCGTAGACATTCATTTCGAGTAACTGGTGTGGTATGTTGAAGACTTTCAATATCCCCAAATAAATTATTAAAAGCAGCGATTTAGGTTACTTGGAGTGCTACACATAAGTTACGGAAGTCCATTTATTACAATACTCGAGATTATTCATTTGCTGTCTGATGATTGGAAAAATGGCTTTAGATAACTTTGTTTCTGCTTCCTTAGTAAATGATCAAAATGCAAGCGGTTCTTGCTAAATTTAGATTAGCATATGTAATTGAGAGAAAAAAAATGAACATGATCTCCGGTTGGAATAATGGCCCAAGAAAATGACAGCTGCTGCTATTGTGTTTTTGTTTCTTTTGGTGTTTTCGACAACTATCAATTGCTTGCATACACACATCGATCCGATATGATATCCGGTATAATTTCTAATCACATCTCTTTTTGTGTGGTCGGTCAATGAGTTGCAGCTAACAGTGGGGTTTATCTCGTTCTATTTTTGTCGTGATTTTATAACATTTGCAGTACGTATGCACTTTTAATTGTTTGGCTTTTTATGGGCTTTTTCGGAACGCTTTTTTCCATCACCACCGCCATAACCACCATCAACATTGCATTACATTTGCGGATATGTCATTTAATGTTAAATACCCTGCAAAACATAAGAGTTGGAGGTAAAAACAAAAAAAAAAACAAAACAAAAAAATCCCGAATCAGTGCACTGGCCATTGTGTTTTCATAAATGAATGAAAAGTGTCGCGTTGCTGTCTTAAGTCTTTCGTTTTAGGTATGACTAGAGCAGTGTGTTTGCTTGCAGTACTCGCAAATGAAACATTTTCAGCATTTATGTGCTATAATGGCTAATAACACATATTTTTGTTTGTTGCTCTTAGCTCTTAAAGCTCAAGCTCATAAGGTCTATTGCTGTTGTTGTCACAGTGCAGTTATTGTTGTTGCAATTGGTGTCTGCTGTCTGCGTTTCTGTTTCGTACCATACCGACCGACTGACATTATAATTTATTTATTTCTCTGTATTTTGTTGGCTATTAATTTTTTTTTTTCGTTTTTCATGAACCTGAATATCGATGACATTTAGGTTTTGTTGCTCGCAGTATATCATCTCGTTGTGTGAACATGCAATAAATTGCAGATCATCTGGATTAGAGTCGCATAAATTGAATTTTGTTAAACAAAATTCTCTTAAGAATTATTCGGATTAATTTCTAAAGCGATTATACAGCCATTAAAGATGATTATGGAGACATTAAATAATTGTTTAATTTTATTCAACTATGAAAGAAATATGTCTTCTTAATGCGCCACTTAAGAGTGCAGCAACGATGGTAAATTGAAATGTCATCCACCATGGGATGGGGGTATACTGACTGCATGGGGGTTTACTGACCTCGCTTAAGGAAAAGTTGCACGGCACTCTTTGAGTTGTACATGAGAAAGCTTTACGTATGACGGCGAAATGAACGGGGGAAATTGGTCTACTTGAGGAGGAAAGAATGTTCCGCATACACACAGGGAAAAATACCTGGATGCTTTGATGGAAAAGAAATTTGCAAAAATTCACTTTACAGGGCGCACCTCTGATTTCGTTGTCCTACTGACCGTTTCGCTGTTGCACAGTGTTACATGCGCGTTTATTGACGGCAACCCTCTGGCCTTTATTGCCAAATCGTCAGGTATTTCATATCCCCCCTCCGCTGTGGCCCAGCAACCAAACAATGCGAATCTTGCCAAACTCATAGAAGGCGTTAATCTCCTTTTTACACCCCAAGACTTTACCTAAACTTACTGCCGTGACTGTTATTGCCTTATTGACGTAACGATGTTCACACTCGACGTCCTAGCGTTAACACAACGCCATCCCATGCATTCTATTATTGCCGAGATCTCCGTCCGTACTGTATTATCAGGCAGTCGGAAAGAAATCTCATTCCCTTGGTTCACAAAGTATTGTATTTCGGATCGTCGTAAAATTCTAAGACGATTTAACGATGTCCGTGTGTCTGTCCGTCCGTCTGTTGTAATCACTCTAGAGCCTTCAAAAATTGAGATATTGAGCTGAAATTTGGCACAGATCGGACCATATTTGGATGAAGGGTCTGAAGACCATAAAAGATTTATTTATTACCCGATATCGCTGAAATTTACAACAGTGGGTTATTTTAAGCCTCCCGGCATCTGACCTCAATATGGTTCAGATCGGACTATATTTAGATATAGCTGCAATATAGACCGATCTGCCGATAGAGGGTCTAAAGTCCATAAAATATTTATTTTTAACCGATTTCGCTGAAATTTGGAATAGTGCGCAGTTTTAAGCCTATATAGACCGATTTTCCGATAAAGGGTCTAATGCCCATAAAAACTTTATTTTTCAACCGATTTTGCTGAAACAGTGAGTTATTTTTAGCCTCCTGATACCCGACCTAAATATGGTTCAGATCCGACTATATTTAGATATAGCTGCCATATAGACCGATCTCCCGATGAAGGGTCTGAAGACCATAAAGGATTTATTTATTAGTTATTTATTAGTATTTATTACAACAGTGAGTGGGTTAAGACCTCCCAACATCCGACCTAAATATGTTTCAGATTGGACTATATTTAGATATAGCTGCCATATAGACCGATCTCCCGATAGAGGGACCAAAGGCCATAAAAGCATTATTTTTTATCCGATTTCACTGAAATTTGGAATAGTGGCCAGTTTTTAGCCTCCCAACATTCGACCCATATATGATACAGATCGGGCTATATTTAGATATAGCTGCCATATAGACCGATCTGCCGATAAGGGGACTGAAGCCCATAAAAGCTTTATTTATAACCCGATTTCGCTGAAATTTGAAACAGTGAGTAGGTTAAGACCTCCCAACATCCGACATAAATATGTTTCAGATCGAAATATATTTAGATATAGCTGCCATATAGACCGATCTCCCGATAAAGGCTCTGAAGACCATAAAAGCTTTATTTATTACCCGATTTCGCTGAAATTTACAACAGTGGGTTATTTAAAGCCTCCCGATATCTGACCTAAATATGGTTCAGATCGGACTATATTTAGATATAGCTGCCATATAGACCGATCTCCCGATAGAGGGTCCAAAGGCCATAAAAGCATTATTTTTTATCCGATTTCGCTGAAATTTGGAATAGTGCGCAGTTTTAAGCCTCCCAACATTCGACCCAAATATGATACAGATCGAGCTATATTTATATATATCTATCATATAGACCGATCTGCCGTTAAAGGGTCTGAAGTCCATAAAAGCTTTATTTTTTAACCGATTTCGCTGAAATTTGAAACGGTGTGTTTTTCTGAGCCTCACGATATCCGACCTTAATATGGTACAGATCGGTTTATAATTGGATATATCTGCCAAAGAGACCGATCTGCCGATAAAGGGTCTAAAGTCCATAAAAGCTTTATTTTTAACCGATTTCGCTGAAATTTGGAATAGTGCGCAGTTTTAAGCCTCCCAACATTCGACCTAAATATTATACAGATCGAGCTATATTTAAATATAGCTGTCATATACACCGTTCTGCCGATAAATGGTCTGAAGTTCATAAAAGCTTTATTTTTTAACCGATTTCGCTCAGATTTAAAGCCTCACGATATCCGACCTTAATATGGTACAGATAGGTTTATAATTGGATATATCTGCCAAAGAGACCAATATTTTGTTCTACAAAATTGAATAGTGACACATATATTAGCCCACTCAATGTCAGTGCCGAATTTGGGTGCATAAGTTATCCAATTTTCACCGGATTGTGACGAAATGGGATTTACATATATACCCGAGGTGGTGGGTATCCAAAGTTCGGCCCGGCCGAACTTAATGCCTTTTTACTTGTTGAGTTTGGTTTGAATCGATCAATGGTCTGATATGCTCGCAGCTCCCATAAAAGTCGATATTCCGATTTGACTTCCTGAGGCCACAGAAGGCTATTTTTAAATTTTAAATAGCGGTTAATCCCCTTTTAGACCTGTGTTTTTCACATATGTATATACAACGCGCATGTGTTAAAACCAAAAAAATCTATTTCTGTGGAAAAATGAGCTTAAAAAGAAATATGATGTATAACAAAAAAAAAAAAAAACTTTAAATGTAACACATTTTTCATTTGAAATGACTTGATTTTTGTTGGTCAAAAAACCAAATCAATAACACCGACATCTGATGCACTTGTATACAAACTGTTGTTCTGCCGTTCATGTTCACATAAATGTTAAGGTCTTTGTTTTGTTAAGCAGAATTTTAAAAATATTCCAAAATTTAGAGCACAAGAGCGTTGGTTTTTGCCTTTGGCGAGTTATAAATAAATGTCCGAGCAGTTAAATTATTTGAAGCATTTTTTTGCCAATACAATTAGGATGAAATTCTGAGTCTCAGTGTGTAATGAAAAATGTGCAAATGTCAACAGCAAAGGCTAATTAACCCACTCAGGGTGCTTTGATGTATAATTGGTCAACTGCGTAACTGAAGAAGTACGGTCCAATGATGCTACCAGCCCATAAACCGCACCAAACTGTGACTTTTCTGGATGCGTAGTAGTATCTATTGCAATGCTTCTGGTTGATCTTCACTCCAAGATCGAAAATTCTGCTTATTTATGTGCCCATTGAGCCAAAAATGAGTTTCGTCCATACAATGGAAGAAACGCACTATGAACTTTCATAACAGAGCACGCATTTTGATAATAAAACTCAATAATGTGCGTTGTTCGTTTGTAAGACGATTCATGGTTAAATTATAGACCAAACTGAAGATGTTAGACAGTGAAACAAAACACGAAACGTGCGTGAGCTGTTTAGACCAGTGCTGGCACAAAGATAATAGCTAAAAAATCACCCTTAATATTCTTGATCGTCCTAAAAATCTAAGAGGGTCTATTTATGTCCCTCTATCTGTATGTCTCTCTGTTAAAATCACGCTACATGCTTTAAAAATGTAGATAATTAGTAGGCAGGTTCAGTTCGAAGATGGGTTATATCGGACTATATCTTGATATAGCCCCCATGTAGACCAATCTTTCGAGTTAAGGTTTTAGGCCCATTAAGGCCACATTTCTTATCAAAAATCGCTTAATTTTGACACAATGTTTAGCGTTAAGCTCCTCAACTTTTGTACTGAGTATGTTCAAGATCGGGCTATATTTGGATTTTGGGTCTTGGGCCCATAAGACAGTATTTATTACCCGATTTTGCTGAAATTTGCCACAAGGATCTATGTGAGGATTTCCGACATCCGTTCGCTATATGGATCGGAACGGTCTATATTTCGATATAGCTTTCGACATATACCGATCTCCCGATTTAGGGTCTTGGGCCCATAAGGAAGCATTTATTACCCGACTTTGCTAAAATTTGCCACAAGGATCTATGTGAGGCTTTCCGACAACCGTTCGCTATATGGATCAGAACAGTCTATATTTCGATATAGCTGCCACATATACCAATCTTCTGATTTGAGGTATTGGGCCCCTAAAAAGAAGCATTTATCACCCGATTTCGTTAAATTTTGGCACAGTGAGCCGTGTTTAGCCCTTTGACAACCGCGTTCAATATGCCCCCATCGCACAGTGGGAGAAAATCGAAAAAACGACAAAGGGAATAAGGTGAATATTCTTTTTTGACCAAAAAATTCAAAAATTACACTTTTTCCACATTTTTTGACTTTTAAACCGTATAACTTTTAACTGAATAATCAGATGTGGACAATTGTTGCGGCAAAATCGTTGTAAATTTTATCACGAATCCAAATCATGTAAAAAAATTAAAATCGAACCACAAATGTCTTCGCAAATTTCAAAATACGAAGCCAATCTCAGCCAAAATATCAACAAATAAAAATTAAAACTCGTATATCCCCGAAACCAGTGGAGATATTCTTTACCTCAAGCGGATTTTTTTGTGGGGATTTTTGAGCACCATCCAGCAAAAATTTTGAAAATCCGACCACAAATGAAGATTTGGCAGCCCGAACAGTTTTTCGAAATGCCGTGATGATAAAGTAGGGGCCTGCCAAGAGGCGTCCGGACCACCTTTCATTTGAGTCCCATTTTGTCCCGATCGGTCCATTTTGATTTTTCACATTACTTTTGGGGCGGTTTTGGGCTTGGGATGGCTCTCTAGGTACCTGGACTTAATTTTAAATATCATATTCATACTCTACTCTCAAATAACTTTCATTGGAGTCCTATATTGTCCCGATCGGTTCACTTTTTATTTTGGACACTACTTTTGGGCGGCTTTGGCCCTGGGGCGGCCTCCTAGATACTTGGACCCAATTTTTAATACCATATTCGTATTTAACTCTCAAATACCTTTCATTTGTCCCATATTGTCCCAATCTGTAAAAATGTCCTGCTGGGGGCCTTTTGGGGGTACCATAAGGTGGCATACAAAAGTTTGCTTAAGTCGGTGCACCCATCTTCGAGATCTGGTGTTTTTGAAAATTGGGGTAAGGGGGACAGCTGGAACTTGAACAGTGAATTGTATTTAAAAGACCACTCGATGGCCGTGCAGAGTTTGATCCAAATCGGACCATAATTAAATATAGCTGCAATGGATTCATAAATGATGCATTTTCTTCGATTTATGACGAAATGGCATTCAACCCGACATCAAAGAAAACTTCTGATTTCAAATTAGTTAAAGATCGAGTCCAAATTATTCAATACAGCATACTCAATAACCTAAAAAACATCCATACTCATAAAAGGTTAAAAATAAAAAAACCATAAACATCCGCTCAATGTCTTAAGACTTGCTTGTGGCAGCCAAGCTATGGCTAAAGGATGACTTACAGACAATTTTGCGAATCTATTGACTATGGGTCAGTAGGGGAGAAACCTATAGAGCTCAAATGTTTTGCGATTACCATATATGAAGTCTAAGTCCCAATGTCCTCAGTGTTTGGTCTGTGATGTTGATCTATAAACCGGATAATTGCCTTTACAGAAAACTGCAGCAACAACAACAACAACCAAAACATTAATACAAGATTCGTGAACTGAAAGCAAACAAAATAAAATAAATAAATAAATGAAGATCACTTGCATTGCTCGCCAGTTCTACTAACATGGGCAACCATCTGTATTAGCCTGCCAGCTAGGCAGTTAGCATACATTTGATGCGGCAAGAAGAGGCAACAACAGCGGGATTTCTTCTGCACGTAGTTACAAAATGTACAGTGGGTGCGAAAAGGAAGTATACGGTTGAATGGAATGAATTTGCCTTTTAATTTGGGTTCGATTCCCGCCAGAAGCCTTGATGTGTCGCTACTGTGGTATCACAATGGGCTTAAAATTGTCTAAGTGAGTCTGTAAAGGAATGCCACTCTTACCTAACCTTATTGTTGTAACAGTGAGTTTTGTTGTTATATCTTTCTTCTGCTTGGTTCTGTTGTGTATCCAGATCCAGGAACTATGGGACTAAGGTGGGGTGTGTCCAGAGGGATCTGGGTCTGTGCCGCTTAATCTAGAGGTTCTTTCTAGTAGCGCTGCACCTCTCGCTTTAGATCATTAAGACCTTGAGGCTTCTGGGCGTTGGATACCACTTCGGTATTCCGATTTGGACCGTTGTTGAAAGTCATAACAAAACACTGCATGCTCAATTTTAGCCAAATCAGACAAAAATTACGGCTTCCAGGGGCTCAAGAAATCAAACCGGGAAATCGGTTTATATGGAAGCTATATCTAAATCTGAACCGATGTGGCCCATTTGCAATGCCCAATGATCCAATATTAAGTATCTGTGCAAAATTTCTAGCGGCTAGATTTACGGGTTCGACCACCATCGTGATTTCGACAGGCGGACCGACGGTCGGAGAGACAGACGTACATGGCTAGATCGACTCAGAACGTCGAAACGATCAAGAATACATACTTTATGGGGTCTTAGACGAACATTACGGGGTTTTACAAACGGAATAATGCACAAGACAAAAGCGAAGGGAGCCTGGCGGACCGACAAAGGAATTCCGAGAGGGCCTATTGCCTGGGAGGAATCCATGAATTACAAGAGGTTTTCACCCATAATCCTTAGACTTTTTGCTTGCAATCGCAGGACAGTGCTACATAATGAGCTCGTTTCTCTCCAACTTCTTCCCGTCACCACAAATCCTGATAAAGCCTCCGTGTCTTGCGCGACATCTTAGACCTAGAATTGCAATGTCGAGTCAGAAAGAGGTCCCTTCCTCAGATGGTAGAATTTAAGCCTCCGGTGAAAATTCGATACTACATTATTTGATATCCGAAGGGGGGACGGGCACTTCCCCCTTACCCCATTCAAAAACGCCAGATCTCGAAGGTAGGTGCACCGATTTCAGCGAAATTTCGTATGTCACCTTATGGTACCCCAAAAAAACGAAAAAATTTCGGGGTCAACTAACCTAGGGGAACGCCCCATCTCAAAACCCACCCGAACGGATATGTTTACCGACTGGGACAATATATGGGTATCAAATGAAAGGTATTTAAGAGTAGAGTACGAACATGGCACAAAAAGGTCGGGGGCTCCCCCACCCCCAAAAATACCACCCAACAGGACACTTTTACCGCTTTGGGCAATATGGGTATCAAATGAGAGGTATTTAGGAGTAGAGTATGTACTTGACACAAATATGTCACCTTAAGTGTCGGGACACTTTTATCGCTTTGGGCAATATGGGTATGAAATGAAATGTATTTAAAAGTAGAGTACAAATCTGACATAACATTTTATTCCTTGGAGCCTGAGGCACCTCCCCACCCCACAAAACCACCCAGCAGGACATATTTACCGATTGGGATTGTCACATGGATATCACATGAATGGTATTTTAAAGTATAGTAAAAAGCTGATATAAAAATGTATTCCTTGATGTATGAGAAAGGAATCTGATTTACACATTTAGGACAGAGTTTGTACCGGCCCACCCACCCAATACGCTTCAATAAGACGTGTAGTTCCAACGGGAAAATATGGGAATTAAGGGAAAGGTATCTACTGTCATGGAGTTCGAATCTAATGTTGATATAAGGAATCAAGTGTCAGGGTCACGTCCTGCCGTTCAACTGGACATGTAGATCTCGACATTAAAGGACTCAAATAAATTGTCTTTTGGGTCTTAGCGTCGGGGGGACCGACCCTCTTCTTCCAATAAAAACAACACTGTCATGTAAGATGACCGAGAATATATTGTATTCAAATGAAAGGACGTTTAAGAGGGCAATCGCCTACACAAAGAAAGGAATTAAAAATAATAAATAAAGGCTGCTCAGGATAGAATAGGATAGCAATAATGGGCCATTGGTAGGAGAGTACACTTTTTATCCTCAATTTGGGATAGACACTGGAGGACCCGTGGATCTTTAAAAATGTGGTATCCCCCCCAAGTGGTAGTTTTGAAATATGATTTTGAAAGTAGATAACCAACATAAAAAAAATAATTAGTGTGGACCTGAAAGGGGCCGTAGTCCTAAATATCTTGATAGCCACCTTCAAAATGCTTCACAATATAGGGCTTACACAAATGATGATATTATTTCAGAGTCCTCCCCTAAAATCCCTTTAAACTGGCCATGTTTGCCTACTATGGCAATAAGGAGCTCAAATAACAGGTATTTGATAGTGGAGGCCACCGTAGCGTAGAGGTTAGCATGTCCGTCTATGACGCCTCGGTTCGAATCCTGGCGAGAGCATCAGAAAAAATTTTCTGTGGTGATTTTCCCCTCCTAATGCTGGTGAGGTACTATGCCATGTAAAACTTCTCTCTAAAGAGGTGTCGCACTGCGGCACGCCATTCGTACTCGGCTATAAAAAGGAGGCCCTTTATAATTGAGCTTTAACTTGGATCAGACTGCACTCATTGATATGTGAGAAGTTTGCGCCTGTTCCTTAATGGAATGTTCATGAGCAAAATTTGCATTTTTGATAGTAGAAATCGAATTTGATATCCAATTTCGAGACCAAGTGTTTGGGGGCCGTCTCAAATAAAAGGAATTAAACAGGCAAGCACGATGCTGATATATTTTCAGGGCAAAGTGTGTGGGTGTCCTCCCCACCCTACTTACCTCTCAAACAGGACTTGTTGTGGATTATGGCAAAAAAAAAGTTCAAATCTGATATCCGTTTTATGACCAAGTGTTTCAAGGACGACTCATCTCATAAACTCCCCCTGAACCACACATATACCGACTATAGCAATATGTAGCTCAAAGATTTTTTTGAGAGTAGAGTATGAATCTGATATCCATTTTCGGGCCAAAGGATTTGCCTACCCCAAACCACCACCAAAACCAAGAGAATGAAGTAGATCTAACATCCAAACTTTAATGGCAGGACCCTCCCCTTATCTTAATTTCAAAAGCGCCAGGTCTCGGAGATGGATGGGGCGATTTACGCAAAATTTAGTACGTTTACAATAACCCAAAAACAGGGGCGGCCGCCTCACCTCCAAAACCCACCCTATGGAAATTTAAACCAATAATGGCCATATTAGGCTCAAATGAAAGGTATTTCAGACTAGAGCACGAAGGGATACCACCTCACCCCCAAAAACACCCTCATACCGAACATATTTATTGACCATAGCAATATAAGGCTCAAATGAAAGAAATTTGGGAGTAGAGCATCAATATGATGTCGACATTTTGGCCGTACTAGCACCCCAAACAGGACTTTTTTCCCGACCGTGCCATTATAGGGCTCAGATAAAATAACAGAGTGAAAGGAGGCACAGCGGAGCGGGCCCTGTCCAGCTAGTAGACGAATAAAGAAAGATCAAAACTTTGATTAAAAGACTGTGAGAAAAGCATAAGAAATTTTAGATGATGCGCTGAAGATGAAGGCGCTTCAAACCCATTTCTTAGAATCAAAATCATAGAATGACTGCCTTAAACTTTTGACACCCACTGTAATTGTTATTGTTTGTTTAGACCACAAAGGTATTCAAAAGATTCAAATGATGAGATACTTTGTCTATAGTTTTGGACTGATGTACTACTGCTGCCGTTGCTGCTGACTACCTGCATCTGCATCTATTGTATTTGCCATGGCATGTTCGAATTCCCAATTCAATAGTTGAGATGGTTGAGACGAGACTGTTCCAAGCTTAGTTTCCACTGAATGGAATGCAATTATTGCACAATTTAACTATACTCGCTGAAACTCTGGTGCCGATGATGATGATGATAATGGCTGCGGCTATAATAGACCATTGACAATAATTTGTTTGTGCCAGTCCAACTTCTGGGCATCTGGAGAAGATATGACTGATGGAGAGGACGGACCACTGTTTGTGCCAAAGATGATGGCATTATTATTACGTCACAATAAAACACATGCGTGTACCCATTTGCAAGTGATTGAGGAAAGGATACACAAGAAAAATGATTGAAAAAAAAAGATCCATGCCAATCAGTTAAACTACAATAAATTGAATGAAAGGAAAAAAACAAATGCTTGATAGTCTCTGGATCTCTCACTGTGTTTACTGATCACCATCGCTTGCATGATGGAAAACTTTGATTTAATCTTGCCATTTGAGGAACAAGACATTAACAACACTTCGCATAAAGTCGTACAACATGTCAACAATATCAATGCTCAGCCGGTGAAAGAAAACAGTTTAGATATACTGCTGCGAAACTCAATTTCGCCAAAGTATTTAGGCCGCATAATCATTTGGCAAGTGTTGCCAACTCCAAGCTTGGAAATATTTAATTAATATTGTATTTTTAATCATACAAATTACTTTGGTTTACTTTATTTGGATATGACAGAATATTTGTTTCACTAGCCGAACGTAAAATAGCGTTCCAAGCGCCTCGATCTTCTGCGCTCATTCTAAAATCTCTGACACTAAGTCTCGAGGTGTCTCCCACCCCTGGATCTTTCCATCGGGCTTTTGGTCTTCCCGGTTTGCGTTAATCACCGTGTTTGCCTTCAAAAGACTTCTTTGCCTTCGAAAGACTTCTTTGCCTTCAAAAGACTTTTTTGACTTCAACCATTCTGACATGACCTAGCCAACGCAGCCGTTGTATCTTGATATGTGTAACTATGCTATCGTCGTCATACAGCTCGTGGTTCATACGACGCCTATATTCTCCATTAACGCAAAATGGTCCATATATTTTACAAAGAATCTTTCTCTCAAACACTCCAAGCACTGCCTCGTCTGCTCTCACAAGTACCCATGCCTCGGAACGGGTAGTATCAGTATCTTGTATAGTGTAATCTTCGTCTGTCGAGAAATGGCCTTGTTTCTAAACTGCTTACTAAGTCCAAAGTAGCATCTGTTTGCCAGTATTCGCTTTATCTCCAAACTGGTGTCATTCGTTCAAGTTACGGCGGACCCACGAGGTAGATAATGTTAGTGACTATCTCAAAGTTGTGGTTTACAACTTTCTCCATTTTCTTTATCTGCTTGGTTGTACAAGGCGTTTTGTTAGTTGCAACCATCCATTTCGTCTTTTCTCCATTTACTGCCAGGCCCATTTTTACTGACTCTTTTCGATTCTCTCGAAGGCAGCAGTTACTACTTCCAGTGACCGACTATGATGTTGATTTCGTCGGCATAGGCGAGTAGCATGTGTTCTCTTGTGATTAGTGTGCCATATCTATTCACATCTGCATCTCGTACAATCTTCTCCAGCAGGATATTAAACAGATCACACGATAGGCTGTCTCTTTGTCATTTGGTATTAAATGGTTTGGAGAGATTCTTTTCTATTCTTATTGAGGAACGCGTGTCATCCTGCAGAGTCTTATTAATTTTGCAGGCATACCAAACTCAGACATGGCTGGAAATGCTTTTGAACGTATAGGGCTGTCGAACGCGGCTTTATAGCCAACAAAGAGATGGTATGTGTTGATTTGTCCTTCTCGGGTCTTTTCCAGGATTTGGCGCAGTGTGAATATCTGGTCCAGGTTGGATTTACCAGGTCTAAAGCCACATTGAAAGGGCCAAATTATCTCATTGACTTTAGGTTTTAATCTTTCACACAGTACGCTCGAGAGTATCTTGTATGCGATGAGGGAGGAGACTTATTCCTCTGTAGTTGCCACATTCCGTTACCTTTCGAGTCTCCATCGGATATGTGTTCTTCTAGCCAGATTGCGCAGATAAGCTGATGCATACGCCTTATCAGCGTGTCGCCTCCGATCTTAAACAGTTCCACGGGTAACCCGTCGGCTCCTGCTGCCTTGTTGTTCATTAATCGTATCACTGCCACCTGGACCTCATTCTGACTAGGAGGATTGGTTCTGCGGTATCCTCTTCGCCGCCAACGTCGGACACTAGCAGTTGTTGCCTCCGTTATCAGCGTGCCGCCTCCGGTCTTAAATAGTTCAGCGGGTAACCCGTCGGCTCCTGCTGCCTTGTTGTTCTTTAATCGTATCACTGCTACCTGGACCTCATTCTGACTAGGAGGATTGTTTCTGCGGTATCCTCTTCGCCGCCAACGTTGGACAATAGCAATTGGGTAATATGTTCGTTACATATCCTAAGCATGTTATCTGTGTCAGTTACCAGATTTCCTTCTGCGAACTTCTTCTAAGGCCTGCCTGCACCAAAGCCAACGGTTTGATGTTTAATTATTTGGAAAAATTCTGGACTTCATTCTGACTATATGTACATCTCAATTCGCTCACACTCACGCATTTCCATTTACTTTTTCTTTCTGCAGAATAGACGTTTCTCCTCTCTCTCCTTTTCTCCCGATACCACTCCTTCATCTGGCGCGTTCCCACATTGCATCTACATTGCTCTATATGCCGCATTCTTGGCTTCAGTAGCATCTCGACATTTTTGGGAGTACCATGGGTTTCTTGGAGGAGGCTTCCGGTACCCAATTACGGATATCGCGGCATTATCCATGGAGTGGGCAATGGTTAGCCACTGCGCCATTTTATCATAGGAACAAGGAGTGCTTTCTTCAGTTCAGCAGTTGGGTCAGTCGAGTGGAGTGGAGTGCCGTTGCCATCTGTTGTGTTTGCAGCTTTTCAATGTCCAGCTTTCGTGCAGTGTCAGATGGTACTTTCCTCGCCATGTTCAAACGGGTGCGAACCTTTGCTGCAACAAGGTAATGATCCGAATCTATATTCGCTCGACGGATCGATCGTACATCTAACACGCTGGATGAATGCCTTCCATCTATCACAACGTGATCAATTTGGTTCCTCGTGTTTTGATCGGGCGACAGCCATGTGGCTTTATGAATATTTTTATGTCGAAATCTGGTGCTACCAATTATCATGTGGTGCTACCACCTACATATTCGCTCAACGTATCGATCGTCCATCTAACATACTGGATGAATGCCTTCCATCTATCACAACGTGATCAATTTGGTTCCTCGTGTTTTGATTGGCTTTGTGAATATTTTTATGTTGAAATCTGGTGCTACCAACTACCATGTTTTTTGTCGCGGCAAAATCTATTAGCTTCAACCCATTACCGGAGGTTATCTCGTGGAGGCTAAACTTCCTATCTTCGCATTAAAATCTCCCAGAAAGATTTTAAAATCATGGGCGGGGCAGCGGTCATATTTTCTCTCTAGGCGCTCGTAGAAAATATCTTTGGTCTGCTCGTCTTTGTCTTCCGCACAAATAAGGCTGTTGATGTAGAAGAATTTGGCTTTTATGCGGATTGTGGCTAGCCCCTCATCCACTGGAGTAAACCTGCTGACAAGGTGTTTCAGTCTCCGACTAACCACAAATCCACAGCCATATTCATGCCTCGGGTTATGGCAGCTATAGTAAAGTTCGTCACCGTTTGGTGTTGTAGTAACGCCATTCCCAGTCCATCGCACTTTCTGTAAGGCAGTAATATCTGCCTTGTACTTCTCTAATACATCCGCCAGCGCGTATACTGCACCATCTTTATAAAGAGTGCGGACATTCCAGGTGCAGATCCGCAAATCATGGTTCTTTTTTCGTTTGCGTAGGTCGTCGGCGTGGGGGGGGGGTGGTGGTGGCGTATTTACTATTCCTTTGTTTCTCATAGTAGTTCTCTCCCGGGGGCGGGTTACTGGCCCTGCGCCCCAACCGCATGGGTTTTGTGGGATTGCATATTTATCCCTCGCTTGCTCCAAGATCCAACCCTCGCCTCCAGCCGCCCCTAACCTGGGAACAGACGCTGATGTTGGCCATTGGTTATTTGAAGACGCCAAAAACTCGCCTTGTCATCTCGAGTATCATTTGCACTCAGTATTTTATTAAGAGCCAGTGCCACCTGACTCTTCACTGAGACTCTCCTCTCGAAAATCACTGACTGCCGCGGCCTTATTTGCAGCTACTCCGCATAAAAACGGAGCTTTCCACCATCCGCAAACTGTGGACGCACCCAGTAGCTTTCAGCTAAGCTTCCCGTGGTAACGATGGACACCACACAAGTTGGTGCTCAAAGTTCCAACCTGTGTGGGGCTCATAGGTACCCCGTGTCGGGAATCATACAAAAAGTTTTACATATTTCCCAGACTTTGGGATATATGGTGGTGCATCATACCTATATGCACAACCAAAGTACAAAATGCTACTGGGCCCCACATACACCAAGTTAACAAACTTTCACAACTAAATCTTTAATTTTAAGGTTTAAAACCAAATAAAGGGTGATTTTTTTGAGGTTAGGATTTTCATGCATTAGTATTTGACAGATCACGTAGGATTTCAGACATGGTGTCAAAGAGAAAGATGCTCAGTATGCTTTGACATTTCATCATGAATAGACTTACTAACGAGCAACGCTTGCAAATCATTGAATTTTATTACCAAAATCAGTGTTCGGTTCGAAATGTGTTCATTCACCGTAACGTTGCGTCCAACAGCATCTTTGAAAAAATACGGTCCAATGATTCCACCAGCGTACAAACCACACCAAACAGTGCATTTTTCGGGATGCATGGGCAGTTCTTGAACGGCTTCTGGTTGCTCTTCACTCCAAATGCGGCAATTTTGCTTATTTACGTAGCCATTCAACCAGAAATGAGCCTCATCGCTGAACAAAATTTGTCAAAATTTGAACACATTTCGAACCGAACACTGATTTTGGTAATAAAATTCAATGATTTGCAAGCGTTGCTCGTTAGTAAGAAATGTCAAAGCATACTGAGCATCTTTCTCTTTGACACCATGTCTGAAATCCCACGTGATCTGTCAAATACTAATGCATGAAAATCCTAACCTCAAAAAAATCACCCTTTACATACTTTGATGCGAAAAAAATATTAATGTGAAGTGCTCTCAGTCACCTCACCACATTGAAGTGAAGAAATTAATAATGTGAGGTGACTAAAATTTAAAAATGTCAGTTAACTAAAATTTTTATTGTATGGTGACCCAAAGTTAAATTAAATGTTGATTATCACATTTATTATGAAATTTTTCCACTTCCTAGGCCCAGGCAAAAGACTTCTTTGCATAACTAATTTACAAAATTAAACTATGATGACCTCAGCTCAATTTGACACTTTTTCACCATGGCAACTCTGATGATGCTGTTTGTTGTTAAACAATTGAAAAATTATTTAATTATGTTACATCAACAAACCATTGCAAACAACAGGAAAACGGACAAATGTTTGTCTCGGTGGGTTGCTCACTTAGCGGACCGGTTGCCAGACATAATCAAATGAAATAATTTTCCGTATCGGAATAGGCTATTATTGGACGCCTATTCACATTGGCTTTTCCATAATAAGGCGTTTTAGAGATAACATCAACTATTATCGAAGCAATGGCCATGAAGTGTTAAATGCCGTGCCAATACATATTAGATTTGTGGTATCTCTGTGGATTAATAAGGATTTAATAATAAAATGGTTGCAATTTTGTCTAACAATCCAAATTAAATGTGAAAAATCTTTCCAGATATTTAAGTCAAATAACTGAGTGTTCTGAGTCGCTTCTACTTGGCAAGGCCCAGGCCATAATTGTTTCTTGTTTGGTATCAATTGTGCACACTTATCTTCAATACCAGTTAGAGGTAACTAGCCCAACCAGGCACGCCCTGCAGTGCCCTTTTCTACTATACACAGAACAAAACTGTTCTTATAAAGGGTGATTTTTAAAAGCCATTGAAAAATTAATAAAAAATATCATAAAATTTAAAAAAAAATGCATAAAATCTTTATTTGAATCCATAGTACGGTCCATATAATTAATGTTTGTAGATTATTTCATGCAAATGATGACCGTAACTGCACCTCAAATGGTCCATCCGCTTAGTCCAATTTTGACAGTTTTCAACATTTCAGCCGGTATCGCACGAATAAATGCTTTAATCTTGTCTCCCGATGCGTCAATTGAAGCGCAGCTTGTCTGTATAGACATGAGCTTTAACATAGCCCCACAAAAAATAGTCTAAAGGCGTTAAATCGGACGATCTAGGCGGCCAATTGACCAGTCCCGAAAGTGAAATAAAATATTCACTGAACTCGCCTTGTTGAAACCACATGTCATGCATGTCAAGCTCTTGCATTTTGGCCAAAAAACAGTTGGATATCAACTCACGGTAGCGCTCACCATTCACACTTAGGTTACGATTCGCATCATCTTTGAAGAAGTACGGTCCAATGACGCCACTAGCCCAAAAACAGCACCACACTGTGACTTTTTATACCCTCCACCATAGGATGGGGGGTATACTAATTTCGTCATTCTGTTTGTAACTACTCGAAATATTCGTCTGAGACCCTATAAAGTATATATATTCTTGATCGTCGCGACATTTTATGTCGATCTAGCCATGTCCGTCCGTCCGTCCGTCCGTCTGTCGAAAGCACGCTAACTTCCGAAGGAGTAAAGCTAGCCGCTTGAAATTTTGCACAAATACTTCTTATTAGTGTAGGTCGGTTGGTATTGTAAATGGGCCATATCGGTCCATGTTTTGATATAGCTGCCATATAAACCGATCTTGGGTCTTGACTTCTTGAGCCTCTAGAGTGCACAATTCTTATCCGATTGGAATGAAATTTTGCATGACGTGTTTTGTTATGATATCCAAAAACTGTGCCAAGTATGGTTCGAATCGGTCCATAACCTGATATAGCTGCCATATAAACCGATCTTGGGTCTTGACTTCTTGAGAACACCACATGCAAAATTTCAGCCAAATCGGACAAAAATCTCGGCTTGTAAGGGCTCAAGAAGTCAAATCGGGACAAAAATTACGGCTTGTAAGGGTTCAAGAAGTCAAATCGGGAGATTGGTTTATATAGAAGCTATATCAGGTTATAGATCGATTTGGACCGCACCCGGCACAGTTGTTGGAAGTCATAACAGAACACTACATGCAAAATTTCAGCCAAATCGGACAAAAATTGCGGATTCCAGTGGCTCAAGAAATCAAATCGGGAGATCGGTTTATATGGAAGCTCAATCTAAATCTGAACCGATATGGTCCATTTGCAATCCCCAACGACCTACATCAATATTAAATATCTGTTCAAAAGTTGAAGCGGCAAGCTTTACGCATTCGACCGCTATCGTGATTTCGACAGACGGACGGACGGATATGGCTAAATCGACTCAGAACGACGAGACGATCCAGAATTTATATACTTTATGGGGTCTTAGACGAATATTTCGAGGTTTTACAAACGGAGTAGTATACCCCCTATACTATGGTGGTGGGTATAAAAATGAAATCGTTGTTTGTTTCTTTGTCTGTCTGGTAGAGTTTTAACCCCCAGTGAAAATAGGGTACTAAATTTTTTGATATCCGAAGGGGAGCTGACCCTCCCCCTTACCCCAATTTTCAAAAACGCCAGATCTCGGAGATGGGATTTAACGGAAATTTTGTATGCCACCTTATGGTACCCCAAAAACACGAAATCGGTATAGAATTTTGGGGTCGAAAAACCTGGGGGGATGCCCCATCTTAAAACCCACCCGAACGGACATGTTTACAGATACGGACAATATCGGTTTCTAATGAAAGGTATTTACGGGTAGAGTACGAACTTGGTATTCAAATGTCACCCTAAGTGTTCGGGGGGTCCCCTACCCCAAAACAAAAATCTCCCAATAGGACACTTTCAACGCTTTGGGCAGGTATTTAAAGGTAGATTATAAATCTGACATGGGTGTACCGATTTAAGCGAAATTTTGTACTACCCCAAAAGCACGAAACTGGTATAGAATTTTGGGGTCGAATAACCTGGGGGACGCCCCATCTCAAAACCCACCCGAATGGACATGTTTACCGACTGGGACAATATGGGTTCCTAATGAAAGGTATTTAAGGGTAGAGTACGAACTTGGTATACAAATATCACCCAAAGTGTTCGGGGGGTCCCCTACTCCAAAAAAAAATTCCCAATAGGACACTTTCACCGCTTTGGGCAATATGGGTATCAAATGAAAGGTATTTAGAAGT
The DNA here is from genome assembly GCF_963082655.1 of Stomoxys calcitrans. Classification (NCBI taxonomy): domain Eukaryota; kingdom Metazoa; phylum Arthropoda; class Insecta; order Diptera; family Muscidae; genus Stomoxys; species Stomoxys calcitrans. The sequence continues at coordinate 200,906,372 of NC_081552.1, forward strand.
AGAGTACAAATCTGCCATAAAAATGTATTTCTTGGCGAGGGACTTCCACATCCCCCAAAACCTCCCAGCAGTGCATATTTACGAATTGGGACGATATGGATATCAAATGAAATGTATTTAAAAATATAGTAAGAAACTGATATAAAAATTTTTAGCCTGCTTGTCGATGTCGAAAGGTTGTTTTTCGTTCGTCTGGGGTTCTTTTTCTTATCTATATTCGTCTATATGCATGGTTTTTAGTATTTATTTTGATGAGTTATTAGCTCTTTGATGAATCTGTTTATACATCGAAATTCTTCCCTTTTTGCTCGAATTACAGTTTAAACAAACTCTTAAGCTACGCGACAAATTCGTTTCGTTATAGACAAACAGGCTATTGTTCTTGGTATCTGAGGCACCACCCCGGCCCCGAGGGCTTATTTACCAATTTGGACAATATGGATACCAAATCAAAGGTATTTGGAAGGAAGAACACACATTTGTTTTAAGAATTTGGTCCAAGGTGTCTATGGGGCCTCCCTTAACTTAAAAACCCCTAAATAGGACATGAATGTGCAACGTCACAGAATGGGTATCAAATGAAAGTTCTTTGGAAGTTGGCTACGAATCTGGTATACACATTTGGTAGAGTCATGGGACCATCCCACCCACTAAATACCCTTCAATAGGACGCATAGTTTGATTGGGATAAAATGGGAATTATAAAAAAGGACTATGACACTAGAGTTCGAATCTAATGTTTGTATGTATGTTCCGTACGGCTGAACCGATTTTATTTTTTTTTTTACAGACGATGCTTTATGGGCCCGTGGTGAAAATTGGGTACTTAATTTTTTGATATCTGAAAGGGGAACGGACCCTCCCCCTTACCCTAATTTTCAGAAATGCCAGATCTCGGAGATGGGAGGTGCGGTTTTTAAAATGAAATGTTGTGTCCTCTCTTATATTAACCAAAAACCAAAAATTTGGTATCCAAATTTCGGATGGGGTACCTAGGGGGCCACCCAGCCCCCCAAACCTACCAAATATATATATTGTCCAATCACGACAATTTGGGACTTAAATGAAAGGTATTTGCGAGTAGAACACGTATCTGATATCCAATTGTGGTACCAAGTGTTTTTGGGACCATCTCAACCCCCCAAAACACCCCTAAATCGGGCAGTTTTTCCGACCATTGCAATATGGGACTCAAATGAAAGGTATTTGCGAATAGAATACGAATCTGATATCCAAATGTGGGACAAAGTTTCTGGGGGTCCTTCCCGTCCCCAAAACATTTGCAATCAGGGCTTATTTACTGATCATTGGCAATATGGGGCTTGAATAAAAGGTATTTGAGTATATATATACGAATCTGATATCGAAATGTGGGACCAAGTGTTTTGCCGGCCGCTCCTCCCCAAAAACACTACCTCAAGAGGACAAATTTACGACCATAGCAGTGTGGGTCTCAAATGAAAGGTCTTTGGGAGTAAAGCACGAATCTGATATGAATATTTGGGAAAAAGTGTCTATGGGGAAACCCTACCCCCATAACACTACCCAAATAGGACGTATTTTTTGACCATTACAATATGGTCCTCAAATAAATGGTATTTTAGAGTAGAACACGAATCTGATATGTGTTGTCAGGGTCAAGTCACTGAGTGGCCGTCCCATCCCCCAAAACAGCCCCAAACCGAACATGTTTGCCGACTATGAAAATATGGGACTTAAAGAAAAGTTATTTGGGAATAGACCAGGAATCTGAAATCAACATTCGGGACCAAATGTCTAGGGGACGTCCCACCCTCTTAAAAATCCTCCTATATAGGAGGTATTTGCTAACCATGACCATTTTGTTCATAAATAAAGAGTGGAGCTCGATATTGATTGTTTTTACGGCCCATATCCTAAACCGGACATATTTACTGACTGAATTTTGAGACCAATGGCAATATGCTAAATGGTATTTCAAAGTATAGCATGATGCTGAGGTACCACTCCACTCCCCAAAACCCCCCTAAATCTGACATATTTACCAACCATGTCAATGTGGGGCTTAAATGAAAGGTATTGAGGAGTAGAGCACGAAATTGATACCCACTTTCGACTATCGCAATATGGGGCTCAAATAAAGGCATTTAGGAGTAGAACACGAATCTGATATCCAAATGTGGGGCCATGTATTTGGGCCCCACAAAGAGTACTAATTTACCGACCATGGCAATATGTGGCTCAAATGAAAGGTATTTGAGATTAGAAAACAAATTTGATGAACAATTTTGAGGCCAAGAGTTTGAGGGACGCCCATAAACTGCCCTTAAACCAATGACAATATGGGGTATAAATAAATGGTATTTGAGAGTAGAGTACGATGCGTATAATTTTTTCGGGATTAAGTGTGTGGGGGAACACCTCACCCCACAAAACACCCCTTCATTGGACGTATGTATTTAACGATCATACCAATATGGGGCTTAGATTAAAAGTATTTGGGAGCACGAAATATATACCCACTTTCGCGAGACCACACTGGGAGTCCACATCACCCCTTAAACAACTAAAATGTGTGTAATTGTCTTATGTGAACTAATAAAATACCAGCTTGCCTCTTTGGGGGCATTTTTGTCTACATTTGCCGTCTCTATTGTGCCATAAAATAATTATAAACTACAAGAGTTCTTAATTACTACTCACAAATTCAATCACGATTTATATCTCGCGAAAATCAATTTGGTACATATACAAATTTAGCCAGCATTTGTCCAATGTGACTTGCATTTTTAATTTATTCATAATGGTGTTTATGTCTACTAAAGTTTTTGTTTGTTTTTTACTTGGGAGATTAGCTATAAGGAACTCATGAAAATAGCATTGCATGTCAATGTGACCATGATTTTGTGCTTACCCATAGTTTTCTTTTTCCGATTGTTTTATGACTTCGTTGATTCATTCATGATGTTGTGGTGTGGTGTGGTGAATGGTATGATGGAATTTTGTGTACCAATCCATGTATAAGGTAGGTATGTGGCTGCTCGATTCATGTCACATTATATGCGACGGTTCCATCGACCTGCCTGCACTTGTTGGCAAATCACAATCTAATCACATAAACTTGTACCGCATATTAGCACACATTCATCGGTGGCTGATGTTGGTAATGAGGATTGACTTCTTCATCACCTGTTCAGTCCAATATACAAATTGATGTCTTACTCACAGGTGAGTGTCGATTAGCCACAGTGGGGAAGAAAATTGGCAATAAGTACACCAAAAAGCATGAGGAAAATAGATGCCAATTGACGAGTCAAGCATTTTTTACACCTACAAATAAAGGATATGAATAGTTAGACGGAATTTCCAAATAAAAATTCATTATAATTAGGTTTTATAATTTTTTTTTTTATTTTTTGTTTCGAATGTAATTTTGTTGGGGGCGGGATTTAGCCTGAGAAAGCTCTTGAAATCATTATAAAGTGATTTTCAAAACTTCTTTTCTTCGTTGCACCTTTTCTATCATTATCAGCAGAGGGTACTTATTGGCACACAGCGTGCCAATTCACCCTCTTCATTAAATGTCCCCCACTGTGCCACATTTAATTGGTTATTTTTTTGGTTAATGTCTTTTTCCCGGCAACTTTGAATAAATCCGCCTTTGATTTATCTGGTTTGAGGTTGTATTTGTCGATTTTTTTCTTAAATTTGTCATGGGGTTTGGGGTTTTTACAGTTTTCTCGCATCAAATATCAAAACAAATGTTTGCAAAAGCTTCCTGGTCGACGGTAGTCGTTACAGTTTGCAAACCTTTTTTCAATGTTATATTGGTCTGATTTATTTGACTAACCAACATGAAATTTTGCAAAACTTTGCTACGCAAAAACTTTTCGGGTTTTTTAATTGCATTACTTTTTGTTTTGTTTTTATTTTGACTGTTTTGACCTGTCATCATCGATAATGACTTGTTAATTGTCAAAATAAAATGTATATCGACATTTTTAAACGTTCACTTCAATCTTTGGTCTTGGATACTACTAACTAGGGTAACATTAAAGTGACTTCCGTTTCAACATTTTTTGCGAGTCGGTGATTCAAAGGTGATTATTTTTTGTGTGCCTTCATTACAAATGTGTCCATAGATGAACTCCCAATTTACATTAAAGGCAAACAAATTTAGATTCAAACTAATGGTTAATGATCGAGTTTGGGAGATACGGTCAATGCAAAGTTTTCATACTGAAATTTCGATTATTTTTCTAATTTTTTGATAGAGTCAAGAATTATGGCCCATTTACCTCTAGGACGCATAGTTTAGGAGATATTTTAAAGTTTTCACGACAAAATTTCGATTTTTGAAGGATTTTCGGATTTTTCAATGGAGTCACGAATTATGGTCCATTGGGAAATGGACTTATGGTCCATTTCCCATTTCATGACGAAGTTTTGATTTTTTTGATGGAGTCACAACTAATGGCCCATTTCCCTCTAGGACGCATAGTTTAGGAGATACCACCAAAAAATTCTATTTATTTTTTTAGAGTTTTCATTTTTAAAGTTTTCATGACCAAAATTCGATTTTTGATGGATTTTCGATGACATTTGGAATTGGAATTTGATGGAGTCACAAATTATGGGCCATTTCCCTCTAGGACGCATAGTTTAGGAGATACAGCCATTTTTAAGTTTTCAAGACGAAAACTCGATTTTTGTGGATTTTCGATGAAATTTTGAATTTTTGATGAAGTCACGAATTATAGCCCATTTCCCTCTAGGACGCATAGTTTAAGAGATACCACCAAAAAACAATTTTTTTTTTGAGTTTTAATTTTTAAAGTTTTCATGACCAAAATTCGATTTTTGATGGATTTTCGATGAAATTTTTAATTTTTTGATGGAATCAGGAATTATAGCCCATTTCCCTCCAGGACGCATAGTTTAGTAGATACATTGAATTTTTTGATGGAGTCACGAATTATGGCCCATTTCGCATTTCATGACGAAGTTTTGAATTTTTTGATGGAGTCACAACTTATGGCCCATTTCCCTCTAGGACGCATAGTTTAGGAGATACCACCAAAAAATTCAAATTTTTTTTTGTGTTTTAATTTTTAGAGTTTTCATGACCGACATTCGATTTTTGATGAATTTTCGATGAAATTTTTAATTTTTTGAAAGTGTCACGAATTATGGTCCATTTCCCTCAAGGACGCATAGTTTAGGAGATACAGCCATTTAAAAGTTTTCATGACGAAAATTCGATTTTTGATGGATTTTCGAAGAAATTTTCAATTTTTTGATAGAGTCACGAATTATGGCTCATTTCCCTCCAGGACGCATAGTTTAGGAGATACAGCCATTTTTAAGTTTTCATGACAAAAATTCGATTCTTGATGTGTTTTAATAAAATTTTGAATTTGTTGATGGAGTCACGAATTTTTGGTCAATTTCCCTCTAGTATGCATAGTTAAAAAACACAGCCATTTTAAAGTTTTCAAAACGAATTCGATTTTTTTTCAATTTTTTGATAGAGTCACGAATTATGGCTAGGACGCATAGTTTAGGAGATACAGCCATTTTAAAGTTTTCATGACGAAAATTAGATTTTTGATGGATTTTCGATGAAACTTTGAATTTTTTTATGGAGTCACGAATTATGACCCATTTTCCTCTAGGACGCATAGTTTAGGAGATACAGTCAATTTAAAATTTTCAAGGAGAAAATTAGATTTTTGATGGATTTTCGATGGATTCACGAATTATGGTCCATTTCCCTCTAGGACGCATAGTTGATTTATTGATGGAGTCACGCATTATGGCCAATATCCCTCTAGGACGCATAGTTTAGGAGATACAACCAATTTAAAGATTTTATATTTTCGATGTAGTTGTGAATTTGAGTCCCGAATTAAGGCATACTTCCCTCTAGGACTCATTCAAGCGTCTCAGCATTCAAGCTTCCACTTGGCAACCATTTAGCTCTTTATCTTTTCCTTGATTTATTGTTTATAAAAATAAAAGAATCAACAATGAATCACTGCAGTGATTCATGTTTTCAATCACTTTAAGATGGTTTACTTTGATGTGAGCTTAACATTTTATCTACAAACAATTCCGCCTGCCATAGATGATCTAATTTGGAAAAACAAAATAAGATCGCAACAAAAACTGTAATGGATTGTTTAGCACCATATATGCCGCTAAGCATTAGAAAATATTTATTGCACTATAACAGCACAAATCTATCGCTTACGTGACAATAATAAAATGTTTGAAGTTTAACCGTCTCAGCCGGTACATAGTAGCCAGCTACTATGGTAGAACTTTGGCAATATCTTTTAATTAAACCGAATCGAAGGTAGTGAGTGAGTGAATGAATGCAATGGGAAAAGCCTTTTTGGTTTCACCCATACGCCTTTGCGCTTCAAACATTTGGTTTCCCAGAGTAACCCGAAGGTAATGGGAATATGTTTTTGACAAATGAAATCTTCTCATCAGCACTTTGGCCTTGAATCTGCCTGTTTAGAGTCGTCCCAAGATGTAGTAGCCCAGTGCTGGTGGTGGTGGTGGTGGTGGTGGTGGGGTGGAGTAGGTGTTAATTTGATGGAAGAATTTGCATTGTAATTATTTCCATTGCGTTTTCTTGTAATAAATAAACAATTGAGAATCATATGTACATGCAGCCATTTACTAAGAAAATTATTATACACCAACAACAACATGCCATGTGGGAAATTCTCATAAATTGTTGTTTAGTCGAAAATGGAATCAAGGTAAGGGGTTTCCATGAATTGGCCACTAGCCAAACAAGTCACCACCCAACCATCCATCCACTCCTCCACCCATACCTTCGCATGACCAAGTGATGTAAACTCGCTGTTGTGCAGAAATTTTAAATTTGCTAAATGACTTTAAATAGGATGTTTGCTTAATTATGGGGCTGCATTATCACAATGATTTATGTCATTATTAAGACATTTGCTGAGAAAATAAAAGTGATCCCACCAGCATTTAGAAAAAATTGCCAACTTGTTACGACTCATAAAAGCAAGCTTGTAAAAAGTAAGTCCATAATTAATTTCGTATTAGGGAAATTTGGAGAAATTTTGGGTGAAAGATTTAAAATGCCAAATAGCTGAAAAAAAATTAAAAAAAAAATATTTAAAAGCGTTTTTATGGTGTTTCGATTATGCGAGATGCTTTAAAAGGCAGTTATATCAGGTAATCGGATAAGAATTGCGCTCTCTAGAGACTCAAGAAGTCAAGATCCAAGATCGGTTTATGTGACAGCAACATTAGGTGATGAACCAATTTGGATCATGCTTGGTACAGTTATTGGAAGTCGAAACTAACCACTTCATGCCAAATTTCAGCCATATGGGATAAGTATTGCGCCCTCTAGAGGCTCAAGAAATCAAAATCCGAGATCGGTTTATATGACAGCTATATCAGGTTATGAACCGATTTGGACCATTCTTGGCACATTTATTGGAAGTCGAAACTAACCACTTCATGCCAAATTTCAGCCATATGGGATAAGTATTGCGCCCTCTAGAGGCTTAAGAAATTAAAATCCGAGATCGCTTTATATGACAGCTATATCAGGTTATGAACCGATTTGAACCATTCTTTGCACACTTATTGGAAGTCAAAACAAAACACCTCGTGCCAAATCAAATAAGAATTGCGCCCTCTGGAGGCTCAAGAAGTCGAGACCCGAGATCGGTTTATATGGCAGTTATATCAGGTTATGAACCAATTGGGACCATTTCTGGCACAGTTCTTGGAAGTCGGCACAAACCGGATAAGAAATGCGTCCTCTAGAGGCACAAAAAGTCAAGATCCAAGATCGGTTTATATGGCAGCTATATCAGGTTATGAACCGATTTGGACCATTCATGCACAGTTAGAACAGGAAGTTGTGATAGATGGAAGGCATTCATCCAGCGTGTAAGATGTACGATCGATCCGTGGAGCGAATATAGATTCGGATCATTACCTTGTTACAGCAAAGGTTCGCACCCGTTTGAACATGGCGAGGAAAGTACGACCTGACACTGCACGGAAGCTGGACATTGAAAGGCTGCAACCACAATAGATGGCATTGGCACACTTCACTCGGCTGACCCAACTGCTTGATGAATGCACACCTTGTTCCGATGATATAATGGCGCAGTGGCAAACCATTGCCCACTACATGGAAAATCCGCGAAATCCGTACTTGGGTACCGGAAGCCTCCCCTCCAAGAAACCCATGGTACGACAAAGAGTGTCGAGATGCTACTGAAGCCAAGAGTGCTGTAAACAGAGCAACCTTGCAATCAGTAGCAACGCGCCAGTTTAAGGAGTGGTATCCGGAGAAAAGGTTACGTCCTGCGTCCATTCCGCAGAAAGAATAGGGAATTAGAAAGACATGAGTGTGAGCGAATTGAGATGTACAGGAGTCAGAATAAAGTCCGGAAATTCCACCAAAGAATTAAAAATCAAACCGATAGCTTTGGTCCAGGCACATCCTCCTGCAGAGACAAAGAAGGAAATCTGGTAACTGACATAGACAGCGTGCTGAGGATATCGAAAGAATATTTTACCCAACTGATAGTGTCCGACGTTGGCGGCGAAGAGGATACCGCAGAAGCAATCAATGATGATGGTATAGAATGTTTTCCTCCTAGTCAGAATCAGGTCCAAGTAGCAGTGACCCGACTAAAGATCCACAAGGAACCAGAAGCCGACGGGTTACCCGCTGAACAATTTAAGACCGGAGGCAACAAGCCATTTTCCAGTTTGGCATCCTTGCAATATTAATAATACTCTGCAGGATGACACTTGCTGAAACACGTTCCTCAGTAAGAATAGGAAAGAATCTTTCCGAATCATTCAATACCAGACTAGGTTTCAGACAAAGACACACAGCTTATCGTGTGATATCTTTAATATCCTACTGAAGAAGATTATACGAGATGCAGATGTGAATAGATATGGCATACTACTCACAAGACAACATATGCTATTCGCCTATGCCGACGACATCTACATCATAGCTCGGTCACCGAAAGAAGTAACACCAGTCTTTGAAAGAATCGAAAGGGAATCAGTGAAAATGGATTTGGCAGTTAATGGAGTTAAGACCAAATGGAATGGTTTCAACACCCAAAACACCTTGTACAACCGAGCAGACAAAGGAAATGGAAAAAGTTGGGAACCACAACTTTGAGACAGTCAGCAGCTTTATCTATCTCGGCACCGCCGTAACCGAAACGAATGACTCCAGTTTTGAGATAAAGCGAAGAATAATACTGGCAAACAGATGCTACTTTGGACTAAGTAAGCAGTTTAGAAACAAGGCCACTTCTCGACACACGAAGATTACACTATACAAGACACTGATACTACCCGTGCTGTTATGTGTTTCTAAGGCATGGTTACTTGTGAAAGCAGACGAGGCAGTGCTTGGAGTGTTTGAGAGAAAGAGTCTTTGTAAAATATATGGACCAGTTTGCGTTAATGGAGAATATAGGCGAAGTATGAACCATGAGCTGTATGACGACGGTAGCATAGTTACACGTATCAAAACAAAACGGCTGCGTTGGCTAGGTCATGCTGCCAGAATGGATGAAGAAACTCCAGCAAAGAAGTCTTTTGTAGGCAAACATAAACCGGGATGACCAAGAGCCCCATGGAAAGATCAAGTGGTGGGAGACACCTCGAAACTTGGTGTCAGATATTGTAGAAGGAGCGCAGAAGATCAAGACGCTTGGAAAGATATCCTACGTTCGGCTAGTGAAACAAATGTTCTGTCATAGCCAATTAAAGTAAATTGAGAATAGTCGAATATCTCCTTATTCATTATCCTTTGTTTGCCTATAAAGAGTTGCCGGACATAGAACTTGACAAATGCTAGCCACGATGGAGGGTATACAAGATTCGGCCCGGCCGAACCTAGCCCTCATTTACTTGTTTATAATTGCAAGCAAACGAATAATAGACTTTACTACTGTGGTTATACGGTTAAATTGGATGGGGCTTACAAAGAAACTCTTTTATATCCAATTGTTAATAGTTGACCTCTATTTCTTATATTACCAGGAACCATAACTTCCCTAATGCCCATTATATTTTCATTTCCCTGTATTGCCTGGAAACTGCAGCTAAGTGGACTTTCACCAAAAAGTACTTTCAAGCAATCGGTAATACATGTTACATATATACGAGTATGGGTATTGGGCACATACATTTGTTGTTGAATGTTGGCGGTAGGAAGAATAATCTTTCACCTGCCACCGCAAACAAACAAAAGTTTCCGATTCCGTGGTACTTTTTGCCACTCAGGGTTGATGCTATTTAATTTGGCTAGCTGTCTTAAGTTCCCTATTTGTCTGTCTGATATGTTGTACACTTAACAAAAAATATGGTCAATTATATGTTTCAGTCGAAATAATGAAATTAGGATTAAAGACACAGATCCCACATATATTGAACACACAAGTCGTATATTTCATTCGATTTTGATGAATTTTGAAACAGTGTGTTTTGGTACCCCTCCACACCTTTTTGTTGAATATCTTCCAGATCATGCCATATTTGGATGTAGCTGCCATATAGACCGATTTCCCGACATAGAGTATTGAGCCTATCAAATGAGAATTTTTCATCCGATTTCGATGAACAGCAATGAGCTTTGGTACCCCTCTACACCCTTTTGTTGAATATCGTCCAGATTGGACCATATTTGAATGTGGCTGCCATATAGACCGATCTCCCAATATAGAGTATTGAGCCTATCAAAGGAGGATTTTTCATCCGATTTTGATGAAATTTGAAACAGTTGGCACCCCTCTACACCTTTTTGTTGAATATCGTCCAGATCGTACCATATTTGAATATAGCTGCCATATAGACCAATCTCCCGATATAGATTATTGGGCCTATCAAAGGAGCATTTTTCGTCCCATTTCGAAGATTGGAAACAGTGAGCTTTAGTACCCCTCTACACCTTTTTGTTGAATATCTTCTAAAGGGTGATTTTTTTGAGGTTAGGATTTTCATGCATTAGTATTTGACAGATCACGTGGGATTTCAGACATGGTGTCAAAGAGAAAGATGCTCAGTATGCTTTGATATTTCATCATGAATAGACTTACTAACGAGCAACGCTTGCAAATCATTGAATTTTATTACCAAAATCAGTGTTCGGTTCGAAATGTGTTCAAATTTTGACAAATTTTGTTGAGCGATGAGGCTCATTTCTCGTAAATAAGCAAAATTGCCGCATTTGGAGTGAAGAGCAACCAGAAGCCGTTCAAGAACTGCCCATGCATCCCGAAAAATGCACTGTTTGGTGTGGTTTGTACGCTGGTGGAATCATTGGACCGTATTTTTTCAAAGATGCTGTTGGACGCAACGTTACGGTGAATGAACACATTTCGAACCGAACACTGATTTTGGTAATAAAATTCAATGATTTGCAAGCGTTGCTCGTTAGTAAGAAATGTCAAAGCATACTGAGCATCTTTCTCTTTGACACCATGTCTGAAATCCCACGTGATCTGTCAAATACTAATGCATGAAAATCCTAACCTCAAAAAAATCACCCTTTAGATCCATATTATGGTCCATATTTGGCTGTAACTGCCATACAGACCGATCTCCCGATATAGAGTATTAGGCCTATAAAAGCAGCATTTTTCATCTGTTTTTCAAACAGTTGAATGGTCTTGTGATAAAACTGGGTTACTTAATTGTCCATACTTCACCATATCTTAGGGTTATAGATATAGACTCTACATATACCGATCTCCCGAGTTGAATTGTTAGGCACCCAGAGGGCACAAACTGACATCCAGACCAATTGGGTCAATATGGGACACAAATGAAAGGTGTTTGGGATTGAAATACAAAACTGATATCAAATTTTGCGTCAAATCTCAGGAGGGCTGACTTTCACAAAAATCGACCCCAAACAAACCTGGAAAAAGTTGACCGATTGGAACCACATGAGACTCAAATGAAAGGTATTTGAGAACAGAAAAAGATTTGTGTCTATTGATCTAGAGGCCGAGCAACTCCCAACCCCTCCCACAAAAATAGGCACATTGACCAATGAAAAATGATGACAATGTGATCGGAAGCCACAAAGTCATTTGAAGAAAGAACTCAATGTTACAATGTTATAGTTAATACACCTACAATGTTATAGTTAATACACCTTCTCTACTCTATATATATTAAAGAGGCGCTTGACTGACTGACTGATCATTGACCAGCCCAAACGGCGAAAGCAAGAATCATTAAGTTTGGTACGGATGTTGATCTGGGGTCGTAGGCTCGGATACGACGAGGTTTGGTGATATTCGTACGTTTAGGTATTACAAAGTACTTTATAATACGAAATGGTAAAATTTTGTTCAACTCGAACAAAAAGGGCTAGAAGTATGAGGTTGGGAGGAAATTAAAGAGAGTTTCGAAAGAAAACAAGGCTGAAAGAAAAAAGCCAGATTGGAAAAAACTCGCGGCTTGTAAGAGCTCGAGAAGTCAAATCGGGAGATTGGTTTACATGGGAGCTATATCAGGTTCTTGACCACTTTTAACCGTTCTTGGCACAGTGGTTAGAAGTCACAACAAAACACTTTGTGCAAAATTTTACCAAATCCGATGAAAATTGAGTCTTCCGGGAGCTCAAGAAGTCAAATCGGGTGATCGGTTTATATGGGAGCTATATCAGGTTATACACAGATTTTGACTGTACTTGGCATAGTTATTGGAAGTCATAATAGAACACTATGTGCAAAAATTCAGCCAAAAATTGAGTCTTCTAGGAGCTTAAGAAATCAAATCGGGAGATCGGTTTATATGGGAGCTATATCAGGTTATAGACCGATTTGAACTGTGCCAAGTACACAGTTGTTGGAAGAAATCAAATCGGGAGATTGGTTCTTGGCCGATTTGGACCGTACTTGGCACAGTTGTTGAAAATCCTAACCGAACACCGCTTGCAAAATTTCAGTCAAATCGGACAAAAATTGCAGCTTGTAAGGGCTCACGAAGTCAAATCGGGAGATCGGTTTATATGGGAGCTATATCAGGCTATAGACCGATTCAGACCGTGCTTAGCACAGGGTATGAAAGTCATAACGAAACACTACATGCTCAATTTTAGCCAAATCAGACAAAAATTGCGGCTTGTAAGGGCTCACAAAGTCAAATCGGGAGATCGGTTTATATGGGAGCTATATGAGGTTATATATCCGTTGTCATAGTTGTGGAAGTCATAATAGAACACTATGTGCAAAATTTCAGCCAAATCGAATAAAAATTGAGCCTTCCAGAGGCTCAAGAAGTCAAATCGGGAGATTGGGTTATATGGGAGCTATATCTAAATCTGAACCGATATGACCCATTTGCATTTCCCAACGGCCTTCATCAATTGTAACTACATGTGCAAAATTTCAAGCGGCTAGCTGTACGCGTTCAACTGCTATCGTGATTTCGACAGACGGAAGGACAGACGGACGAAAGGAAGGACGAAAAGACGTACGAAAGGACAGGCTATGTGCAAAATTTCAGCCAAATCGAATACAAATTGAGGCTTCCAGAGGCTCAAGAAATCAAATCGGGAGATCGGGTTATATGGGAGCTATATCCAAATCTGAACCGATATGACCCTTTTGCATTTCCCAACGACCTTCATCAATAGTAACTACATGTGCAAAATTTCAAGCGGCTAGCTTTACGCGTTCAACTGCTATCGTGATTTCGACAGATGGAAGGACAGACGGACGGAAGGAGGGACGAAAGGACGGACGGAAGGAGGGACGAAAGGACGAACGAAAGGACGGACGAAAGGACGGACGAAAGGACGGACGAAAGGACGGAAGGATGGAGGACGGTAGACGGAAGGACGGAGACGGAAGGACGGAGGACGGAAGAACGGAGGACGGAAGGTCGGAGGACGGAGGACGGAAGGACGAACGGACGGAGAACGAACGGACGGAGAACGAACGGACGAACGGACGGAGAACGAACGGACGGAGAACGAACGGACGGAGGACGAACGGACGGAGGACGGAAGGACGGAGGACGAATGGACGGAGGACGAATGGACGGAGGACGAACGGACGGAGGACGGAAGGACGGAGGACGGAAGGACGGAGGACGGAAGGACGGAGGACGGAAGGACGGAGGACGGAAGGACGGAGGACGGAAGGACGGAGGACGGAAGGACGGAGGACGGAAGGACGGAGGACGGAAGGACGGAGGACGGAAGGACGGAGGACGGAAGGACGGAAGGACGGAGGACGGAAGGACCGAGGACGAACGGACGGAGGACGGAAGGACCGAGGACGGAGGACGGAAGGACGGAGGACGGAAGGACGGAGGACGGAAGGACGGAAGGACGGAGGACGGAAGGACGGAGGACGGAGGACGGAAGGACGGAGGACGGAAGGACGGAGGACGGAAGGACGGAGGACGGAAGGACGGAGGACGGAAGGACGGAGGACGGAAGGACGGAGGACGGAAGGACGGAGGACGGAAGGACGGAGGACGGAAGGACGGAGGACGGAAGGACGGAGGACGGAGGACGGAAGGACCGAGGACGGATGGCGGAAGGACGGAGGACGGAAGGACGGAAGGACGGACAGAAGGACGGACATGGCTAGTGCGACACAGATGTCGAGACGATCAAGTATATACTTTATGGGGTCCTAGATCAATATTTCGACGTGGCGTCTCAATGCGCTCGTAGAAAATATCCTTGGTCTGCTCGTCCTTGTCTTCCGCCGGGGCATGGACACAAATATGGCTGATGTGGAAGAATTTGGCTTTTATGCGGATTGTGGCTAGCCTCTCATCCACCGAAGTAAACCCGCTGATAAGCTGTTTCAGTCTCCGACTAACCACAAATCCACAGCCAAATTCATTTCTCGTCTCATGGCAGCTATAGTATAGTTCGTCACCATTTGGTGTTGTAGTGACGCCATCCCCAGTCCATTGCGCTTGATGTAGGGCGATAATATCTGCCATGTACTTCTATAAAGAGTGCGGACATTCCAGGTGCAGTTCCGCAAATCGTGGTCCTTTTTTCGTTTGAGTGGGTCGTGAACGTTGGTGGGGTCCGTTTTTACTATTCCTTTGTTTCTCATAGTATTTCTCATAGTTTTCCGGGGGCGGGTTACTGACCCAGAGCCCCAACCGCAAGGGTTTTGTGGGATTGCACATGTATCCCTCGTTGTGGCGAGCCCGCTTGCTCCAAGATCCGAAGCTCGCCTCCAGTCGCCCCTAACTTGGGAACAGACGCTAATGTTGGCCATTGGTCATTTGAAGGCGACAACTCTCTAAGAAAAAGTATTCAATATGGCTGGCCATCGCATTTTTTTTTTCAAGTGGCATAGTAACTCACTCATGTCGCCAGCATTAGGAGGGGATTCAAACACAGGCGTTCAACGTCATAGGTGGACATGCGAACCTCTGCGCTACGGTGGCTTTCAAGTAATAATTCTTGGTTTAGGCATTTTGTGCATCGTCCTTTGACTACAAAACTTTATTGTAATATTATAATTCGGAAGATTACATTTTGCATATTTTTGACATATTTTTACTTAAAAATTTCTCTAGATACGAAATGTGAGTTCAATCGGATCAAAAAAATCCGGACCCAAAATATCCATGCCGGGTATAAATCTACTTGCAGTCTACGTTTTTTGAGGCAATTTTTTCAGCATGTGGCATTGCATTATAAAAAGTTGAACTATTTTACATTTAATATCTTAGAAATGCTGGGTTTATTTTCATTGTTTCATGGCTGGGTGGTGGCTGGCTGCTGTTGTGATATTGTTTTAAAAAAATTCATTGTCATTGAAATGTAATTTTAGTTTTGTTTAATTATTGCATCACGAACAGTACAATGTGCCTGCCGTGTGCCTACTGCCATTACAAATGGTGGAAATAATCTACGCTACTTCCAAGCAAGCAAATAAAAACAGAAAGAAAGGCCACCATTAAGTTGATTTTTCCGCCGGTCGGGATAGCTTTGCTTGTATATATGAAATGGCCATGTTACCACTTACTTTTTCATCCATTCACAGAAACATATTTTGCATATTTAAAATGTGGAAACTACTTCTTCCCCACATAACAATGTCAAGTTGATTTGCTGTATGTGCGGTGGCAGCACCAACAGCAATAAACGATGCAAATGCCAATTCTCCGGTTTGGGCACCTGGCTTAACTAACTACCAAAGTGCATCTCTACGAATGTCATAAACTGTGTAATCTTCAACAATGCAATGTACACTGATAATCAAGCTTGACTTCGCTGATATTGAAAATTTGCAAAAAAAAGGAGTTGAATTAATTATGCCAGCATCCCACAGAGTTCCTGCTGTCGAAAACTGGTTTCTCTTGAATGGTTGTTATAATCTGATTAAATTAAATCAAAAAAATAAATGGAACATATACAAGGGCAGAAATGTTGACCTGGTAAAGCTTTTTCATGATTTATAAACATCATAATGGTCAATGATTAGTTCTAATCAGCAAGCAAGTTGATAGATTATTACGGTTATTATTATCTCCACTCATAGAAAAAAAGTTTGCTACAAACAGCAAACACTGTCTGCTGACTATTATTAGTAGTTAATATTGCTGCTATTGTAGCAGTAGTTCTGCTATTACAGCAGTACTTCTGCAATTTCAGAAAGCAGGCTTACTGCTGAAAAGTCAGTTGTTTGCTGAAAAAAACTGCTGCTTAATTACTAAACGGCGGCGCCATCATTTCAATAAACTACAAACACAAAGCTGTACTTTTGTCCCTTACTTACTCACATTACTTTAATTGGCTATGACAGAACATTTGTTCCACTAGCCGAATGTAGAATGGCGTTCCAAGCGCCTCCATCTTCTGCGCTCATTCTAAAATCTCAGACACCAAGTTTCGAGGTGTCTGCCACCACTTGATCTTTCCACTGTGCTTTTGGTCTTCCCGGTTTGAGTGTACCACCGTGTTTGCCTTCAAAAGACTTCTTTGCTGGAGCTTCTTTATCCATTCTGACAACATGACCTAGCCAACGCAGCTGTTGTATTTTGATGCGTGTAACTATGCTATCGTCGTCATACAGCTCTTGGTTCATACGTCGCCTATATTCGCCATTAACGCAAACTGGTCCATATATTTTACGAAGTATCTTTCTCTCAAATACTCCAAGCACTGCCTCATCTGCTTTCACAAGTACCCACGCTTTAGAACCACATAACAACACGGGTAGTATCAGTGTCTTGTATAGTGTAGTCTTCGTCTGTCGAGAGGTGTCCTTGTTTCTAAACTGCTTACTTAGTCCAAAGTAGCATCTGTTTGCCAGTGTTATTCTTCTCTTAATCTCAAAACTGGTGTCATTCGTTTCGATTACGGCAGTGCCGAGGTAGATAAAGTTACTGACTGTCTCAAAATTGTGGTTCCCAACTTTCTCCATTTTCTTTATCTGATCAGTTGTGCAAGGCTTTTTGGGAGTTGAAACCATCAATTTCGTCTTATCTCCATTTACTGCCAGACCCATTTTCACTGACTCTCTTTCGATTCATTCAAAGGCTGCAGTTACTACTTCCGGTGATCGACCTATGATGCCGATATCATCGGCATAGGCGAGTAGCATGTGTTCTCTTGTGATTAGTGTGCCATATCTATTCACATCTGCATCTCGTATAATCTTCTTCAGCAGGATATTAAAGAGATCACACGAAATGGTTCGGAGAGATACTTTCCTATTCTTACTGAAGAACGCGTGTCAGCAAGTGTCATCCTGCAGAGTCTTATTCATTTTGCAGGCATACCAAACTCAGACATGGCTCGAAATACCTTTGAACGTAAAGGAGTATTGATGGCGGCTTTGTAGTCAACAAAGAGATGGTAGGTGTTGATTTGTTCTTCTCGGGTATTTTCCAGGATTTGGTGCAGTGTGAATATCTGGCCCAGAGTGGATTTACCTGGTCTAAAGCCGCATTGATAGGGCCCAATTATCTCATTGACTTAAGGTTTTATTCTTTCACACAGTACACGCAAGAGTACCTTGTATACGATGTGCCTCTGTAGTTGGCACATTCCGTCTTGTCTCCTTTCTTGTGTACGGGACATAGTATGCTGAGGTTCCAATCATCGGGTATGCGTTCTTCTAGCCAGATTGCGCAGATAAGCTGATGCATACGCCTTATCAGCGTGTCGCCTCCGGTCTTAAATTGTTCAGCGGGTAACCCGTTCTTGTTGTTCTTTAGTCGGGTCACTGTTACTTGGACCTCATCATTGATTAGTTCTGCCGTATCCTCTTCGCCGCCAATTTCGGTCACTAGCAGTTGGGTAAAATGTTCTTTACATATCCTCAGCATATTATCTGTGTCAGTAACCAGATTTCCTTCTGTGACCTTCTTTGAAGGATGTTCCTGCACCAGAGCCATCGGTTTGATGTTTAATTCTTTGGTAAAATTTCCGGACTTCATTCTGACTGCTGTACATCTCAATTCGCTCACACTCACGTCTTTCCATTTCATTTTTCTTTCTGCGCAATAAAAGTTTGTGCTCTCTCCTTTTTTCCCGATACCTCTCCTTCATCTGGCGCGTTACTACTGATCGCAGGGTTGCTCTATATGCCGCATTCTTGGTTTCAATAGCACCTCGACACTCTTGGTCGTACCATGGGTTTTTTGGAGGAGGCTTCCGGTACCCAAGTACGGATTTCGGGGCATTTTCCATGGAGTAGGCAATAGTTTGCCACTGCGCCATTATATCATCGGAACAAGGTGTGCTTTCATCAAGCAGTTGGGTCAGTCGAGTGGAGTATGTCGTTGCCATCTGTTGTGTTTGCAGCTTTTCAATGTCCAGCTACCGTGCAGTGTCGATCGTACTTTCATTAAGGTCGGATATCGTGAGGCTCAGAAAAACTCACTGTTTCAAATTTCAGCGAAATCGGATAATAAATAAAGCTAATATGGGCTTCAATCCCCTTATCGGCAGATCGGTGTATATGGCAGCTATATCTAAATATAGTCCAATCTGAACCATATTTAGGTTGGGTATCAGGAGGCTTAAAATAACCCACTATTGCAAATTTCAGCGAAATCGGATAATAAATAAAGCTTTTATGGTCTTTAGACCCTTTATCGGGAGATCGGTCTATATGGTAGCTATATCGAAATATAGTCCGATCTGAACCATATTTGGGTCAGATATCGGGAGGCTTAAAATAACCACTTGTTTTAAGTTTCAGCGAAATAGGGTAATAAATAAAGCTTTTATGGGCTTCAGACCCTTTAACGGGAGATCGGACAGCCATATCAAAATATAGTGCAATCTAAATCATATTTACGTCAAATGTCGGGAGGCTTAAAATAACCCACTGTTTGAAATTTCAGCGAAATAGGATAATAAATAAAGCTTTTATGGGCTTCAGACCCTTTAACGGGAGATCGGTCTATATGGTAGCTATATCGAAATATAGTCCGATCTGAACCATATTTGGGTCAGTTGTCGGGAAGCCTTAAACTACTCACGGTTTCAAATTTCAGCAAAATCGGATGAAAAATAATTATGGGCATTAGACCCTTTATCGGAAAATCGGTCTATATAGCAAATATATCCAAGTACGGTCCGATTTGGCCCGTTCAAGATCTTAATGACGTATCTGTACCAAATTTCAGCTCAATATCTCAATTTTTGGAGGCTCTACAGTGATTACAACAGACGGACGGATAGACGGACAGACACCGGACATCGTTAAATCGTCTTAGAATTTTACGACGATCCGTTATGTACTTTGTAGGGTCGGAAATTGATATTTAGATGTGTTGCAAACGGAATGACTATATGAATATACCTCCTATCCTACGGTGGTGGGTATAAAAATAGTTTGCTAATGTAGCAGTAATGTCTGCTTTCCCATTTTCAGCAGATACTGCTGTTTTAGCAAACGCTTTTGCTATTTTGAATAACAAATTTGGTTGATTGTATAGCTCTCTCTCCATATATATCTTGTAACCGGTAGCCACAATTTAGATCCTGGTCTATTCGATATTTCAATAGGTATAAAAAAATAGGCAACATCTCGTAAGAGATTATAGAGCAACAGTGGTCACTAACAAAAATAATAAAAAATTACAGTCTGACTAGATTTAGACATAGATTGTATGTATTAAACGTAGTAGGTAGACTCGGTGGAGGCCACAGTAGCTCAGAGGTTAGCATGTACCCAGGCGGTCAGTGTCATAGGTGGACACTGACCGCCTGGGTACGAGTCCCGGCGAGAAAAATCTCAAAAAACGGTTTTCAGTGGTGGTTATCCCCCCTAATGCTAGCGAAATTTTTGATATGATATGATGAGTTTGATATGATGAGTAAAAACTTCTCCACCAAAGTGATGTCGCATTGCGGCATGGCGTTCAAACTCGGTTATAAAAAGGAGGTACCTTATCACTGAGCTCTGAAACTTCGGATCGGATAGCACTCATTGATATGTGAGAAGTCTGCCCTGTTCATGGGTAGATTTGCAAATTGCAGATAGACTCCGTGGTGTAGGGTCGGTTGGGCCTGACTTTTACCTCCCCTTACTGGTTTATAAATGAAAAAATATTTTATTGCATTTGCAGCTGAACACGTTTCTATGATTGTAATTGCCATGGAAGACAAATCTTTACATAATTTAATGCTTTGGTTTGAAATTGTTCGACTTGCCATCAGAATTTACAAAAAAAAAATTACAATTCCTCACAATTGCCAACTGCTTTAGAAGACTAAAGCATAGATGGCATTTTTATGCATTCAACGCCATTCCAAAGATTTATTTTCGCATTGTTCTCTGGTCGTCTTCAATGGTAATGGGCTTAGAATAAATAAATCCAAACAATCCGGTTTGCTTTAGTTTTTTGTGATCAAAGTTATAACTTTGATATTTTTGTGTAAATGCTCATCAATATTCTTAGTCTTCGTACAGAAGATGACGGAGGGCAGGAGTGGGCTTAAGAGCACCTCCATTTTTTACCCTGGCCAGCTATCATTTCGTTGTCGCTTACTGTAGATTCGGAGACAATTGTCCATTTGCAAACTTGTTTATGTCATTCTTATTGATGTTAATGTCTTCCTTGCTCCATATCCAAATACTCGTAGTACTGTGATGTACGACGAGTTTCTGCAATTTTTGTTGTTTTTCTTTGTTTTTTTTTTAATTTTTTGTCTCCATTTTTAATTGGATTTGCCAAATGTCAAGGTGCCCCAAATGAATATTTGATTGGTTCTTTTTTGCTTGTAAAAAAAAAATTGTATGCCATTGAGCGGTGGAGACAAAAAATAATCAATCAGGGCATTAAATGAAAATATGGGGTTTCATTTCAAACAATTTTCGATGCATTTGTTTCAATGGCAATGTGAGACTAAAGTGATTTATAAGATAGATAAGTGTAACATCACAACGGGGTGACCATATTATTGTATTTTTATGACATTTTCTAAGGGACTTTAAGTGTATATTAACTGAGTTTGAGTTTGGGTCTCTATAGACCGATTCGGATTTTACTTGGCATGGATGTTGGATTGGATTTCATAACTCAAGTCTTTGTTCCAAATTTCAGCCACATCAGATAAAAATTGAGGCTATTAAGGGTTTAAGAAGTCAACTTGGGAGATCAGTTTATATGGGGGCTATATCTGTTTATAGACCGATTCGTATCTTACTTGGCATGTATATTGAAAGCCGTTAAACAAGTCTTTGTTCCAAATTTCAGGATGAAAATTGAGACTTTTAAGGGCTCACGAAATCAAAACCGAGGAGCGGTTTATATAGAAGCTATATCTGTTTATATACCGATTCCGATCATACTTGACATGGATGTTAAAAGTCGTAACACAAGTCTTTGTTCCAAATTTCAGCCAAATCGGATGAAAATTGAGGATTTTATGGCCTCAAGAATCCAAATCGGGGGATCGATTTATATAGGGGCTATATCTGTTTTATGACCGATTCAGATCATGCTTGGCATGGATATTAAAAATCGTAACACAAGTCTTTGTTCCAAATTTCTGCGAAATCGGATGAAAATTGAGGCTTTTAAGGCCTCAAGAAGTCAAATGCGGGGATCGGTTTATATAGGGGCTATATCTGTTTATATACCGATTCCGATCATACTTGGCACGGATGTTGAAAGTCGTAACACAAGTCTTCGATCCAAATTTCCGCCAAATCGGATGACAATTGAGGCTATTAAAACCTCAAGAAGTCAAATCCGGAGATCGGTTTATATGGGGACTATATCTGTTTATGGACCCATTCAGATCTTCCTTGGCAGGGATATTAAAAGCCATATCACAAGTCTTTGTTCCAAATTTCTGCCACATCGGATGAAAATTGAGGCTTGTAAGGGCTCAAGAAGTCAAATTGAGCCTTTTAAGGCCTCAAGAAGTCAAATCTGGGAAGCGGTCTATATGGGGGCTATATCTGTTTATGGACCGATTTGGATCATACTTGGCGTGGATGTTGAAAGTCGTAACACAAGTCTTTGTTCCAAATTTCAGGCAATTTGGATGAAAATTGAGACTTTTAAGGGCTCACGAATATCAAAACCGGGGATCGGTTTATGTGGGGGCTATAACTGTTTTTCGACCGACTCGGATCATACTTGGCATGGATGTTGAAAGTCGTAATACAAGTCTCTGTTTCGAATTTCAGCCACATCGGATGAAAATTGAGGCTTCTGAGGGCTCAAGAAGTCAAATCTGGGGATCAATTTATATGGGGGCTATATCCTGGCTGATATTTTGCACATAGTGTTCTGTTATGACTTCCAACAACTGTACCGTCCGAATCGGTCTATAATCTGATGTAGCTCCCATATGAACCAATCTCCCGAATTGACTTCTCGAGCCCTTACAAGCCGCAATTTTTGTCAGATTCGACAACAATTTTGCATATCGGGTTCTGTTATGAATTCCAACAACTGTGCCAAGTACGGTCCAAATCGGTCAATAACATGATATAGCTCCTATATAAACCGATCTCCCGAACTGACTTCTTGAGCCCTTACAAGCCGCAATTTTTATCCGATTTGTCTGAAATTTTGCACATCGTGTTTTGTTATGACTTCCAACAACTGTGTACGGTGTAAGTTCGGTCCGTATCAGTCTATAACCTGATATAGCTGCCATATAAACCGATCTCCCGATTTGACTTCTTCAACCCCACGAGACGCAATTATTGTCCGATTTGGCTGGATTTGAGCATGAAGTGTTTTGTTATGACAACAAATACTACCTAGTACATTCGATGATTAATATTTGTTTTTGTGTTCCCGAAATATAAAAGGCAACCCTCGTACTATGTTCCGTACACAAGAAAGAAGACAACACGGAATGTGCCAACTTTAGAGGAATAAGTCTCTTCCCCATCGAATACAAGATACTCTCGAGCGTACTGTGTGAAAGAGCTAACTGCCAATGAAATAATTGAGCCCTATCAATGCGGCTTTAGACCTGGTAAATCCACCATAGACCAGACATTCGCAATGCGCCAAATCCTAAAAAATACCTAAGAAGGACAGGTCAATTCTTACCAACTCTCTGTTGACCACAAAGCCGCCTTCACCAGCCCTATACGCCCAAAGGTACTTCAAGTCATGGCTGAGTTTGGTATCCCTGCAAAATTAATAAGACTCTGCAGGATGACACTTGCTGATACGCATTCCTCAGTAAGAATGGGAAAGAATCTCTCCGAACCATTGAATACCAAACGAGCTTTCAGACAAGAAGACAGCTTATCGTGTGATCTCTTTATTATCCTGCTGGAAAAGATTGTACGAGATGCAATTGTGAATAGATATGGCACACTACTCAGAAGACAACACATGCTACACGCCTATGCCGACGACATCGGTATCATAGATCAGTCATCGGAAGTAGTAACTGCAGCCTTTGAAAAAATCGAAAGAAATTCAATGAAAATGAGCTTGGCAGTAAATGAAGATAAGACGAAATGGATGAGTTCAACTCCCAAAACTACTCAGATAAAGAATATGCAGAAAGTTGGGAATCACAACTTTGAGATAGTCAGCAATTTTATCTACCTCGCCACCGCCGTACCGGAAATGAATGACACCAGTTTTGAAAAAAGCGAAGAATAATACTGGCTAAGAGATGAGAGGCCACCTCTCGACAGACGAAGATTACACTATAAAAGGCACTGATACTACTCCTGCTGTTATATGGTTCTGAGGCATGGGTACTTGCGAAAGCCGATGAGGCAGTGCTTCGAGTGTTTGAGAGAAAGATTCTTCGTAAAGTATATAGACCAGTTTGCGTTAATGAAGAATATAGGCATCGTATGAATCACGAGCTGTATGACCACGATAGCATAGTTACACGTATCAAAATACAACGGGTACGTTAGCTAGGTCATGTTGTCAGAATGGACGAAGAAGCTCCAGCAAAGAAGCCTTTTGAAGGCAAACACGGTGGTACTCGCAAACCGGTACGACTAAAAGCCCCCCGGCGCGGGATAGCTGTAAGCACCACACAGGCTGTAGCATTGAAGTCCGATCTATGTGGTGTTCATTGCTGTCACCAGAAGTTTAGCTGCGAGCTACCGGGCGCGTCCACAGGCTGCGGATAGTGGAATACTCCATACGGAGTAGCTACAACGGCAGCCGCGTACAATCAGCGGTATCGAGCGGAGAGTCTCAGTGAGAGGACGGGTGGCAGCGGCTCTTGCACAAATACTGAGTGCCTACGATGCTTGATATGGCAAGGCGAGTTATTGGCGCTTTTAAACAATCAATGGCCACCTTGTTCCCACAGCGATCGGTCCTTTGGACCGAAACGTACTTACTCACATACAGGAGCTTGTCGAGGTTACAACAACAACAACTAAAAGCCCGATGGGAAAGATCAAGTGGTGGGAGACACCTCGAGGATTTTTAACATTTTAGAATCTAGAGTAGGAGAAAGATCGTCATACCTCTCTGTTCATTCGTCTTCTATACCTCCTTATACTCATTGGTCCGTCTGAACATTATTCCATCGCCGAATTGCCGATTATTTGTTCAATTACCAACCCCCAGCCCATAGCTGCGGTTTTAAAAAACATTTTGCCCGATAACGATACCACACTTTGGGCTGTAGTTTGCTTTGTTTTGTAGCCAAGCTTTTGAAGTGATCACATAATACGGTTTCATATTATGATGTGTCATAACATCCTATATACACCATTTACAAATTTCCGCCCCACAAGCGCTTAATTATACGCTGAATGTGAATCATAACACTATATTAACTACGCCCCTACATCTCCATTCAAAGTTTTATAAGTTTAGTTAACATAATTCCCATTGATGCATTCTTCCACTTCAAATCTGCATGTCCATGTGTGTTAATTAATTTATCACATCATTAATGTAAATGTAAAAAACGCCAAAGAAGATTATATCTAGCATTTTTTGAGGGAAGACATGTCACTTGCAAATATTTTAAATTACTCTTTATGTAAATGACAAAGAAGTATCGCATCGATTGAGATTTATGGTACCCATCAACATCGACGATCCATCCATTGAATCCAAGTAGACCTCATTGAGATGTGTACGACAACATTTCTCATAGTCTATTGGCAACATTCCAATGTCTTGTCTGAACGACAGATACGAATATGCAACAATGCTGTTGTGGTAATCAATGTACTCGCACGTTTCACGAATTTCAATGTGTTTTCTCGTATTGGAAATGGTGCATCACTAAAACAATTTACATGTATTATGTGCAAGTCTCAAGTAAAACGAGTTAAGTTCGGTTGAACTTTGAATACCCACCACCATGGATAAATTAACCATCCTATTTTATAACAACTCCACTACCATATCCATTGTGATATGCAATAGGGGCTGGTCTGGATCATATTTGGTTGAGGTCCCGAGAACTCCAGTTTCAGCGAAATCGGTCAACAAATCCGCTTTTTATGGGATTAAGACCCTAAATTGTAAGGTCGATCTATATGGCAAAAAATGCTAATTTTGCCCATGAACATTCCATTAAGGAACAGGGGAAAACTTCTCACATACCAATGAGTGCAGTCCAATTCAAGTTTAAGGTCAATGATAAGGGGCTTCCTTTTTTTTTAGCCGAGTCCGAACGGCGTGCCGCAGTGCATCACCTCTTTGGAGAGAAATTTTACATGGCATAGTAGCTCACAAATGTTGCCAGCATTAGAAGGGGAAAACCACCGCTGAATGTTTTTTTCTGATGGTCTCGCCAGGATTCGAAACCAGGCTTTCAGCGTCATAGGCGGACATGCTAACCTCTGCGCTACGGTGGCCTTCATACGGCAGCTATATCTAAATTAGTCTGATCTGGACAATGTGCTGATCGGATGGTGATGGGAAGCTTAATACAAGTCTCTGTGTCAAATCCCAGCGAAATCGGGTAATTAATGCAGCTTTTATGGGCTAAAGACCCTTAATCGGCAAATCGCTCTATATGGCAGCTATATCTGAATAAACACCGATCTGAACGAACGAATCTGAACGAATTTCCCCGAAATCGAATAAAAATTGTGGCTTTTATGGGCTTAAGACCCTAAATCGTCAGATCGGTCTATATAGCAGCTATATCTAAATATAGTCCGATCTGAACCATACTTCGAATGTCGGGAGGCTTAAAACAATTCACCATTTCAAATTTAATCGAAATCGGATAATAATAGCGGCTTATAAGGGCTTAAGGCCCTCTGTCGGCAAATCCGTCTATATGTCAGCTATATGTTAATATGTTCCGATATGGGCCATATTCGGTTTGACTTCCAGTACTACATCAAGTTTAAAATTTCAGCGAAATCTGGCAAAAACTACGACTTTAGCTCCCATATACACCATATAGGTGTATATGATATAACGGCGCAGTGACAATCCACCCCATGGAAAGTGCCGCGAAATCCGTACATGCAGTACCATCTGACACTGACCGAAAGCTGGACATAGAAAAACTGCAAACACATCAGAAGGCAACGGCATACTCCACTCGACTGACCACCCAGCTGCTTGATGAAAGCACACCAAGTCCCGATGATATAACGGCGCAGTGGCAATCCATTCCCCACCCCATGCAAAATGCCGCGAAATCCGTACATGGGTACCAGAAGCCTCCCCCAAGAAACCCATGGTACGACCAAGAGTGTGGAAATGCTACTGAAACCAAGAATATACAGAGCAACCATGCAATCGGTAGCAATGCGACAGATGAAGGTACGGATAGTGTGCTCGGGATATTAAAATAACATTTTCCCAGTCTGATATTGTTCGACGATGACGGCAAATGGGGTAACGCAGAAACATTCCCTGATGATGGTATAGAAAGTTCATCTCCGACCTAGTCAGAATGAGGTCCAAATAGCAGTGATCCCAATGAAGAACAACAAGGTAGCAGGAGCCGATGGGTTGCCCGCAGTCCTTTGTGTAGTATTTACGTCGTCCTATCAACCGTTTCATTGTTCCACCATTCACCCTTACTCCGCTATGGCCCGGCACCCAAACAATGCGAATGGTGTCACCCTCAAAGAAGGCGCCTATGCCAAGACAACATGTTCCCTGAGGCCATCAGCCTCACTTAGACGTTTTCGCCCATTGTGATATCACAGGAATCCGAGAGTAGTTCACTGGCTCATCAAAAGCGTGATTAGACCAATACAACTTACTTAGATTGGTGGACTGCAAAGAGAAAAAGTGCAATGTAAGGATAATACAACAGTTTCAGAGAACATGTTGCCTTGGCATAGGCGGACCGATGAGGACCACGTCCACTAGGGCAGTGGAGACTATTCTAGATATTCAGATTAAGCGCTAGGCTGCCACTGTGCCTATGAGACTTAAAGCGATGGGAGAATGGATAGCGGATAGGAGTAGGTCATATCATCGCAGTATAATCGAAGCGAAGATAGGAAACCTGGAAGGAATGGAAGAGGTTACCGATCGGAGACTTGAGACGAAACTTGATGTCGAGTGCGAGGCATTGCTGCCAGCCAGGGACTCTTCTGGAAGATTATGCTACACAGATGGATCAAAGTTTGAGGACACCACTGGTCTGTCATCGACTGCCTGGCTATAATACGTTCCTTCAGGCGGAGATCTGTGCGATTACGAAATGCGTGAGTGATGTGGTATTATCGCGGGGACGTCAAATATGAACATCTTAACGGTAAGTAAACAAACCATAAGGGCAATAAGAACGAGGACGGTAAGATTACGAACTTCAAATCCAACATTTTGGAAAGGGCAAGAAAGGCAACCCTTGCTCTATACACCTGCAAGAGAGCCATTGGCAAAAGTTGGGGGTTTAGACCGCGCGTCATGAATTGTGTATATACTGCAGTTGTCAGACCTATAATGCTATATGGTGTTGTGGTCTGGTGGACGGCGCTTCAAAAATCCACCTACTATTCAATACTCAACCGGATCCAAAGAATGGCTTGTTCGTGCATCACAGCTGAACTGAGGACGACACCATCTGATGCACTGAATTTAATGCTACACATAATGCCTCTGGACATTGTGGCTAGACAAATTGCTGTGACCACTGCCGTGAGGTTAAGAAGCTTTCTCTTTGATCATGTGGCGGCTACGGACACTGTGTTAGCGTTGATACAATGTCCGATGTTCCATGCAGTGTGGATTATACCTTACCTCAGCCGCTTTAAAAATAAAGGACTGTACCATTATTTCTGATGGAACCGATTGGAACTACGATATCCCTGGTTATAGAAGTTACATAGACTTCTATACGAATGGTTCCAAACGACATAAGGACGATTGGCCTTTAAATCCCTGGAGAACGTATTTCTTAAAACAAAAACCGCCCTCGACTGTAGCAGATCTCTCAACGAGATGGCTGAACAGTTCAATTCACCTGTTCTGGGTGCCGGGCCATAGAGATAACCCATGGAAAACCAGGGAAACTGGAATCTGTGGGTATGCCTCTAACAACGTGTAAGCTTCGTTTTCAAAACCAGACCCGAAGGGCAACGAATGACAGATGGTCACAAGGAGCGGGCTGTGAGCATTCCTAATTTAGACTTGAAGAGGTTTACCGCTTTGCTGTCACTGGCAAGAACAGATGTCTCAGTCATTGTGTCCGTCATGACAGGTCACTGTCCAATCGAAAAAAATGCTGACATACTGAAGGTTGCCAGCAACGACTTTTGCAGAAGCTGTGAGGACATCGAAGAAGAAGAGACTATAGAACATCTGCTGGGTGTATGTCCCGCACTAGCAGTTCCACTTTAGGTTCTCATTTCTTTGAGAATCTGTCTGATTTAGCGGATGTGAACATTCGCAAGTTATTGGGCTTGGGAACTAGAAGGCATCTTCCTTCTTCTGTTCCTGTGGTATCACAATGGACGAAAAACGTCTAAGTGAGTCTGATGGCAGACTGCCACCTAAACCTAACCTCTCACCTAAGATCACGAACAGTCTTGGAATGGAAGAAGGAGGTTAACGCCTTCTCCGCCGGGCCATAGCGGAGTAACTGGGAATGAGAAAGCAAACGATTTGGCAGTGAGGACCTGAGAACTACCGTCAATAAACTTGGCTAAACCGAAGCCTTCGGTTCGACGCAGTCAGAGTTTAGGGCGTGGGCGACGAACGCGCCTGTAGCACTGTAGAACAGCGAAACGGCCGATAGGACCACGAAAATCCTATGGGGTAATCCGGATCGGGAGAAGACGAGGCTATTACTGAAAAGAAGTAAGAAGGAGGTCAGTATAACTTTCGCTATCATAACGGAACACATAAGGCTATGAGCACACTTACGCAACATTGGTGCCGCAAGTGATTGCATGATGGACGTTGGCTCATTTCCTATGTCATTGCCCGGCTTTCGCGGTTAGTAGAGACACAATACCAGACATGAACCAACCTAGGGCCTTTATCGAGTTTACTTTTTTAGTATTTAGAGCGCACAACACAACACAACAGGATGGGTATGGGGCGATTAATATCCACACCCTCTTTTCAACCTAACCTAACATAACTGAGATAGCCCTAAAAGAGATTCTGGGAAAATTTACCGGCTTCTGCAGATTTATGTGAACAGCATGGTGGCACTCAAAGCTTTTGATTCAAGGACGGTGAAATGAAAATGTGTGGCTGAAAGTTTGAATTTCCCGAATAAAATCCGTGCACTTGACATGGTATGCTGTGAAATGAGAAGGCGGACGAATGTGGCTCATCCTGAGCGAACCGCTCGTCAGTCTTGCATGCCTGCCATTTGTCGATCTAATGAACATAACAGATGGGATGGCCAGTAAGGAGCCAGAGGAGAGTTGAGAATCTGTGCATAGATGCGGGACTGCCAGGACTCTCTGGTATACCAACGACTAAAGAAGGATTGAATTGTTGGCTATCGTCACTGAGCACTATGGCAAGAGTCAAAATCAGGCACCGCATGATAGGAGCACATGGGAACCTTCTTATATATAAAAATCAATCAAAGTCTGTTTGATGAACCGATTTTCTTGAAATTTTCACAGATGGTGTTGTATAATCCTGTGGGTAAGCTGGGGTACTAAATTTTTCAATATCTAAAGGGGAGGCAGACACTCCCCCATTCCCAAATTTTCAAAAACGTCAGATCTCAGAAATGATTGTTAGGATTCAAGCGAAATTTAGTTTGTACTCTTATAGCAACCAAAAAAAACCAAATATGGGGTGCAATACCGGAGGGTATCTGAGGGACCAACCCAACCCAAACCGAATTATATACCGATCGGCACAGTATGGGACTCAAATAAAAGGTAATTTAGAAAACGAATCTGGTATCCACTTTTGGGGCCAAGTAATTTGGACCACTTATAGGGGGGCCAGGAGCCCTTGCCCCAAAAATGGACTTCAGATTTGTGTTCCTAGTGTCAAAAATTAAAAACCGGGGGCGCCCCCTGAATTTTCCCCGAATCCAACATTGTAGGGACCAAATATATGGGGGTCCGCCACACACCCTTAAAAATCCCCCAAACTAGACTCATTTACTGACCGCGACAATATGTGGCTCAAATAAAAGGGAAGTAAGAGTAGAGCTCGAATCAAATATCCATTGTCGGGACCAAATATCTGGACCAAAACACCCTCCAAACCGGACATATATTCCGACCATGCATTCGAGCTGGTAAGATATCGATGGCTGAGGCCATCGTAGCGCAGAGGTTAGCATGTCCGCCTATGACGCTGAACGCCTGGGTTCGAATCCTGGCGAGACCATCAGAAAAACATTTTCAACGGTGCTTTTCCCCTCCTAATGCTGGCAACATTTGTGAGGTACTATGCCATGTAAAACTTCTCGCCAAAGAGGGGTCGCATTGCGACACGCCGTTCGGACTCGGCTATAAAAAGGAGGCCCAAGCTTAAACTTGAATCGGACTGCACTCATTGATATGTGAGAAGTTTGCCCCTGTTCCTTAGTGGAATGTCCATGGGCAAAATTTGCAATATATCGAAGGCACTATCGTATATCGATTGATATTTTTTGCTATCGACACCATCGTAATTTTCATCCGTTTGGGCTAAAATTTTTAACAATGATTTTTTCACTGACTTAATGGCTGACTTAATTAAATTTGATTTTATTTGGTCTGTGCATTGATATTGCTTCTATATGCATCGATCTCCTGATTTTTACTTCTCATTGACGTTTGAATTATGGATGATGAGACATTAGTGTTGGTATTTATCGAAAGTTGCCATTATCGATAGATTGCCAGCTCTACCAAGCATATATTGGGCTCAAATGAAAGAAATTTGGAAGTAGAGGACAAATTTGATATTCAGGTTAGGGGGAAATATCCGAGAGACCGTCCAACCGCTAAAACATCCATAACAGAACCCGGTTTGGCTACTCCATGTAATAATTATTTTAGAGAAGGTCTGATGAGCATGAGGAGGAGACGTTGAATCAATGGCTTTGTTTATATTTCGGTTTACAGGGAATTCTCATAACATCTTGGGAAGGCGATTTTTTACTGATATGGGTTATCTTGAAACCCTTTCTCTGATAGGTCTCCTCAAATACGTAACCAAGATGAGTATGGTTGAGGGATGGGACGAGATGAGATCATGGCCATAGATGTGCAAATCCAAGACCCGTATGGTTGAGGGAGGGGACGAAATGAGACTGGTATTCTCACAATGGGCCAAAGTGGTTAAACCAACACGCAGAAATTGGTTAAACCAACTCGCAGATGACATTTTTAAAATTAGGAAGAGAGGGGAACTATCTCTCCTCTTAGATATCAAAATTGTTTCAACAACATTTTCTAATTTTGAAAGATATTCGCTTTGGCCATTTTTCAAACAAAAAAGAAACACTCATTAATTTTTCAAATTTCTCTGTATCTTTGAATCTTCCATGTAGAGTTGACCCACCTTCTATTGTAGCGAATGTTACTACAAGTCAACCGACATCAGCGAAAGCGGGAAGGTTTAAAGGCAATCAATCACCTCAATAAAATTTATTATGCTTCAGAGCGCATGCTCTCAAGCTATCACTTTCAACATTTTATTACAAAAATTCTGAAATTATCACATAATAAACCGTAGGCATTGTTGCATTGTGTTATGATTTATTCGCATCATATAACTTCCCGCCATGCAACCACCATTCCAATTTAGTCGATGAAATTTCATTGCAACAATCTGAATAACTATGTAACCAACCATCTCTATTCAGATAATTATGGAAAGGGGAAGCATTTCCATTCATAAACTCGTAAAAATCAAATCTGTGACTCTGCTTTGTTTGACCATTTAATTTATATTGGTTTAAAGTGTCTGAGCTGGAATGAAGCCATACCAGGTCAAATTTATTTCTGTACAAATTGAATGTTGATAAAAATTTTTAAAACCAACAAGTAACGCGTGCTAAGTTCGGCCAAGACGAATCTTGGAACTCTCCACCCATTCTGCTAAAAATGCCATACTTCTGTCACACCAGCAAAAATTAAAGCTTCTAGGAATCGAACAAGTATAATCGGTAGATCGGTTTATATGGGAGCTATATCGGGAAATATTCCGATTTCGACCGAATAGTTGTTGGAAATCATAACAGAACGCCGCCAAATCGGAGAAACATTGCGGCTTGCAAGGGCTCAAGAAGTCAAATCGGTAGATCGGTTTATATGGGAGCTATATCCAAATCCAAACGCTTGCAAATTATTGAATTTTATTATCAAAATGCGTGCTCTATGAAGAAAGTTCATTGCGCGCTTCATTGTGTTCAGAGACGAAGCTCATTTTTGAAGCTACCAATGCATCCAGTCACAGTTTGGTGCGGTTTATGGGCTGGTGGCATCATTGGACCGTACTTCTTCAAAGATAATGCGAATCGTAATGTTACTGTGGATGGTGAGCGCTATAGAAGAAAGTTCACCGCGCGCTAGATAATATCCAACAAGATGGTGCCACATGCCAGAAGCATTGCGAGAGCTCCCAATGCGTACTTCTTTTCTTCAAAGATGATGCGAATCGTAAGGAATCCAACTTTTTTTTCGCCCAAAATGTAATGTGGTTTCAACAAGTCGGTGCCACATGCCACACAACAGGCGTAACAATGGACTTATTGAGAGGCGAGTTGGGTAAACATTTTATTTCACGTTCGGGACCGGTCGATTGGCTCATGTCTATACAGTGTCTATAAAGCTCATGTCAGACAGGCCCGCTTCAATTGACTCATTGGAAGACAACATTGAAGCATTTATTTGTGAGATACCGGCCGAAATGTTGGAAAGAGTATGCCAAAATTGGACTAAGCGGATGGCCCATTTGAGGCGCAGTCACGCAGTCAATTATCAATTATATGGACCGTACTATTGAGTCAAATAAAGATTTCATACATTTTGTTGATTTTTATGTGTTTTGTTTTTTTGAAAAACTTTCCTATAGCTCTTAAAAAATCATGAATGACTAGATTAGTGCACCTCCATCCTATGGTGGTGGGGAGAAAAAATCATTTTTATAGAAAAATTAAAATGGGACAACTCTAAAAAAGATTTTTAATAATTTTGATTTTTACGAATCTTTTGAAAACAAATTTTAAGGATCTTATATCCACCAAAGGGAAGATAAAGAGTATATTCATTTTGTCATTCTGTTTGCAATGCATCGAAATATCCATTTCCGACCCTACAAAGTGTAAATATTCTTGATCGTCGTAAAATTCCTAGACGATTTAACGATGATCGTTTGTTTGTCCGTCCGTCTGTCTTTTGTAATCACGCTACAGACTTCAAAAATTGAGGTATTGAGCTGAAATTTGGCACAGATCCGTATATTTTCTACACGCAGGTTAAGTCCTTGAAAAGGCCTACTTGGACCATATTTGAATATAGCTACCATATCGACCGATCTGTCGATTTAGGGTCTTAGGCCCATTTTTGTTATTTATTATCCCATTTCGCTAGAATTTAAAACAGTGAGCTGTTTAAGACTACTAACATCTGACCCAAATATGGTCCATATCGGGCTATATTTAGCTGCCATATACACCGATCTGCCGATTAAGGGTCTTAAGCTCATAGCAGCTGCATTTTTTACCCCATTTCGCTGAAACTTGAAATAGTGAGTTATTATAAGCCTCCCAGACGGCAATCCCATGGCAGCCGGTTGTACGCACCGGATTGACCCGATGGAATCCTTAATCAGCAAGGGCTGATGCCCTTGTGCACATGTTCGTCCTTTTTTCGTCATGGCAGAGGCACGTCTCATGGTGCCTTCTGCGCACGCTTCTGGTCCGTGCCGGGATTGAAAAGAACGCCAGATCCTTGTTCTGTTCGGTTTGCCAGAACCGTCTTCATCAACGGTCGGTGTCGGTGAAGTGTAACCGGTGCATGTAGTGGGTACACTCCAGATATTGCTCTGGCCTCACGTCACTACGGGAGTTTAGTCGCACTGAATATGTTGCAAGGTGTAGGGCGAACATTGACAGCAGTGGGTCACAAGCGTCGCCGTTGTCGCCTTCGGCGTCCTCGTCGTTGGGCCATGTGAGCCCCCGACCTCTCCCGTGCGGCAATATACGCAACAGCAGCATCCCAGCCCTAATATTGCCAGGCCAGTGCCGGGAAGAGTATCATGTTGGCAAATGCATTGCAACGATCACCGTGGGAAGATCGACGAGATTGTGGATTGTATGAGTCGGTAGAACATATTGGTTGCGGCGATCCAGGATACAAAGCTGACCAACACCTGCAGCTTGTACAGTTGTCACGGATACAATGTGCTACTCAAGGATCGCTTAAGGAATGTAGGTGGGGGATTGGCCTTCGTGATACACCATCCCGTGCAGTATAGACCCATCTCGCCTGCGGTCAGTCCGGTACTGCCATGATGAATCTATACAACGCGTAAATACCGCCCGTTGGTAGCTGTCACTCAGTTAATGGCCAAGCCTACAAGCCCGACATAAGTGGGCTACTGTCTGGCCATAATCGTCTGTTTCTAGGGGACTTTAATGCGCATCACACTTCATGGCATTCGCCCCTAGGTAACGACCAGCGTGGCATAGCTTTGGCAGAGCAGATTAAAAGCTCCACGTTTTGCACGGTCAATGAGGATGCTCCCACTAGGATTACGAGGAGATGCAGCAGATCGCCAGACTTTTCCATTGCATCCTCTGATCTCCTGAGTGACGTATCCTGGCAAGCCGTCATCTCTTTGGGGTCAGACCACCTCCCCATAATTATCACCATCGACTGACCACCCGATTTTATAACCTCTGAGCGCCGAACATTTATCAATCAGAAGAAGGCCGATTGGACTGGCTTCAGAGAGTACACCAATCGCCGCTTCAGTGTACTGACACCCCCCTCGAATCTGGTCGTTGTCGCAAGGAAATTCCGAGACATCATTAACGCAGCAGCCGCTGGCTTTATACCAGCCGGTCAATTAACCCAAATGCGGCCCCATTTCCCGGCGCAGGCAGTGGTACTCGCAGACGAGCGTGATGGGATTCGTTGCACGGACCCCACTTACCCCAGAATCAGCGAGCTGAATCTGGAAATAAACAGGGTAGTCAACGAACATAAGCGGAATTTGTGGCTGGAACACTTGGAGCAATGTAACTTAGGTACCGGTTTAGGCAAGCTGAGGTCTACTGTTAAGTCACTCTCGAACCCCGGTAAACGGGATGACAGGACCTCAGTCACTTTTGGCGACGTAACTGTGACTGATACGAAGAGATGCGCCAGGTTGTTCAACAGTCAATTTATTGTGCTTCCCGAGAGTGACAGGTTTAAGAGGAGAGCCATTCACCGTATCCGTGGTCTCCGAGCCCATGGACAGCCATCACAATTTACCGTGGACAAAGTTACGAATGTCATCTGTGGCGCAAAATCATCTAAGGCGTTGGGCCTCGACGGAATCTCTACACTGATGCTGAAGAATCTGGATCTGCATGGAGTCGAGTGGCCGCCTCAATTCCTACAGAGCAAGAATTGATGCCAACGTGCGGTATGTATGCCCCGATTATGACCCGGGACCACACGACACACGTCACCTGTTTAACTGCCCAGCCAGACCCACCCGTCCCGGGCCCATATCCCTCTGGACGCACCCCATTTAATAACAGAATCAAGCATAAGATAGGATTTTGGGCCAAATTTCAGCCAAATCGGGCGAAAATTTAGGCTTCTAAGAGCTGAAGAATTCACATCAGGGGATCGGTTTATATGGGGACTATATCTGTTTAAAGACCGATTTGAATCATACTTGGCATGGATGTTGGAAGTCACAACTTATGTCTTTGTCCCAAATGTCAGCCAAATGAGATTAAAATTGAGCCTTCTAAGGCCTCAAGAAGTCAAATCCGGGGATCGGTTGTATCTGTTTATAGACCGATTCGGATCATACTTGGCATGGATGTTGGAAGTCATAATACAAGCCTTTGTTCCATATTTTAGCCAAATCGGATGAATATTGAGGCTTCTAAGGGCTGGAGAAGTCAAATCGGGGCATCGGTTTATATGGGAGCTATATCTGTTTATAGACCGATTCGGATCATACTGGACAACGGTTTTGGAAGTCATAATACAAGTCTTTGTTCCAAATTTCAGCAAAATGGGATTAAAATTGAGTCTACTAAGGCCTCAAGAAGTCAAATCGGGGCATCGGTTTATATGGGGCCTATATACAAATCTGAACCGATATGACCCATTTGCAATCCTCAGCGACCTACATCAGAAAGAAGTATCTGTGCAAAATTTCATGCTGCTAGCTTTACGCGTTCTACTGCTATCGTGATTTCGACAGAAGGACGGACGGACGGACATGGCTAGTTCAGAATGTCGGGGCTATCCAGAATATATATACTTTATGGGGTCGCAGATAAATATTTCGAGGTGTTACGAACGGAATGACTAGATTAGTATACTCCCATCCTATGGTGGTGGATAAAAAAATGTATTGTTTGATGTGTTCCAAATGGAGTTCCAAGTGGCCAACTCTTCGGCTTGTAGAACATTTGGTAGGTTTTTGTTGGGTTTCGTAGGATTTTTCTTAAATTTTGGTAGGAAATAATTTTCTTGAGGGGCAACAGTGGTTATAAACCTCCCGTCACCTGACCAGAATACGATATGTATCCACATTTCGAATGGGGTACCTAGGGGGGCTGCCCCACCCTTAAACCTACCAAACATAGACCAATCACGACAATATAGGACTCAAATGAAAGGTATTTAGGATACGAAAGCGTATCTGATATTCAATTGTCGGACCAAGTGCTAGGGGGACCACCCCAAGCCCCAAAACACCCTTAAATCGTACAAATTTACCGACCATGGCAATATGGGACTCAAATGAAAGGTATTTGCGAGTAGAATACGAATCTGATATCCAAATGTGGGACCCCACGTTTCTGGGGATACACCCCTTCCCCAAAACACTCCCCAAACTGGACTTATTTACTGACCATGGGAATATGGGGCTTAAATAAAAGGTATTTGAATGTAGAATACGAATCTCATATCCAAATATGGGACCAAGTGTTTGGGAGGCCGCCTCTTCCCAAAAACATCCCCAAAGGGGACAAATTTACGACCATAGCAATATGGGGCTCAAATGAAAGGTCTTTGGGAGTAATGCACGAATTTGATATCAATATTCGGGAAAAGTGTCTATGGGGCCACGCCACCCCCACAACACCTCCCAAATAGTAAGTATTTTCTGACTATTGCAATAAGAGGCTCAAATAAGAGGGTTTTTAAAGTGGAGCACGAATCCGATATATATTTTCAAGGCCAACACACTGAGTCTATCCCCCAAAACCCCCCCAAGCCGATCATGTTTGCCGACTATGGAAATATGGGGCTCAAATTAAAGGTATTTAGGAGTAAACCACGTATCTGATATCAACATTTAGGGGCCAACTGTCTAGCGGACGTCCCACCACCGTAACAACCCCCACATATTTGCTCACCAAGACAATTTGGGTCTTAAAGAGAGGGGAACTACATATTCATAGTTTCGAGGGCCAAAACTCAAACCGTACATATTTGCTGACTTTTGCAATAAAGAGTTTAAATGAGATTAGAAAACGAATTTGATATCCAATTTTGAGGCCAATGGCAATAAGGGGTTCAAATAAATGCTATATAGATATATGAGAATAGAGCACGTTGCTGATATATTTCCGGGTTTAGTGTTTGGGGGACCACCCCAATTCCCAAAACACCCCTAAATTGGGCATATTTACCGATCATGTCAATGTGGAGGTTTAATGAAAGGTTTTGAGGGGTAGAGCAAGAATTGATACTCATTTTCGGGACCAATTTTCTGAGGGTCTACCCCCCGAATTTGATTGCCTATTTTGGGGCCATGTGTTTGGGGAACGCCGCATCCTGTAAACTCCTCTTAAACCAATGGCAATATGGGGTTTACATAAATGGTACTTGAGAGAAGAGCACGATGCTGATATTTTTTCAGGACCAAGTATCAAGGGGACCACCTCTCCCACGAAAACACCACTAAATCAGACATTATGAGAATATCGGACTGAAATGAATTATTTTAAGGATGGAGTACACCTTACATCCAAACTTAAATTCGTAGACCAATAAAGATCATAACTCTTAGTCAAGTTAGCATTGTATTTAATGGTATGTGGGATCTTTAATTGTCGAAAATAAATATTCCAAGTAAACTTTTGTTCCATATAAAGTAAAAGAAGGCGCAGCGGAGCGGGCCCGGGTCAGCTAGTATGGATATAACTATGGATATGGTGTTGAAGTTATAATAAAACAGGATGATGAATATATCCTTGATAGTGGATCTTCACGGCCAAATATAATGTGTTTTTACTTGTTTTAATTGAATTATATAATAAATAGTTTTACTAGATTTTTTTTTTTGTGTATAGATTTCGTTTCTGTATCACATTTACTTTGAGTATCGTATTATCATTATTATTTTCAAAACTTAAAATCATAATTTTTATGACTATAAAAATTGTGTTAACAAAACGCACCAAAAATATTTCCCCAAAGCCAAATATGCTCTCTATCAAAATACACCCAATTTGATTATGTTTTTTAGGATTACTTAATATTGGCAATAAATTTTCGTTGCTGTTCAGGCATTCGTGAGACTTTCTTTGTGGGAAAGTGTTATACGACTTTAGTTTATTGTTTATTTCAAAATAGACCACTCCATCTGAATGAATGAAAGAATGCATGAATGAAAAAGTGGAACAGGTAACAGATGGTGTCATGGGATTAAATAATGCCCTCAAGGGAAATCCAACATCATGCATAGATCAGACACGCCAACATGCATTTGATTTTCATATAAAACATCGTCAACATTTTAATCTCATAATAGGTAATTTTCAAAAATCTTTTGAGAAATAAAACCTCACATTTTCATGGAATAATTTGTCAAAATTTCAATTTTAATAAAAAGAAGTAAAAATTAACAAGTAAGAGCGTGCTAAGTTCGGCCTGGCCGAATCTTATATATTCTCCACCATGGATCGCATCTGTCGAGTTCTTTGCGCAGTATCTCTTTTTAGGCAAACAAAGAATAATGAATATTGACGGAGGAGGAGCTATATCAAGTTATAGTCCGATTCGGGGCTCAAGAACCAAAATCGGGAGATCGGTTTATATGGGAGCTGTGTCAAGCTATAGATCGATTCAGACCATGTTGCACACGTATGTTGAAGGCCATAGGAGAAGCCGTTGTACAAAATCTGTGCCAAATCGGATAAGAATTGCGCTCTCCAGAGGCTCAAGAACTCTAGATCCCAGATCGGTTTATATGGCAGATATATCAGAGTATGGACCGATTTGGACCATACTTCACACAGTTGTTGGAAGTGATATCAAAACACTATGTGCAAAATTTCAGCCAAATCGGATAGGAATTGCGCCTTCTAAAAGCTCAAGAGATCAAGACCCAAGATCGGTTTATATAGCAGCTATATCAGGTTATGGACCGATTGGAACCATACTTTACACAGTTGTTGGAAGTGATATCAAAACACTATGTGCAGAATTTCAGTCAAATTGGATGAGAATTGCGCCCTCTAGAGGCTCAAGAAGTCAAGACCCAAGTTCGGTTTATATGGCAGCTATATCAGGTTATGGACCGATTTGGACCGATTTGATATCAAAACACTATGTGCAGAATTTCAGTTAAATCGGATGAGAATTGCGCCCTCTAGAGGCCCAAGAAGTCAAGACCCTAGATCAGTTTATATGGCAGCTATATCAAAACATGGACCGAGTTGGTTCATATACAATCCCAACCGACCTACACTAATAAGAAGTATTTTTGCAAAATTTCAAGCGGCTAGCTCTACTCCTTCAAAAGTTAGCGTGCTTTCGACGGACGGACGGACATGGCTAATTCGACTTAAAATGTCACGACGATCAAGAATATATATACTTTATGGGGTCCTAGACGCATATTTCGAGGTGTTACAAACAAAGAAAACAAAAAAGAAAGTTCATCGCGCGCTTCTTCCATTTTATGAACGAAGCTCATTTTTGGCTCAATGGGTAGGTGAATAAGCAGAATTGTTGATTTTGGAGTGAAGATCAGCCAGAAGCATTGCGAGATCTACCATTTCAATGCATCCAGAAAAAGTCACAGTTTGGTGCGGTTTATAGGCTGGTGGCATCATTGGAACGTTCTTCTTCAAAGATAATACGAATCGTAATGTTACTGTGGATGGTGAGCGCTATAGAAGAACGTTCAAAGCGCGCTAGATGATATCCAACAAGATGGTGCCACATGCCAGAAGCATTACGAGAGCTCCCAATGCATCCAGAATAAGTCACAGATTGGTGCGGTTTACAGGCTGGTGGCATCATTGGAACGTACTTCTTCAAAGATGATGCGAATCGTAATGAAACCAAGTTTTTTTTGCCCAAAATGTGGGAGCTTGACATGTATGACATGTGGTTTTAACAAGTCGATGTCACATGTCACACATCACGCGTAACAATGGACTTAATGAGAGACGAGTTCGGTGAACATTTTATTTCACGTTCGGCACCGGTCAATTGGCCGCCTAGATCGTGCGATTTAACGACTGTAGACTATTTCTTGTGGGGCTATGTTAAAGCTCATGTCTATACAGACAAGCCCGCTTCAATTAACGCATTGGAAGACAACATTGAAGCATTTTTTCGTGGGATTCCCGCTATGAGCACTCCAAGACTGCTCCTGACCAGTGTTGCCACTCAAGAATATTATTTCCTACCAAAATTTAAGAAAAATCCTAGCAAATCCGACCAAAGCCAAAAATGCGGTACATGTTTCTATACACACCACCGAAGTGTTGGCTATTTAGCTATTCCATTGCAGCACATCAAATTATACATTTCCAACCATACAATATATACATACTAGATCGTCGTTTGTTGAAATCACTCTATTGCCTAAAGTTCAAAGATGGCCCATATCTTTATATAGCACCACTGATACCGATCTTCCGATAAGAAATCTCGAGTTCATGAATGTCGTATATTTTTGATCCAATTTCAATGAACAACTGTGCCGAGTTTGGATAAACCCATCTCTCGATTTAAGAGTTGGTTCCCAGAAATTCCACCCATTTTCGCCTTTACCGTACGTTGCATAAACCTCTCAACATCTGAGTATGAACCAGATCTGAATATATTTGTATGCAATTGTCAGTAGCACTATTTTCCGATTGAAGGCATTGAACAGGTGAATTTTGAACGCACAAAGACATTAACACCAAGACATTAACACCATTTACTGTCAATATCAGAACTTACGCTTTTTTTTCTAAAATTTAAAACAGTGAGACGGCATGTACTAAAATCCATGGTTATATTCTGCACTCTTAACGATTTTGAAAAACAACAACTTTTGCCGAAAAAACGACGCCGAAATTTTGTTAATTTTCCTACAATAATTTGTTATGAATTTCAACGTACAAATTTGTTGTTGAAAGGCACTCTTTGCAAGCCAACATATAACAACAACAATATGTATATAAGGAAGACAAAAGACCATTTAATCAACCACCACATGTGCTTTGCTGCACAGCTTCGGAGTGGTGGTGTTTTTATTTTCTTTCGCGCTGCTTGTCTTGCTTCTCTCTC
The DNA here is from genome assembly GCF_963082655.1 of Stomoxys calcitrans. Lineage (NCBI taxonomy): Eukaryota > Metazoa > Arthropoda > Insecta > Diptera > Muscidae > Stomoxys > Stomoxys calcitrans. Next base: position 200,948,965 of record NC_081552.1, read on the forward strand.
ACTCTTTCTCTCTACTAAACCAATTTGTTACTTTTGCCACCGTGTGATATAAACTCATGATTTCATGTTCGGTAGTCTTGCACGCATCTTCTAGCCTACCAACATCACGATATTTATAGTGAAATAACTCAATAAGCATTATTTTTTCAGTAATTAACTTGGTATTTATGTGTTGGAAAAACCCACCAAAAAATGAGGCCAGCCTACCAACCTACCGAGAGAATAAAAACCTACCAATTTTGGTAGGAACCTACCAAAAACGGCAACACTGCTCATGACCGTACCTTCCTGGTTGTTATTGCCCTGATGGCCATTTTACTCGACGCGTTAGCACCACACCACCTCACGCATTCCGTGATCGCCCGGATCTCCGCCTGCAGGTCCGTTTTATGGTTAGGCAGTCTAAATAGATCTGAGTTCTTGGGTTCTTAATGTAGACCCCCAGGCCCACTCTGTCTCTCTAGCTTTGATCCATCTGTGTAGCATGATCTTCAAGATGGCAATACCAGAGTATCGTCAATCCAAAACTGTGCCGCTGGCAGCAATGCCTCGCACTCTACATCAAGTGTAGTCTCAGGTATCCGATCGGAAAGCTCTTCCATTCCTTCCAGATTTCCTATCGTCGCCGTGATTATACCGTGATGGTATGAACTGGTCCTATCCTCTATCTATTCTCCCATCGCTTAAGTCTCATAGCCGCAGTGGCTGCCTCACACTTAATCTGTATGGCAATGGGTCGGTATTTAAAATAGTCTCCAGTGCTCTAGTGGGCGTGGTCTTCATAGCTCTACCTTTGCCAAGGCAACATGTTCTCTGAATCACTTGTATTATTCAAACGTTGCACTTTTCCCGCATCGCAGTAAGTAAGTATTGGTCTAATCACGCTCCTGTAGAGCCAGTGGACTGTCCTTGGATTCTGGCTTCATTATGCATCTACGCTCCGTCTACATGGTGCCCAACATCTGTGAGCCTTCTCGGTACGCTCCTGAATGTTACATTTCCAAATCAGTTTCCTTTCCAAAATTACTCCTAAGTATTTTAAATTTACCCGTTGAGTGGAGGGGACGTGTTTTTATTTCGCTCCTCAAAGGAAAAAAACATATCCGTATCTCGGAATAGGTACTGCCTATTACGAAAAAAATTTTAAAGCCCTTTGGAGTAGACTAGAAATGGACTCCAACGACTCAATATCTGCGGTGGTGGCGTCAGACCGTAGCATGTTGTCCTCCCCTCCTATAGGTGTAGTCGAGAGAAATGCTTCAAGCGCACAACTAGTCGTCAGACTAATTAATGAGGAAGAAACCGATAAACCAGAGGGATGCACAGTTCTTGTTTTTGACTCGGATTCAGACAGCGACGGTGTCAATGAAACAGTCATCGCAGCCGAATCGAGAGATGAGGGCATCAGGATGACGGCAGAGGTGAGCGATGGCTTTGCTAAGCTCACAAGCAGACCGAGAAAGCGATCCGGTGCACGACGAAGGAGACAGAGGAGTATGTGTGCAGGATGCTGGAAGGGATAGAACTGACATTCCAAGCACTTCTACGGAAGCTGGAAAAAGAATCAGATCTCCGGAAGAGCCTTAACACTGATAAAATGCTGAAAAAGAAAAAGAGCTCCCCGCTTTCAAGTACTCTGGGAAAACCAAGCCAGCTATCTCGCAATGGAGACTCCAGACAGTGTCCTGCGGAGGTAGACAAAGTCGGAACAGGAACGAAGGAAGCGCGCACGGCCCCTGAGTCTTAATGGAGGGCTGTGACTTCCAAACTGAGACCACAGCCATCACAAAAGGGGAACATGGTCGCTGAGAACGGTAATGAGCCGCTCTCTTACGCCAGAGTGGCAAGGAAGCACAACAGAGATGAGCTGACTTATGCAGTTATCAATATCGGCTGTGCATCCGGTAGGATTCCATCGATCCCAATTGGAGGATCTGGTTAACGATGGGATTTTCGAACATGTGTGCAACTCTGTAGAGGGTCCACCCACACAAATGATGAGCTGGGAGTATAGAGGGGACATCTTTACGCTGCCTTTTGCGTCGGCCGAATGTATTGATACCGTCAAACAGCTCGTCAGAGGACGCTGGGAATGCGCAAAGCTCGACCAGGTGAGAGAGATGGATATCTCCCAGCTCACAAAGGCGATGGTCTTCATCAAGGGACGGGGCAGTAAATTTGCGACGGAACGCATGTTGGGATTCTTTGGCAAGCAAAACCAAGGTTTGGTCGCAGAGAAGTGGGAGGTCTTCCACAGGAAGGAGAAGGAGGAAGGAACTCTCCTAATGGTTGGCATTGACCAAGTCTCCGTGACGAATTTGGCTAAGACTAAAGGCATGGCCCATAACGAGAGCAAGGCCGTCTTTTTCAAGATTGGGAAGACTGGGATAGGCAGAAATTCTCATTTGAGACATCATTATGTAGATCTACCTTAAGGTAGATCTACATGATCTAGAGCATGAGGATCAGCGCTACATGAGAGAACCTCTAGATCAAGCGGCATATCGAGCAGATCTAAACAAAATGCATGCAGACACGGTATCAGATGTGGTAAATGGCTACCGGGTGAATGTAGTCCTTGGAGAACTACCGCCTCCCATTGCACCCGAAGAAATTGACGTCCCCCGGCAAACCAGATTAGTTCTGGCGCAATTATTGTACGTTCCGGCAGATGCAGCCTCCTCAACTCCTACAGAGCAAGGATTGATGCCGACGTGCAAGATGTATGTCCCGATTGTAACCAGGGACCGCACGATACACGTCACCTGTTTAACTGCCCAGCCAGACCCATTTGACTCAGGCCCAGATCCCTGTGGACGCACCCCATCTTAGTCGCAGAGTTCATGGGCCTTGACACGCAACAGAATCAAACAGACGAAAGATTGAACAACAAGTAAAACCGTGCTAAGTTCGGCCGGGCCGAATCGTATATACCCTCCACCATGGATCGCATTTGTCGAGTTCTTTTCCGGGCATCTCTTCTTTGGGAAAAAAGGATATAAGAAAAGATTTCCTCTGCTTAGAGCGATATCAAGATATGGTCCGGTTTGGACCACAATTAAATTATATGTTGGAGGCCTGTGTAAAATGTCAGCCAATTCGAATAAGAATTGCCCCCTTTGGGGCCTCAAGAAGTAAAATAGAGAGATCGATTTATATGGGAGCTGTATCGGGCTATAGACCGATTCAGACCATAACAAACACGTATGTTGATGGTCATGAGAGAATCCGTCGTACAAAATTTCAGGCAAATCGGATAATAATTGCGACCTCTAGAGGCTCAAGAAGTCAAGATCCCAGATCGGTTTATATGACAGCTATATCAGGTTATGAACCGATTTGAACCATACTTGGCACAGTTGTTGGATATCATAACAAAACACGCCGTGCCAAAATTCATTCAAATCGGATAACAATTGCGCCCTCTAGAGGCTCAAGAAGTCAAAACCCAAGATCGGTTTATATGACAGCTATATCAAAACATGGACCGATATGGCCCATTTACAATACCAACCGACCTACACTAATAAGAAGTATTTGTGCAAAATTTCAAGCGGCTAGCTTTACTCCTTCGGAAGTTAGCGTGCTTTCGATAGACAGACGGACGGACGGACATGGCTAGATTGACATAAAATGTCACGACGATCAAGAATATATATACTTTATGGGGTCTCAGACGAATATTTCGAGTAGTTACAAACAGAATGACGAAATTAGTATACCCCCATCTTATGGTGGAGGGTATAACAACACAGTTGTCGGAAGTGATACCAAAACACTACGTGCAAAATTTCAGCCAAATCGGATAAGAATTGCGCCCTCTGGACGCTCAAGAAGTCAAGATCCAAGATGGGTTTATATGGCAGCTATATCAAAACATGGACCGATTTTGCCCATTTACGATCCCAAACGACCTTCACCATTAAGAAGTATTTGTCAAGCGCCTAGCTTTACTCCTTCGAAAGCAAGCGTCTGTCGACAGAAGGACGAACGGACATGGCTATATCGACTTAAAATGTCATGATGATCAATAACATATATACTTTATGGGATCTTAGATGCATATTTCGACGTGTTACAAACGGAATGACGAAATTAGTATGCCCCCCATCCTATGGTGGAGGGTATAACAATGTTTGAATGTGACTTATATTGCTCCCCAACTGTCCTTTGATGACGTAATCATAGTAATTGAGTAAAAGTAACGTCTCTATTATCATTGAATTAAATATCCAAATCCGGCCCAGCACATTTGGGGGAAAAAGTGAATGTCTTGACTTCATTATTGCCATATACCACCACCAAAAAATTCAGTGCTGCTGCTGTTGCTTGCCATTGAGATGCAATTATTGAAAAACCCAAAATGAACTTTACTTGAACTTCATTCGTTAAAACATAATAGCGAATACATTAAAGCCTCCATCATTCGATAGAATACCAACGGAAGTACAGAGGAAAATTAGCGGTAAGTAAAACACCACAACTGTGGTGGCATTATGAGGAAGAGGCCGAACAGAGTAGTTGTTTATTTACTTGCACACAGCCAGCAGATATAATCAATGGGCTAGTTTTAATGGTGCAGTCAATGAACTACGACGCCCCATTAACATTTTCAATAGAGAAAGGCTGTGTTTGGTAATTGGAAACAAAAGAACTGCTTGGAGTTTGGTTATGGTTTAAAATCTTTATTCACGCTGTTTATTTTATTATTTCACAATATATATGTTGTTGCACTATATATATGCATGTTTGAAAGTACTTATATGTGTTTTGAATTATTTTAAGGACATTTACGATATAAGGTAATCTAGAAATACCTACTCACTCGCCTAGCGCTCGTCCATGTGTACCTCAACTTAACACAATGGTAATATGAAATCAAATAGTTTCTTAATGGGATGGACATTTTGGGAGGGTTTTAAGGTTAGGGGAACTATACAATAAAATAAGTTTCTAAGGACTCAAAAATGTTCATGATGGCTGGACATAACTCAAATGGGGATGTGGGTGGTACAAGTCATGATTCCTTACATAGGCATCAATTACATTGGACAATCTCTGTTGGTGCCACAACTGTTGTCTTTGTTGATTGTTTGATCTTTACTCTTTGGTTTCAGCCTCACTGGTCTCCTTCGTTGCGGCTGCAGTCTTTGCAACATTTGCTGTTGATCGTTGTGCTCGTTGTGGCTTGACTTTGGTTGCACCGGCTGGGGCAACACTTTTCTCGTTGGTGGCGGCGGATGTGGTTTCCTCCTTTCCGTTGTCTTTTTTTGACTCTTCTTGCTCTTCGGCTTCGGCGGCTTCATCGTCCTTTTCCTCGTCTTCCTTCTTGCCATTGACTTGTTCTTTGTTTTTATGTTTTTCGCTATGTGGATTAGGTAAAATGAGATTTTTTTTTGCTAACTTCACTCTTTGACAAATGGCATTTACCTTTCAATGTCTATGTTGAGCACAGAATCATTCTCCTCATCCTCATCGCGTTCTTCGGGCTCCACATGTCTCAACAAATCGCCCAAATCCTTATCAACATCCTCCCATAGCTTCTCATCTGCGGCTTGAGCTTCGTCATTCCCTTCATGTTCCTCATGTTCTTCACCAGCCTTGGGTTTCTCCGCTTCGTTGTCGCCAGCGTCTTGTTCCTCCTCGACTTTTTTATCTTCCTCGACGGCTTCCTTCTTTTCAGTTTCGGTTTTATTTCGCTCCTTGGCTTCCTTGCGTTTCTGGGCATTTTTCTCCTCTTCCTTGTGTCGCAGATAGGCCTTTAGGTGGGATCTTTGCAGACAATGTTTCTTGGAATATTCCTCCAGTGTAGATTTTTCTGTCGAGGCATGCAGGTCACACAGCTCACAATAGAAAGCGTTGACCTCCTTCACAAACTCTGCCCCACGGGGTGCACGTTCTTTATCCTCGTTATCCTCCTCAGAGTCGTCATTTGCTTCATTTAGAAGGGCTTCCACATCGGCATCCATTTCTTCATCGATTTCGCCCACCGAGTCAACGGTCATGAACTTGTTCAGGTCAATCTCACGCATTTCCTCATCGCCACTATTATCCGAATCGGAATCCTGTTTGCGGGCCTTGTTCTACGAAAAATTGAATACAGGAAGTTTTGTTTTAAAGGGACTGGGCCATGGGACTTTTTCGTGCGTTTTCTTACCCTTATGTGTTCCAATGAACAACGATGTGTCTCATAGAGTATGGGACTCTTGAAAGCCAAATGACATGTCGAGCAGTATGGCATTAGGAATTTTTTCATTATCTTATGATGTTCCGACAGCTGATGCTTGGCCTTGGGCTGGCGATAGTGCAAGCGGCACAGATGACAGAATTTCGATTCATAGGTCTCTGTCGACTTGTCCTCAATCTCTTTTTGTGCGGCACGTTGACGGGCACGCAGCTGCAATAGATGATCGCGCTGTCGCACTGCAATTTGACGCAAAGCAGCCCGGTGAACGCGTGAAGTCAAGTGATACGAATACTCCTGAAAAAGACAAACGGCAATAGAGTTTTCAAAGTTATTTGGCAATAGTTGGCTGTCGGCTGGCGGCCGGCCTCTCACCTTGAATGTTACACATTTCATGTGACAGTGTATGCAAGTCAATTTGATAAAACGCGACAGATTACCACCTCGGCGGGAGGGGCTGTCACGACGTGAAGAACGCACCTTGCGATCTTTGCCATCGTCATCGGCAGCTTCGTCATCACTGCGCGAACTCTTTTTGGATTTGCGTTCCTTGTCATCTTTGCTGTCCTTTTTGCTGGACGAGGTGGACTTCTTGCTAGTGCTGGCTGCTGACTTGTCCTTCTTCGAAGAACTTTCCTTACTTTTCTTACCTTCTTTCTTATCACCAGAACCAGAACCATCGCCTTCGCCAGTTTTCTCTGCAGCTGTGGACTCATCGCCTTCGCCCTTCTCGCCAGTACCAGCATCCTCTTCACCCTCTACATGTTCCTTGTCATCGGCCTGAGATTTGCCCTCCTCGTCCTGCTCTTCGTCGTCGTTGTCCTCTTCGTCTTCGTCGTCGCCTGCCTTTTTCTTGCCATCGCCTGCCCCGTCGTCGTCGTCCTCATGCTCCTCCTCCTCGTCCTCAGCATTCGATTTATCTGCAGATTTTGTGGTGCGTTTCGATTTGCTGCGCTTCGGCTTTTTCTCATCGCCGCCCTCTTTATCCTCATCATTGTTCTCATCGTCGTCATCGCTGTCCTTTTGCTTGGATTTCTTCTTGTCATCATCCTCCTCATCGCTGGACGCCGAAGCCGATTTCTTGCCACCCTTCGATGAACGGCGGGGACTCTTCGAAGATCGTCGATCAAAACGACGACGCCTAAGTGAGCTATGGATGATGATGATGATGGTGATTATTGGTTTGATTTGTGTATGTTGTGGAGTATCATTCGTTTGGGCGAAAGATAACAATCACAAGGAGGAGGAAAAATATATGTGGTAGATTTAGATCAATTAATCGATTTTTTTTTTCTTTTGTTTGAGGGAGGCTGAGGTTTAGATCAAAATATTTATAGAGTGTCTAGAAATTATAAATAATGCATGGGCGAGATCAATTGCTGTCATCTTCTTCGTCAAAGCAAGCGGCTTTCCTTTTCAGCCATTTTTTTTTTTCTATATTCAATTTTGAGAAGTTTTGGTTCTTTTGCTCTGGTCGAGGGCATCAACAACACTCGCACACAACAACATCTACCTAAAGTCTCACCGAAGAAGTCGTCACACGTTTCCTTTCGGGACTTAGGCTTTTGTGTTCGGAAAAGAGCCACAACTATTTGGCGTGAATCGTGAAGAAGTAGTTGAATGCAAAATCGAACGGCGGCAATTGTCTCAAACTATTATCCCCATAGAATTTCTCACACATGTATATGATTGCCTGATTCGGCATCAGTCACTAGTCATTGAGTAATTGAGCCACCCCTCTTAAAAGGTTTTTGTTTTTTTTTTTTGAATTTTTGAATTTTTGTTTTTGTTTCAATTCTATTTACCTCGTTAGACGTGCGATTTTCAATAGACGTGCACGATCTTTCTGTTGGGCATACATGAGCTTGCGGCGCATTATTCTCAAATCGTTGGATTCGCGGCGTATTATACGACCGGAACCGCCGCCTCCACGAACAGTGCGCACGCCCACTCGACTGCTGGATCCTCGCATGCGTGAGACAAAGCTGCTGCGAACCGGTGCTCTTTTCGATGGCGGTCCCATATCGGAGCGGTGCCTGGACTTTGAGTCATCACGATTGTTGTGTCTCGAGGAGTTGCCACCTCTATAGCTAGAGGACGAGCTAGTCGATGTTACCACCGGTGGTGGGGGTGGCGGAGGTGTGCGATTACCTCTTCCCGTGGATGATGACGTACGTCTATAGTCCTACATTGGCGATGATGAGAACAGATTTGTAGAGGAGAATTTATAGCTATTTTGGGCAATGATTGTTTGTTTGTTTGATTGATTGATTGTTTCTATAGATTGTAAGCTATTGCTATCGCTATCGATTTGATTCGATTCATTCGCTTTCAACATTCTGCAGAATATCTATGTTTATATAGTACAGATGCATACACAACAACAAAGAATACTGTCTGTTCGCCTTTGTATGGCTCTCAAGTGTGACAGACCAAACAGCGCAAAAGAGGCGCAACGCTCTCATCAACTGATTTGAGTCGGATTTTTAGTTGGCAGAGATGTGAGAGATAACAACGACAACAATGTCACAACACACAAGAGGGTAAGTTGATATTGGGGAGAGAGGAGCTTCATAGAGCCGTTCTATGTTACTTTTTACATCAGCGGAGCAGAGTAGAGCAGAGTAGAGTGAGTGAATGAGTGAGTTTTATAAGATGTTCTGAATCTCTATGGGAGATATGCATTACGAATTACAAGTACAAGCTGTGTGGTCTCTTCCTTATATACTCAAAGCAATCTCGTATCGTAAGTCTATATACAAAAATACACAATGGTTGGTTAAGGTAAGGTAATTTTGTCATTCAAGCAAATGTCTTTGTGTCTCTTTTTATGCCTCCTCCTCTTCTTCTTCTTCTTCTTGTCTATACTCATAAATCAAATACTAGAGAGTTCAACCTCGAGATTCTGTTGCAAACGCCGCCAGCCACACACACCATGGCCAGCCACAGGGCTTTGGGCTTTCTTCAAAAAATTACAGCACTGCAGCTATGATATCGTTTCAATGGCATATATTGGGGCGTTCTTAAAGGCTTTATTTTTTTTCTTACTTTTGTTTATCTGTCTGACTTTGATGGTTATCGATTTATTTGTGTGTTAATTAGTTATGATTACTACTACACGCCTTTAAGGAGACGCAATTCTCACTGGGCACAGTTTTTACATTTGTCAGTACAGTGCTATGCCTTTAAAACATTTTCGTGGTTACACATTCCTATGCTGGTTGCAGTGGAAGAGTGAGTACTAGCAGTAGTGGTGATATATCAGTCATGGTGGCAGTGTTAGTAGCAGTTGTACTCATGGCACTGAATCCACGCACATGGAGGAAGGTAAGTGGTTTCATAGAAGGTTTCTTCTCATTTGGATTTGTATTTTTCGAAACTCAACTGCATTTTTCTTTCTAAATAAAACTCTACAGGGTATCGTTTTTTTTTTTTGTTATAACAAATATACATAAAATATAGTTGAATTATTATATGAAAAAAATTTTTTGTTTGTTGTATATAGCGTAGATATTTTAGGTTTTTTTTTTGAGAAATTAAAGAAAATATTTTCATTATTATTATGTTGAGATTTTTTTTTTTGATTTTTTGCTTGAATCTTTTCTTTTAAATGGTCACGAAAAGGGCCAACAAGCAATTATTTTTTTTACTTACGTCTTGACGAGATCTTTTATGGTCCGAGGAACGATCGCGAGAGGAGTCCTAAAACAAAACGAAAAAATTTGTTAGTTTTAAAACAAGTTAAAGCGTGCAAAGTTCGGCCAAGCCGAATCTTAGGAATCCACCATCATGGAAAAATTACACAAAATACACTTAGTTGAGCTTTTAGGAGCCGTACAAGGCTAATCGAGATATCGGTTTGTATGGGAGCCATATCAGGTTATAGGCCGATTTGGACAGTACTTGGCACAGTTGTTGGTTGTAGTAATGGAATGCTACGCCCCAAATTTTAACCACATCGGATAACAATTGTGGCTTACAGGGGATAAAGATGTCAAATCGCGAGATTAGTTTACATGAGAGCTATGTTAGATTATAGACCGATTTGGCCCATGCATGGCACGAGCGTTGGAAGTCGTAACAGAACACTATGCGCAAAATTTCAACCGATTCGGACGACTTGTAGGCGATTAAGAATTCAAGTCGAAGGACTACTTTATATGGGAACCTTATCCAAAACTGACCGGGAAAAGTAGACTTTACAGGGTGCACCCTGGATTATTTTTACATTTTGCTTCGCTACGGGAGTATAGTCACACTGAATATGTTGCAAGGTGCTGTGTGAACATAGACAGCAGTGGGTCACAAGCCTCGTCAACGGACTATGTGATTCCCCCGACCTCTTGCGTGCGTATACTGGCGCACGGCAGTATCCCAGCCCCAACAGCAGCATCCCAGTCCCAATATTGCCAGGCCAGTGCCGGAAGTGTATCATTTTTGCATTTGAAATGCAACGGTCTCCGAGGCAAGATCGACGAGATAGTGGATTTTATGAGTCGGCAGAACATATTGGTCGCAATGATTCAGTAGACAATGCTAACCAACACCTGCAGCTTGCACAGTTCTCACGGATATAAGGGGGCTACATAAGGATCGCTTAAGGAATGGATGTGGGAGATTGGCCTTCGCGATACACCATTCCGTGCAGTATAGACCCATCTCACCTGCACGAGATTACAGGCTAACATATTGTACAATGGTTTCACTGTAACCGGTGCATGGAGTGGGTAGATTTCCGATCATGCTCTGGCCTCACATCACTACGGGAGTACAGTCATTCTGAATATGTTGCAAGGTGCTGTGCGAACATAGCCAGCAGTGGGTCACAAGCGTCGTCTTCGTCGCCTTCTGCGTCCTCGTCGTCGGACTATGAGACCCACCGACCTCTCCCGTACGACAATATACACAACAGCAGCATCCCAGTTCGAATATTGCCAGGCCAGTGCCGGGAAATGTATCATTTTTGCAACTAAAACTGCAACGGTATCCGTGGCAAGATCGATGAGATTGTGATATGAGTCGGAAGATCATATTGGTCGCAGCGATCCAGGAGCCAAACTGACCGACACCTGCAGCTTGCACCGTTGTCACGGATACAATGTGCTACGTAAGGATCGCTTAAAGAATGCAGGTGGGGGATTGGCCTTCGTGATACACCATTCCGTGCAGTATAGACCCATCACGCCTGCGCCTGGCGCTTGTGACCCCTACATGGAGTTGTTGTTGTAGCCACATGTCTATATGTGGAGGTGGCGATCCTCGTCTAGCTCCTATAGGTGAGCAAGCTCGTTCCGGACCAATCGCCGCCGAAACATGAAGGCCAATGGTTATTTAAAGGCGCCAATAACTCGCCTTGTTATATCGATCTTCATAGGCATTCAGTATTTAAGCAAGAGCCAGTGCCGCCCGGCCTCTCACTGAGGCTCTCCACTCGATACCGCTGATTGGCCGCGACAGCAATTGCAGCTACTCCGTATGGAGCATTCCACTATCCGCAACCTGTGGACGCGCCCGGTAGCTCGCAGCTAAGCTTCGTGACGATTATGGTCAGATAGTAGCCCACTTATGTCGGGCTTGTAAGCGGTATATACACATTGTATAGTTCTATTTCACCATGTAGGGACACAAACTGGAACTTTGCGCTCCGATCTTTGTGGTGTTCATTGCTGTCACGAGAAGCTTAGCTGCGAGCTGCCGGGCGCGTCCACAGGTTGGGAATAGTAAAATGCTCCATACGGAGTAGCTGCAACGGCAGTCGCGGACAATCAGCGGCATCGAGCAGAGAGTCTCAGTGAGAGGTCGGGCAGCACCGGCTCTTGCACAAATACTCAGCGCCTATGATGTTCTACAGGACAAGGCGGTATAATGGCGCCATTAAATAATAAATGGCCACGCTGTTCCCGGGGTGATCGGTCCTTTGGACCGGAATGAGCTTGCTTACCCACAGGAGCTGGACGAGGATCGCCATATCCACATGAAAATGTGGATACAACCACAACATCGTGGGCAAAGTTACGAATGTCATCCGTGGCGCCAAATCATTCAAGGCGTTAGAACCCGACGAAATTCTGCACTTATGCTGAAGAATCTGGATCAACCTAGAGTTGAGTACCTTACAACTGTCCTCGACCTGTCTTTGAACACTCTTATAGTTCCCTATGTCTGGAAAATGGGCTGTGATCCCGCTACTGAAGCTTGCAAAGGACCCGAGTTTAGGGAAGTCGTACAGACCGATCTTCCTTCCCTCACCAGTAGCAACGACGCTTGAGGCATTATTTCCATTCGCCGAACATCAGCATGGTTTTCGAAGACTTCATAGCACAACGTCTGCTTTGCATGGCATCACCGCACACATTTGCCGTGCCTTCAATCAGACCAGGCCATATGATAGGACGTTATTCGTGCCACTGAACCTATCGATAACATTTGACACGGTCAGCCATGCCAAACGATTTGACAACATGGCCAACACGTCCATCCAGCCAGGACTGAAACACTGGGTCATAATTTATTTGTGTTGTCGCCAGTCGTTTTGTGGAATTTAGGGATAAGAAATCGAAACCCCGTAGAGTGAAGTAGGGAGTTCCCCAAGGCGGGATGATATCTCCGGCACTGTTTAACACCTACCTATCCTCTATTTTATACCTAGAAGTGGCATAGGGATCACAGCATATACGGACGATACACTTGCGATAGGTTAAACCTTTACCTCAACGAATTTGGCTCTTCTTTCGCTGAATGAGATCTGAGGATATCTGCCCCCAAATCTACAGCCACATTGTTCACTAAATACACTCATGAGGTGGTCTCAACTCCTATAGAGCAAGGATTGATGCAGACGTACAAGATGCATGTCCCGATTGTGACCAGGGATCACACGATACATGTCACCTGTTTAACTGCTCAGCCAAACACACTCGACTCAGACCCAGATCCCTCTGGACGCACCCCATCTTAATCGCAGAGTTCCTGGATCTTGACACTCAACAGAATCAAGCAGACGAAAGATAGAACATAACAAACTGCTACCAGAACAACAACACGAGGTGGCCCCGGCACGGGATAGCTGTGAGCACCGCACAGGCTGGAACTTTGAGGTCCGATCTGTATGGTGTTCATCGCTTTCACAAGAACCTTAGCTGCGAGCTACCGGGCGCGTCCATATTTTACAAAGTCTAACGACGAGGACGCAGAAGGTGACCACGACGAAGCTTGTGACCCACTGCTGTCTACATTCGACTAGCACCTTGCAACATATTCAGTATGACTATACTCCCATATTGATGTAAGGCCAGAGCAAGTTCGGAAGTGTGCCCACTCCGACACCGACCGATGTTGGAGTCAGTTCTGGCAAACCGACCAGAAGCCTGCGCAAAAGGCACTCCGGCATATGCCTCTCCCATGATGAAAAAAGGACGAACACGTACACTGGGGCGGCAGCCCTTACCGATGATGATTCCATCGGGTCAATCCGGTGCGTACAACCGGCTGCCATGGGATTGGCTTAAGTTTATGTCCATAGTGGCATGGGGCGTATTAATACCCACACCCCATTTTCAACCTAAGCTACTGGCTTTTGGACTCGTTTAGAGTTTTTCGAGCAGTGGCCTTCGCAGCCCCGAAGTCACTGAAGGCGATGTCTATGCGAGGCGGCGGCCTATTGGACTGACGCTGTATACGTAACGACGATTAATGCTATAGCTTCGGGCCACCTAAATCTAAATCTAAATCTAAATTCGATACTGGCTAGAAGATGGAAAAAGCTTATTCATGCAGCCAAGCTCCCCCAAATTCCCGAGCCTTCAAATAATGGCGCTGAACAAGACTCATGACAGAGCTAGGCAGGAATTCATGGCTGATAAGCGCGAATCGTGCTACGAAATCTGAGAGCCCTGTCCTGTACAAATACTTGGTCGGGTGGAAGCAATAAACGGGCGAGTGCGACGTGGACTGGTCCTGAGAATTACCGAAAGCCAAAAGCCTTGTGTCCTGGCTGGACTCATATCAGCGAAGTCATTGACGTCGCGACGGACACACTTTTGTGTCACTTCCCCCAAATTGCGAGAAAACACAAAATAATGGGTGAATACATCTTTCCGTACCTGGATTCCTTCCAGACACTTGGTTATCTAGTCATTCTAGAGTTCTCTAGAGTTGACTAGCTGTATCAAACTTTTAAAAAAGAAATTACCCCGGCCTGCCTGGTTTCCTACTTTTTTGCTGGGGTTCATATCTATCTTCGTTCCCCCATCTTCTTTTTCCCTTCTATCTTTTTCTAGGGCGAACTCAATGGGACTAAGGAATCAGAGTGAAGCGGCTAACAATTGAGGTTGCAGTCGCCATCCTACCTAAGTTAATCTAGTGACGGTTGAGCACATTTTGTGTCACTGCCCTGCAAATTCATTAGAATGTTGCTAGAAATTTATTTCCGTTGTTCAAAAATTTCAGCGTTGGATATCCCTTAATTCTGGTGACATTTGTGGGATGTTTAGACCAGTAGAACATCTTTACGAAGAAGCCAAGCAGCATGACGTTCAGGCTGGACAAAAAACGAGGTCCCTTATCATCGAGCTAAAACCAAAATAGGACAGCAAAAGTAGACAGCAATCATTGTGATGCTCACAGCTATCCCGGCACCACACCACACAGGCTGGAACATTGAGGTCCAATATGTGTGATGTTCATTGCTGTCACGAGAAGCTTACCCGTGAGCTTCCGGTTGCGGATAGTGGAATGCTCCATATGGAGTAGCTGCAACGACAGTCGCGGACAATCGGCGGTATCGAGTGGAGAGTCTCAGTGAGAGGCCGGGCAGCAACGGCTCCTGCACAATACTGAGTGACTACGATGCTCGATATGACAAGGCGAGTTATTGGCGCCTTTAAATAACCAATGTCACCATGTTCCCGCGGAGGCCACCGTAGCGCAGAGGTTAGCATTTTCGCCTATGACGCTGAACGCCTGGATTCAAATCCAAAATTTCCAGCGGTGGTTTTCCCCTCTAATGCTGGCAACATTTGTGAGGTACTATGCCATGTAAAACTTCTCTCCAAAGAGGTGTCGCACTGCGGCACGCCGTTCGGACTCGGCTATAAAAAGGAGACCCCTTATCATTGAGCTTAAACTTGAATCGGACTGCACTCATTGAGAGATGTTTGCCTTAGTGGAATGTGGAATTGCATCTTGCACCATTTACCCGCGGCGATCGTTCGTATAGACCGGAACGAGCTTGCTCATCTACAGGAGCTTGACGAGGATCGCCACCTCCGCATGAAAATGTGCCTACAACAACATCAAACAATCATTGATACGAGAGAAGTGTACCCTGTGCTTTAATGCAAAGCTCGTGGCCGAATTTGCCATGCTGAAATTAAGACCATCTCGAACTTAGAGGCTTGGCTTTGAAAAGATCCTATCATTGAGCTGAAAACTTTAATTGGGCGACACTGAATGAGCATTACCGTTAAAGGTTTTTAGAGGAACAAAAACCCACATCAAAAAAAAAAAACAAGCAAATATATAAATGACATCACCATTAGCCATTAATCCTAAAATACATTTGCCACAGCGGTATCATATCTACGTGAAATTATTTCTTCTTTACATAACTGAACAGTGAGAAATATGATAAAAATTTAGGCAGTATGCGCTACCAACATACATAGTCAAATATAGGTAAGGGTTGCTATTCTGAAGCTACCGAATTGCTCTTTGAATAAGCAGTAAGTACAATTTTCATTCCTTGTTAATGGAAAATCTCTCCTGGCTAGAAACTTTTATCAAACTCTTCTTTGGCACACAAAAAAACTTGTTCAAACTTACTGTATTATAGCTACGCTTATGTCCGGAGTCATGACGACTGCTGGTACTGGAATTATTAAAACGATCTCTGCGAGAATCATAGCGACTGCCACTACTTGAGTTGTAACGACCACCACCTCCACTGCCATAACGATCGGACGAACGTCCACTGGATGATTGCATTCGACTACTGCTGTAATTTGATGAACGATACGAAGAGCCTCGATTACTTGAGCTGCCACCTCCGCGGCTTCCATAACCTCTGCTAAAACCGCGAGCCATTTCTGGAAAAAAAAAATAATTACACATATCACTTTTTTATCACACTGGCTTTAAAAAAAAATTAAGTTCTATAAACTGCATCGCCCCCCTCCACTAAAAATGTCATTGATTTGCCAAATGAACGACAGCAAGGAGCCGCATTCTATAAGTGTCAAAGGTTGTGTACACCCAAAACCACAACTTTGAAAAATGCTTTTAAGTATTTTCCCTTCCTTTCACAATCCAAAAACAGAAAATATTTCATACATTTCAATGCAATATCTATAACTTATTGCATTAATATAAAAAAGTACCGAATTTGCATATACATATGTGCTTATTTCACCCCAATTGGTGTGTATCTATTGGCCGGCGTCTTTTTTTCTAACTTGTTATTATCCAATCAATTAACTATTTGTATTCGAATCTAAAATGTAATACAATCAAATTACCTCTCTTGTAGTTATTTATAAAACTTTTAACAAAGCTATGCTTGTATTTATTGGTATATTTTTAATTTCTTTATTGCAAAGCACGCGAAGTTTGTTCTTCACTAATTATTAAGAAATAGAATTTTTCTGCATTGGCAACTCGAGAAAATTCCACTAAAAATGGCGGCATTTGGAGTCACAAAGCAAAACACAATTGAAGCGACGGCCAATCATCAAATGCCATATGACCACTTTGAGATGTAGACTTAACACGTTGAGATTTGACGCACAATCCACTTAATGCCAGTCTGAGGGGTGATCACCGCAATCTTTGTGGTTGTTCAAATAAAAAGTGTTTTTTTAAGAGTTATAGGAAAGTTTTTCAAAAAAAAAAAAACACATAAAATTCAGAATAAGGCATGAAATCTTTATTTGAATCGATAGTACGGTCTATATAATTAAATATTTGAGGATTATATAATGCAAATGTTGACCGTAACTGCGCCTCAAATGGTTCATCCGCTTAGTCAAATTTTGGCATACTCTTTCCAACATTTTGTATCTCGTTATCTCACGAATAAATGCTTCTATGTTGTCTTCCAATGCATCAATTGAAGCGGGCTTGTCTGCATAGACATCATGACATAATTACCAGGTAGTGTACCGTAAACAGCTGAGTGCAATTTTTCTCGCAAAGTGCACCATCGGTCAACTAGTTTTAGTTGTGTGTGTTTTCTATTCATATAAAAACCATAAGGCACGCAAACAACGAAAAATGACGCGAACTAGTAACATACACAATGTCAGAGTTGCATTTATCACCCTTTCGGGTCGACGTAGTACGAGTTAAGGGAGTGGGAGACAAAGGCGCATGCAACACTGTGGATCAGCGAAACGGTCGGTAGGACAGTGAAAATCGAATGGGTAGGTCCAGATCGTGAGAAGACGAGGAAGTAAGCAGGAGGTCAGTAGAGCTCATTTATGTTAAATTGATGCTGCAAGTGATAGCATGTGTAGGGCGTGCAGGGAAGATGATGAAACGTTGGAGTATTTCCTATGTCATTGCCCGGCTTGCGCGGGTACTTAGGTGGGGACACAATACCAGACATGAACCAACTCAGGGGAGTGGTATGGAAAACAATTAAGGATTTTGTAAGTAGCACGGAATTCCTAACTAAGATTTTCTTTTTCAAGGTTACTTTTTTAGTATTAAGAGCGCACAACAAGCTGATTGCTGGCTTAGGATTTTGTCCATAGTCGACAAAAAACCAGTGGTAACCAGAAGCCAAAGAAGTATGATTAAACCCTTTCCTGCAGAGTTTCCCCTGTAATGCGTTTATAATTCGACCTTTAGGCGGCATATCAACACAATTCGCCAATTGAAATGAATCCTCATTTCCACTAATACGCCATATATTGGGTTGCCCAAAAAGTAATTGCGGATTTTTTAAAAGAAAGTAAATGCATTTTTAATAAAACTTAGAATGAACTTTAATCAAATATACTTTTTTTACACTTTTTTTCTAAAGCAAGCTAAAAGTAACAGCTGATAACTGACAGAAGAAAGAATGCAATTACAGAGTCACAAGCTGTGGAAACATTTTCACATCCGATACGAAAGCGTACTCGATGACGGATGTGTTAATTAAGCCCCAGGTATAAAGGTTGGGACACACCTATCACTTCCAGGATTGATTTCTACCCTCATAACGGCAAATATAGGAAAGCTAGGTCCATACTCAACATCATAGTTTGCCATGATGGCAAACAAAACCCTGTAATCTTGATCCCATAATTTCTGGTCAAATGTTAAAGTCAAAATAGAATGAGTGCGTTGAGCTTTGTTTTTGAGCATCGCGTTGCAACAATGCAACTCTACGCCCAACTTCCACAAAAGCAACGCGGAAAAGTTAAAAAATGTTAAACTTTAACGCGTGAACGCAAGTTATATTCATTTACAGACAGTGGCAGTTGCCCAACAACAAAATATTGAGTGCACTATCTGTCAAAATTGGTGATTAGTGCAACTCTGATTTTGTGTATGCTACTAGTTCGCGCCGCTTTTCGTTTTTTGTGTGTGTTATGGTACTTAATAATAATGCACACACACACACACAACCAAAACTCTTGACAGATAGTGCACTGTACTAGTGCGAGAAAAAATTGTATTCAGCTTTTTACGGAACACTACCTGGTTGTTGTAGTTGTTGTAGCAGTTTGTTGTGTTCCATCTTTCGTCTACTTCATTCTGTTGAGTATCAAGACCCAGGAACTCTGCGACTAAAATGGGGTGCGTCCCCAGGGATTTGAGTCGAGTGGGTCTGGTCGGCCAGTTAAACAGGTGTTGTGTATCGTGCGGTCCCTGGTTACAATCGGGATATATATCTTACACGTCGGCATCAATCCTTGCTATGTAGGAACGCAATTGAGCCAAAACTACTCTGATTTGCCGGGGGAGGTAAATTTCTTCGGGTGCAATGGGAAGCGTCGTTCTCCAAGAAAAACATTCACCGGTGTCTGCTTGACCGCATCTCCTACCGTGTCTGTTTGACATGCCGCTTGATCTAGAGGTTCTCTCTTGTAGCGCTGAACCTCACTCTGTAGATCTACCTTAAGGCTTCTGGGCGGTGATTATCTATCCACAAGATGACGATTTGGATGGTCTCTGTGATAACAGCCCAAAAGGCATTGTAGTTATGTTTTCGCATTGGTAGGATCTTTGTCTCCTGAAGGAGGTGGTCCACATGAGAACTGAGTAGACAGCCTGTCGCAGTAATTATGCCATGCGTGAACGCGAGCGTCATTCGGTGTTGCCATACGAGAAGTACTTATTTTAGTCGTTAAAGTTAAAAATTATTATTATCATTTGTTTGCACAGTTGCATTTTTCTTCGCGACGCGCAACGTTCTCATTCTGTTTTGGCCTTTATCGCTTAATGTTCAGTGATCCCTAGGTACAGATCTCTGTCGTTGGACTACTACCTTGTGTTTAAATATTCAAATTCATATTTTGACAAATGAAATGTTGTATGCTTTCAAGTAGGTCGGGCCTTTCTTTGACATCATATCCGATGTTGCCATACTGCGATAATTGGACTCGTTTTTTGTTGTTGATGTTTTCTTTTGAATGACATTCCCAATAACTCAAAGAAAAATATTGTAGACGGATTAGCAAAGAAAAATATAGTGAAAAATACATTGATTCTGCCTAAAAAAAATCGTGTAATTTGTTTATTCTCAGCGCAAATAAACAACATTTACAATTGTATAGCTTTGAACAATAAAAGAATACTGACATTTTGCAACGGAAGTAGATTTTTTTACGAAAACCATAAACTTTTTTAACTATAGACAAAGAAACTGAAGCAGGCAAAAACTTGCAAGAGGACTAACCATCATCATCATCATCATCAGAAGGAGAAAATACAAGAATTCAGAGAAAAAATCGCAATAAGTACCATAAAAGTGACAAAGTAAAAGTGAAAAGTGATTTTGTTCAAAAGTCCAAGGCAAAGTAAAAAAAAAGAAAAACATCGAAAAAATTGACAAGGTGTTCATCATCGAACAGACAGACACACAAACAAGAATCCAATTGGGAAAAGTGTAGACGGAGCGAGCGACACCCACCTTTGAATACATTTTACGTATCGCTGCGGAAGGACCTTGTTACTTTGTTCGAGTGCGTACGTGCATGTGTATTGTTGCCCTGTGCAAAAGACATTCCTTTGGGTGTTGTTCTATTGCCGGGTTCAGACTTTGCCAATTTTGGACAATTTCTTTTTTTTTCTTCGAAGAAAAGAAGAAGCCAAAGTTTTACATTGGTGCGTGCGTGCGTGCGTGTGCGTGTGTGATAGATAGAATCTAAGCCGAATTTGCAAGGCTATCGAAAGAAACATGGCCAATACCCTGGAGGAGCAACAAAGTCTGCGTGAATGTGAGAATTACATTCAATCCCATGGCATACAGCGTGTGCTTAAGGATTGCATTGTGCAATTGTGTGTCAGCCGGCCCGACAATCCCATACAATTTCTTCGACAGTATTTTCAAAAACTAGAAAAGGTAAGTGATTGCGTTCCCCCCACCCTACTCACTCCATCTATGCTACACATGTTTTCTACACAATCAAAGCATTTAATTGTTTTTAATTGTTATGTCATTTAGAATTTTGCTTTTGCGTATCTACCGCTTTGTAACAAGGGCAGTTTGAGAATTTGTCGTTGGTGAGATTCACAGACTTTACTTGAAAAATAGTCTGATGTCTATGGGACCAAGGGTTTGTGGTGCTGCCAAAACTCGAAGCTCCACACACCCCCAAACATTGTGGTTCCGCAAACGAGACATACTTATGGCGTTGCATTATGGTAATGAATGGAAACGTCTTTGGCTGGTTATAGACACTTGCGACAAATGTTGTCTGCCTGATCAAAATACGTTTCAGCAGGCGGAAATCCAAACTATCGTGGCAATAGAGATCGATTAACGCCTGCACCATATGTGGTAGGCTCGGCACGCGTCATAGGGTGAAGAGCCACAATGAGGTGTTCATAGTTATCCCTAGCACCAAATCTTTTGAGCAGAGAAGCTCATTTGAGAGTCATCGGCCACGTCCACAGGGTTGGCATCAGACACTCGAACCTTTAAATAACCATCATGTTCTCACAGCCCGGCAAGAGACGACTGTGGGCATCCCATGGGTTGGAACTCTGAACTCCGATTTGTGTGGTTGTTGCAGCAGTTTGTTGTGTTCTATCTTTCGACTGCTTGATTCTGCCAAGACCCAGGAACTCTGCGACTAAGATGGTGGGCTCTGGGTCTGAGTCGAGTGGTTCTGGCTGGGCAGTTAAACTGGTGACGTGTATCGTCTAGTCCCTGGTTACAATCGGGACATACATCTTGCATGTCGGCATCAATCCTTGTTGTTGTTGTATCAGTGTGTGGTACACCGAGGCGGCAGTCCGTGCCGATGAGGGTTCCATCAGGTCAATCCGGTATGTACAACTGGCTGCCATGGGATTGTGCATCAATCCTTGCTCTGTAGTAGTTGAGGCGGCTGCATCTGCCGGAACGTATTTGAGCCAGAATTACTCTGGTTTGCCGTTCTCTAAGGATTACATTCACCCGGTAGCCATTTACCGTATCTGTTAGGCCTGCTTGATATGCCGCTTGATCTAGAGGTTCTCCCTTGCAGCGCTGATCCTCATGCTCTAGGTCATATAGATCTACCTAAAGGTTTCTGGGCGGTGGATATCTATCCACAAGATGATGATTTAGATGGTCTCTGCGATAACAGCCCAAAAGGTATTGCTTAGACAGGATGTAGTTATGTCTTCGCACTGGTAGGATCTTTGTCTCCCCATGGAGGTATTCCACATATCAACTGAGAAGACAGTCCGTCGCAGTTGGGAGGGCGGCATTCTGACAGATCTGAATATTATTCCACTGCGTGTCACAAAGTTGACGAGACTACACTGGCGCTGCCTAACTTACCACAGACCGGTCAATTGCTTTGTACATGGTCACCAAGGTTTCTTTGTCTGCAGCACTTGGGGTGCAACGGCACCGGTTTCACCTCACCGACACCGACCGATGATGGAGGCAGTTCTGGCAAACCGAACAGAACCAGGGTCCGGGGTTTTTTTCAATCACGGGATGTGCCTCTCTCATGACAAAAAAGGTTCGAACACGTATACTGAGGCGGCATCCTTGCCGAAGAAGGATTCCATCGGGTCAATCCGGTGCGTACAACCGGCTGCCTTGGGACTGACTGTTGTTGGTGTAGCAGTGTGTTGACAACGAGGCGGGAGCCCTTGCCGATGAAGGATTCCATCGGGTCAATCCGGTACGTATAACCGGCTGCCATGGGTTCATCGTCATTTGAAGAAGATTAGCTGCGAGCTACCGAGCGCATCCACAGGTTTCGGATAATGGAGTGCTTCGTATACGGACTAGCTGCAATCGCAGATGCGGACAATTAGCGATTTTGAGGGGAGAGTCTCAGTGGGAGGCCGGGCGGCACCGGCTCTTGCTTAAATACTAAGTGCCTATGATGCTCGATATGACAAGGCGAGATATTAGCGCCCTAAACTAAACCCCGCGGCGGTCTGTGCTTTGAACTAAAACGAGCTTGCTCATCCACAGAAGATTCGACGAGCATCGCCACTTCCTTGGAAATGTGGCTACAACAACAACAACAATGTGTCTGTATTTGCTCGTCACTGATTTAAAGTACCTTGCTCAAGTCTTTCTTCTAAACCTAATTTAGCGATGATCAGAGAAGGAGTACTCCATGGAGTCCCTCCATTCCTAAACCTCATGATTAAATTTTCCGAAAATATTGTCACATCTAAAACTTTCTCCCTACTCCTGGTTAACAAAGGTACCGGTATTACCAAGTGTTACTAGCTGAACTGAGCCCGCTCCGCTGCGCCTTCATTTTTAAATAAATAGGAAAAAATTTCCCTTGATTATTTTATTTCTGCTTTTTAAGGCTTTTAGTGAAATATGAAAAAATTCCAAATGCCTCTATTGAATCCTCAAAAAACTCTTGCGGAGGATCTTTTGTCCTTTAATTTTGGATGTTAGGTGGATTACTTTCCTTTAAACCGTTTGAGGAATTTTTGGGGGTCGATTTTAAATTGAATCTCCTTTCCCCATGGTTGGTGTATTTACCTATTTGCAGAATTTTGAAAGAAGGGCGTCGTTACAGACATTGGCTCACAGGTTGTGCCCCATATTTCGATGGTTCGTGAATATTTTCTTGTTTGGGGGTGGATGGAGCGGCCTTAGATACTTGGGCCCAAAAGGCTACATTAGATTCGTGCTTGAGTCCCAAATAAGGTTGTCAAAACCGAAATCGAAACCCCGTTAACCGGTTTCAATTGTCTCCACCGAAATCGGGTTTTAGAAAAATGGTCAGAAACCGAAAAAACCGGTTTTTTGATTTTGGGTTCACCGGTTTTTTTTATTTACCATTATTCAAATATTTCGCTAAATAAGTGTTGCGCTGGAGGCCTCCATCGTAGCGCAGAGGTTACGCCTGGGTTCGATTCCTGGCTAGAACATGAGAAAAAATTTTTCAGCGGTGGTTAGCCCCTCCTAATGTTGGCGTTATTTGTGCGTTACTTTGCTATTTAAAACCTTCTTTGCAAAGAGGTTTCGCACTGCGGCACGCCGTTCGGGCTCGGCTATAACAAGGAGGCCCCTAATCATTGATCTTAAATTTGAATCGGACAGCACTCAGTGATATGTGAGAAGTTTGCCTCCGTTCCTCAATGAAATGGTCATGGGCAAATTTGCATTTGCAAGGGTTGCGCTACATGTAAGACGCGCCACGTTTCGATGGTATTCAGTTTTTAAAATATTATTTTAAGATAATAAAAAAAAAATTGTTAAGTGAAAACCCGGTTTTGCAAAATATCAATATTTTTAGTTAAACCGAAAACCGGTTTTCAAAAAGTCACCAATTTCCGACAACCCTAGTCCCTAGGTCGGTTAAAATGTCCTGTTTGGGAATCATTTGGGGGATAGACGGCCCCTTTGATCACCGTGCTCTACTCTCAAATACTTTTCATTTGAACCTCATATAGCCATGGTCGGTAAATATGCCCGGTTTGGGGGTGTTTTGGGGGTGGGCGGCACTTAGACACTTAACCCTGAAAATGGATATTAGATTCCTACTCTACTCTCAAATTCCTTTTATTTTTAGACCCATATTGACCTGTTCGGTAAAATATTCATTTTGAGGGTGGCTTGGGGATAGGGCGGTCACACAACATTTAACCCTGAAAATAGATACAAGGTTCGTGCTCTACTCTAAAATACCTTTTCTTTAAGCCCCAAATTGCCATGGTTAGTAAATAAGTTCTTTGGGGAGTTGTTTTTGGGTGGACCCCCAGAGCCTTGAACCTGCAAAAATATAAGATTTGTGCTCTACTCTTAAATATCCATATTGCCATGGTCAGTAAAAAGTCTTGTTTGGGGGGCGTTTTTGGGGTTGGAGGTCCACGCCGCGCCAATCCTGGCCTTGCAAATAGATTCAAGATTCGTACTCTACACGTGAATACCTTTTATTTGAGCCCCATATTGTCATGGTCACGAAATAAGTCCTGTTAGTGGGGCGTTTTGGGGCTGTGGTACACCCCCAGAGACATGGCTTTGCAAATAAAACGCATTTTGTAAGACGAAATTTTGTACTCTTTCTTCCAAACATCGTATGTGTCTAAAATTGTTCACCAAAGTCACCAGTATTATAATCTGTTTAAATTTATTGGGTTAGTGTTGTTGGATTCCCAAAGACGGCTCCCCTTGGGCACCGCACCTCAAATTTGGGTACCAAATTTTTACAATATTTGTTTGTTTCTCATTCGAGACGAGCTCAATGATGGGAGGTTGCAAATGGAAAACGAAAGCCAAATATAGTAACACACACCAATCACTTTGGGACGCGTTTCGTCTTTTGGTTAGAAGACTTTTCAACCATATTAGGTGTGATGGCTTCAAGGACCGAGCCACGGTATGCAGTATTTGAATCGTATTAATTGCGAAAACGCATCTATGATACAATTAGCACATTAACCACGCTCGACCTGTCTATTAGCAGTACTTTTTCCCAATGCATGTGATTTTGTGTAATGACAAACTTTTTTTTCTGTGGCAATTACACTTCTTCCGTAATACACATGATTCTGTGCATCTGTTGGAAGTTGTATTAAACGCTAGAAGCTTTCAATACAACGCTAGAAGCTTAGGGTACTATAAGATAGCAAACGAAATTTCGCTTGAATCGTACCAACCATATCCGAGATCTGCTGTTTTTCAAAATTAGGTAAAGGGAGAGAGTTTGTCCTCCTTGAGACATCGAAAAATGAATTACCCTATCTTCACCACGGGACCATTCTGCACCATCTATGAAAGTATCAAGAAAGTTTCACGGAACATATAAACAAACCAACATAAATTAATTTTTTTACCCTACACCACCACTGTGGAACAGGGTATTATAACTTAGTTTTATTGTGACACCCAGCAGGAAAAGAGAAAGATCCATTGGTAAGTATACCGATCGACTCAGAATCACTTTTTGATTCGATTTAGCTATGTCCGTCTGTCTGTCCGTCTCTTCGTGTTAATTTGTGTACAAAGTACGGGTGACAATTTTCGTCCGATCTTCTTCAAATTTTATGTAGGAATTGGAAAACATCTGTTCAGATTTGGATATAGCTCCCATATATATGTTCGTCTGATATGGACTAATATCGTATGTAGTTGGTGGGTCGGTGCCAGACTCTGCCCCAAATGTGTATACCAGATTCGTGGTCAACTCCCAAAGATCTTTCATGTGATACCCATTTCATGACGTTAGACATTCATGCCCGTTTCGGGGGTTTTTGGGGTTGGGGAAGCCCTGTGTACACCTTGGACCAAATTCTTATAACAAATGTGTATTCAACTTCCAAACACCATTCATTTGATACCCATATTATTATTGAGACGTTTTGGGAGGTGGGACGCCTCAGACACCAAGGAATAAATTCTGATGTCAGATTTGGATTATACTTTTTAATACCATTCATTTGATACCCATATTGCCCAAAGCGGTAAAAGTGTCCTATTGTGTGGTGTTTTTAGGGGTGGGGGACCCCCCCAACACTTATCGTGACTTTTTTATGCCAAGTTCCTACCCTACGTTTAAATACCTTTCATTTGATACCCATATTGTCCTAATTGGTAAACATGTCCGTTTGGGATAGGGCGTCCCCCCAGGTAATATGACCCCAAAATTGTATGCCAATTTCGTGTTTTTGGGGTTCCATAAGGTGGCATACAAAGTTTCGCTTAAATCGATGCATACATTTACGAGATTGGCGTTTTTGAATATGGGGGTAAGGGGGAGGGTCCGCCCCCTCTTCGGATAACTAAAAATGTAGTACCCTATTTTCAGCGGGGGCACAAATTCTACTATCTGTGAAAATTTCATAAAAATCGTTTTAGCTTTTTGTTTTGGAGTCTATACGGAACAGACAAACAAATAAATAAACAAAGCGCAAAGGGGAAACCACACCTCATAAACTCCTCCTAAACCACACCTATATGCCGACTATATGTAGCTCAAATGAGAGATCTAATATCCAAACTCTAATGGGTGGACCCTCCCCTTACCCTATTTTCAAAAACGCCAGGTTTCGGAGATGGGTGGGCCGATTTAATCGAAATTTAGATTGTTTATTATAACTCAAGAACAGAAATTTGGTATCCTTATTTAGGGTGGAATAACTAGAGGGCCGAGCCACCTCCAAAGCCCGCCAACTAAAATATAAACCAATAATGACAATATGGGGCTCAAACGAATGGTATTTGAGACTAAAGCATGTATCTGATATATCTCACCTTCAAAAATACTCCATATCTCCATATCTTATTTACCGACCATAGTAGCAGTATGAAGCTTAAATGAAAGCTATTCAGGAGTAGAGCACCAATGTGATATCAACATTGGCGCTAAATATCTGAGGGTCATACCAGCCAGTAAAGGGCTCAGATAAAATAAAATAGTGAAAGAAGGCGCAGCGGAGCGGGCCCTGTCCAGCTAGTGTACATATAAGCTTAGCTCGTTAGTATACAAGAATTCTGTCGGTGCTTGGCCCCGACACTCAAACCACAAAATGTGGTGAGAGTGCGAACTCCTATTACTACCTCATTTCCTGTTTGTTTTGCCATCCTCACCAATCGTTGCAGCTCCGACGTGGGTGGCCATGTCGCAGAGTGAAAGAAGTCGCAGCGCAGCGGATCCTGTCTAGCTAGAGTACATATAAGATTAAGTCGTTAGTATACAAGAATTCAGTCAGGGATTGGCCCCGCTTTTTATTGTAGGTACTGGCCCATAAAATGTGGTGAGAGTGCGAACACCTATTAGTACCTCATTTCCCGTTTGTTTTGCCATCCTCACCAGTCGTTGCAGCTCCGACGTGGGTGGCGGTGTAGCAGAGTCGATAGGAAAATAAAGTAATGCCAGATATGATCAACCGTCTCCCTGTCTCATCATTGTTCCATCCGACTTTGACAACTCTGGTGAAGAATAGCTCAGGTCCTTGGCCGAGTTCCAGTGTTAGCATAGAATAATTGGTTTTTGATATGGTTGAGTCTAGAAGCTTGGTATGTGTAGTCGTCTCGCCCCGCGGAGGTTTACCAGGATGGCCTCAATCATTGATCCTCCACTCCATGGGCTTCTTGGGAGTGGATGATGGTCTGTGTTCTGTTTAGATCCCTGTTCTGTTAAGGCTGCATTGAGTTTCCTGTCACTGCACTGTCTGCTGTTTCAATATTAGGATCTTTGCCTATGTTAGTCTTCCGAATCTTGAGAAAGTCGGTGATGGCACCATTGACCATTGTCGGCTCCCTATTCGTTAGGCTGTACTGATTCTTCTGTCCCTGCACTGCCTGATGTTTCAATATTAGGACCTTTGCCTATCTTAATCTTGCCAATATTGAGAAAGTCGGTGATGGTCTCGTTATCGGCCCCCTGCTCTTCAGTCAGTTTTAAGTCTCGTGTCATTGCTTTGTCTGATGTCTCAATATGGGGTTTTTTTTGCCAATCCTAGTCTTCCCAATCTTGAAGAAGACAGCATTGGTCCCGTAGAACGTCATGCCTTTAGTCTTAGCCAAACTTATAACGGAGACTGTACAATGATCACCACAAGGAGAGTTCCTTCCTTCTTCCTCCTTGTGGAAGACCTCCCACTTCTCTGCAACCAAACCTTGGTTTTGCTTGTCCAAGAATCCCAACATGCGTTCCGTCGCAAGTTTACTGCCCCATCCTATGATGAAGATCGTCGCCTTTGTGAGCTAGGGCATGTCCATCTTCCCCACCAGGTTGCGCCCTTCCAGGGAGCTTTTTGACGGTATCAATACATTCCGCCGACGCAAAACGCAGCGTAAAGATGTCCCCTCTCTACTGGCAGCTCATTATTTGTATGGACCCTCTACTGAAGTCCACAATGTTTGAAAATCCGCTCGTTAACCAGATCCTCCACATGGGACCGATGATTTGGTGGAATCCTACCGGATGCACTGCCGATATTGATGACTGCACAAATCAGCTCATCTCTGTTGTGCTTCCTTGCCACTCTGGTGTAAGAGGGCGGCTCCTTACAATTCTCAGCTACCATCTTTCCCTTCCGTGATAGCTTTGGCCTCCTTTTGGAATTCACAGTTCTCCATGAAAATTCAGGGGCCGTGTGCGCTTCCTTCGTTACTGTTCCGACTTTGTCTCCCTGCGCAGGACACTGTCGGGAGTCTCCATTGCGGGAGGGCTAGCTTGGTTTACCAGAGTACTTGAAAGCGGGGAGCTCTTCTTTTTCAGTGTTTTAGCAGTTTTATGGTCTTCGGGAGATCTGATTCTCTTTCATGTTTCCTTAGAAGTGTCTACAATGTCAGTTCTATCCCTACCAGCCGGTGCATACTTCTCGGGCTCCTTCATCGTGCACCGGATTGCTTTCTTGGTCTTCTTGTGAGTTTAGCAACGCCCTCGCTCACTACTGCCGTCATCCCGCTGATCTCATATTTCGATTCGGCTGCAATGCCTGCAATCATTGACACTGTCGATGTCTGAATCCGAATCGAAAATAGCATCTATACTTAAAGGCTGGGGATGAACTGCGCATGCCTCTGGGTTTTTTCGTCTCTTCCTCATTCGTTAGTTCGACGACTGGTTATAGGCTTCAAGGCACTTACATCTATTGGAGGCTAGGACAACATGCAACAGTCTGATGCCACCACCGCAGAAGTGGGTCTTTGGAGTCGATTTTGAGCCCAGTTCGGAAAGGCTTTAACATTTTTGCGAAATAGGTGATACCTATTCCGAGGTACAGATATTTATGGATTTGGTGGTGGCATTTACGATTCAAATTCATCCCGACCGAACTTAAACCTCTCTCACTTATTACACCCTCCACTATAGGATGGGGGTATACTAATTTCGTCATTCTATTTGTAACTCCTCGAAATATTGACATTTTAAGTCGATCTAGCCATGTCCGTGCGTCTGTCTGTCGAAAGCACGCTAACTTTCGAAGGAGCAAAGCTACGAGCTTGCAATTTTGCAGAAATATATCCTATTAGTGTAGGTCGGTTGGGTTTATAAATGGGTCATATCGGTCCATGTTTTGACATAGCTGCCATATTAACCGATTTTGGATCTTGACTTCTTGAGCCTCTGGAAAGCGAAAATCTTATCTGATTTGGCTGAAATTTGGCATGACGTGTTTCGGTATGACTTCCAACAAGTGTGCTAAGTATGGTGGAAATCGGTCCATAATCTGATATAGCTGTCATATAAACCGACCCGTGGTCTTGACTTCTTGAGCCTCTAGAGGGCGCAATTCCTAACCGATTTGGCTGAAATTTGGCATGACGTGTTTTGTTATGACTTCCAACAAGTGTGTTAAGTATGGTGGAAATCGGTCCATAATGTGATATAGCTGTCATATAAACCGATCTGGGATTTTGACTTCTTTAGCCTCTAGAGGGCGTAATTATTATCCAATTTGGCTGAAAGTTTGAACAACGCTGATAGGTGATACCTATTCCGAGGTACAGATATTTATGGATTTGGTGGTGGCATTTACGATTCAAATTCATCCCGACCGAACTTAAACCTCTCTCACTTATTACACCCTCCACTATAGGATGGGGGTATACTAATTTCGTCATTCTGTTTGTAACTCCTCGAAATATTGACATTTTAAGTCGATCTAGCCATGTCCGTGCGTCTGTCTGTCGAAAGCACGCTAACTTTCGAAGGAGCAAAGCTACGAGCTTGCAATTTTGCAGAAATATATCCTAATAGTGTAGGTCGGTTGGGTTTATAAATGGGTCATATCGGTCCATGTTTTGACATAGCTGCCATATTAACCGATTTTGGATCTTGACTTCTTGAGCCTCTGGAAAGCGAAAATCTTATCTGATTTGGCTGAAATTTGGTGTGACGTGTTTTGTTATGACTTCCAACAACTGTACTTAGTATGGTTCAAATCGGTCCATAACCTGGTATAGCTGTCATATAAACCGATCTGGGATCTTGACTTCTTGAGGGCGCAATTATTATCCAATTTGGCTGAAATTTTGAACAACGCTGAAAAAATCTCCAACGTACGTGTCAAATGTAGTTCGAAACGGTCTATAGCCGGATACAGCTCTCATATAAACCGATCTCCCTATTTTACTTATTGAGCCTCAAGAGGGCGCAATTCCTATCCGATTTGGCTGAAATTTGGCATGACGTTTTTCGGTATGACTTCCAAAAAGTGTGCTAAGTATGGTTTAAATCGGTTCATAACCTGATATAGCTGTCATATAAACCGATCTGGGATCTTGACTTCTTTAGCCTCTAGAGGGCGTAATTATTATCCAATTTGGCTGAAAGTTTGAACAACGCTGAAAAAATCTCCAACGTACGTGTAAAATGTAGTTCGAAATGGTCTATAGCCGTTACAGCTCTCATATAAACCGATCTCCCTATTTTACTTATTGAACCTCAAGAGGGCGCAATTCCTATCCGATTTGGCTGAAAGTTTGAACAACGCTGAAAAAATCTCCAACGTACGTGTCAAATGTGGTTCGAAACGGTCTATAGCCGCATACAGCTCTCATATAAACCGATCTCTCTTTTTTACTTATTGAGCCTCTAGAGGGCGCTGATTTGGCTGAAATTTGGTGTGACGTGTTTTGTTATGACTTCCAACAACTGTACTTAGTATGGTTCAAATCGGTCCATAACCTGGTATAGCTGTCATATAAACCGATCTGGGATTTTGATTTCTTGAGCCTCTAGAGGGCGCAATTATTATCCGATTTGGCTGGCGATTTTACAACGGTTTCTCCCATGACCTTCAACATACGTTTCAAATAGGGTCTGAATCGGTCTTTAGCCTGAAACACCACAACAGAGATACCGGGAAAAGAACTCGACAAATTTGATCCATGGTGGAGGGTATATAAGATTCGGCCCGGCCGAAATTAGAACGCTTTTACTTGTTTTAAATAATGACTCACCTGTTGCCACTGGGTAGTACTCATATGGCAGACTAAGGGACATAGTACAACCTACTATTGTGTCTTTTGATATCATAGCCAAAGGACGACTGATTGGTTTTTGATTTGCCAAAGGATTAAAACTGCAAGCATGTTGTTCTTGTTTTAGAAATTGCCATTATTTGACAAATCTGCTCTATATTGCCCAGAGGTTTTATTACGTGTCTATGACTAATTTTTCGAAAAAGAAACAAAGAATAATGGAAATAAGAGTGTTTGCCAGATAAGGCATGACATCAAAAACGCAAACAAAGTATCGGGACATATAAAGGAAAGTGCATTCTACTTGGCTTATCCATAGGGCAGTTTTGTTGGTTGTCCTGATCCTTGAAACCCAAACAAAAAAAAATGGAACAGTGTGGCGCAAAAGAAGGCAAAAAAGAAATTACAACCAACTAC
The DNA here is from genome assembly GCF_963082655.1 of Stomoxys calcitrans. Lineage (NCBI taxonomy): Eukaryota > Metazoa > Arthropoda > Insecta > Diptera > Muscidae > Stomoxys > Stomoxys calcitrans. Next base: position 200,981,127 of record NC_081552.1, read on the forward strand.
CTTATGAGAACCGTGTCACTATTTATTCTCTGAGAAGATGAGTACTTTTATTTGTCAAACACTGTATAAATCACATGCATATGGATGAAGGAATAAACGAGTGAGCAAAATACGTTCAATATCAGCTAAATATTTACAATCAAACGACCGGACAAACAAAAGAGCAAACCCAGAAGATAGAGTCATTCATAATAGTCGAGTTTTAACATACCAATATCTGTGAAATATCCGTGTTTTTTGCAATAAAACTGGCTGAACCGGGCCCGCTCTGCTGCGCCTTCTTTTACTTTATGTGGACCAAAACTATCCTTTGATGTTGGATTTAGAGTTTGAGGAACCATGGGTGTGTGGAGATATGGTTCGTGGACTAAGAATTCTGGGATTTAAACTTCTCAAGGGTATGGGGAATGGGAGATACAGAGCCTGTATAGAGTAGTCTAAATGTTTTTCTTCTTCCGTCGCTAAGCACTGAAGATTTAGTAGTAGCCAGCCTTGAAATAAAAAAGTCTCAATACTGGCTGGCTTCCCTGTATATGGCACACGATTCAGAAATGCCGCCTTCAAACCTTAAGTCGCTGGTTGAAGACGCTTCTGTAGGTAAGAAGAGCCTCATTGTAGGAAGTGATGATAATGCACATCACCAGATATGGGATGTCAACGAAAGGGGTGAGCTGCTTATTGAATATATTATAAATTGCAATCTGGGGATTTGTAATAAAGGGGATAAACCGACCTTTATAACCAGGAACAGGCAGGAGGTACTAATGGATGAATATGCGACTGGGTTGTGTTGGATGACCACAGCTTCTCTGATCATCGTTATATTCGTTTCAGCCTTGGAGAAAATACTGCAGAAGTGGTCCCTCGACTAAACAGAAGAAAGGCGGATTGGGATAAATTTCGGCACAAATTCTGCACGTCTATTCCTTTTAAGCCAGAAAACGAAGGCCCTGAATGACTGGCTTGTGTCAGCATGTCCTAGTGTCAAGCCAAGGGACAAACAGCGACCGCCATGGTGGACCCCAGATCTGGTTGGTCTAAGGAAGGACTGCGAAAACTCTTCAACAGACCAAAAGGCCCAAGAGCCACACGAGTGGGCTACCGAAAGTTGTCAATATAAGGCTGGACTAAGAAAATAAAAGGGCCAGCTGAGAAAGGCTCACAATAAATCCCGGGTAGAATTCTGCAGCTCCGTGGAGTATACATCTGAGGCCTCTAAGCTAAGGAAGATTCTGTCCTCGAGACCTATTACGGTGGGGTATATTCAGAAGTCAGAGAATGCATGGACAATGTCTAGTGAGGAAACAATAGAACTACTCGTTGATGCACATTTCCCAGGGAATTCTCCAACGGACAACATGGCGCCAATAAAGTAAATCCATCGTCAATTATGAAGAAGCTGGAGTTTCTCGGCATCAACACTACCGTAAGAAAGTTTATTAATAACCAAAAAATGTATTACGGCAGGTTTCGGATCTGTGGATCTTAAAAGATGGGTCAGTAGAGGAACTCCTCAAGGAGGTATACTCTTGTCTCTGGAAGAAAATAGTGTAAAAGTGGTCAGCGTATGCTGATGACGTGGCAATTGCGGTTAGGGGAAAGTTTTCCAGCACTCTTAGAGATATACTTTACGGAGCTCTACGTGCAGCAGCAAAGTGGGCTACCGAAAGTTGTCTATGTATAAATACGTGCAAGAAAGAAGTAGTTCTTTTTAGCCGGAGATACAAGATGCCTACGGGGGAACCTGTCTTCTCGGGAGGAGAAAATGTTCCATTTACAGAAAGTGCAAAATACCTGGGTGTTTGGTTGGACAGGAAATAGAACTTCAAATCCAACATTTTGGAAAAGGCAAGAAACGCCAACCTTGCCCTATACACCTGCAAGAGAGCCATTGGCAAAAGTTGGGGGTTTTGACAGTGTATCATGCATTGGGTACATACTGCAGTTATCAGACCTATAATGCTATATGGTATTGTGGTCTGGTGGACGGCGCTTCAAAAATTCACCTACTGCTCAATACTTAACCGGATCCAAGGAATGGCTTGTTTGTGCATCACAGCCGCACTGAGGACGACACCATCTGATGCACTGCATTTAATGCTACATCTTATGCCTCTGGACATTGTGGCTACCCAAATTGCGGCCGCCACTGCCTTGATGTTAAGAAGCTTTCTCATTGGTCATGTGGCGGCCACTGTCACTGCGATATCCTCGATACAATATCCGATGTTCCAGGCAGTGCGGATTGCACCCTCCCTGAGCCGCTCTTCCTGATAGAACCGATTGGAAGTACAATATCCCTGGTAACAGAAGTTAAATAGACTTTCTATACGGATGGTTCCAAACTAAACGACCAGGTGGGCTTTGGGGTGTACTCCAAAGATCTGGAACTGGTGATATTGAAAAGGTTACCCGACCACTGCAGTGTGTATCGAGCGGAGATCCTCGCAGTTAAGGAAGTGGTGGAATGGCTAAGATATAAATCAATAGGACGATCGGCATAAATATCTTCTCAGACAGCCAGGCAGCCATTAAATCCCTGGAGAACGTATTTCTGAACACAAAAACCGCCCTCGACTGTCGCAGATCTCTCAACGAGATGGCTGAACAGTTCAAAATTCACCTATTCTGGGTGCCGGGCCACAGAGAGATATCCCAGGGAATTGTAAAGCGCACGAGCGAGAATAGGAACTACCCTACACATACCAAGGATACTGAAATCTGTGGGTATGCCTCTAGCGACATGTAAGCTAAGTTTTCAGGACCAGGCCCGAAGAACAACGAATGATAGATGGTCACAAAGAGGGGGCTGTGAGCATTCCAAAACTATGTGGCCTAATCTAGACCTGAAGAGGTCTACCGCTTTGTTGTCATTGGCTAGAACAGACGTCTCAGTCATTGTGTCCTTCACGACAGGTTACTGTCTAATCGGAAAACATGCTGACAGATTGAAGTTTGCCAACAACAACTTTTGCAGAAGCTGTGAGGACATCAAAGAAGAAGAGACTATAGAGCACCTTCTGCGTGTGTGTCCCGCACTAGCAGTCAGAAGGAGTTCCACTTTAGGTTCTCATTTTTTTGAGAACCTGTCTGATTTAACGGATGGGAACATTTGCAAGTTATTGGGCTTTTTAAAGCGATCTGGATGGTTCAACGGTAGGAACTAGAAGGCATCTTCCTCCTTCTGTTTCTGTGGTATCACAATGGACGAAAACGTCTGAGTCATGGCAGATTGCCACTTAAACCTTACCTAACCTAGAGTTTGAGATCCCGGTGAAAATAGGGTGCAACATTTTTGGATATCCGAAGGGGGGGGGGGGGTGCGTACCCTCCCCCTTACCCTCATTTTCAAAAACGCCAAATAACGGAGATGGGTGCACCAATTTAAGGGAAATTTTGTATGCCACCTTATGGTACCCCAAAAGAAACGAAATTGGCACAACATTTTGGAGTCAATTAACCTGGGGAACGGCCTATCCTAAAATCCACCCGAACGGACATGTCTATCGATCGGGACAATATGGCAAATGTCAAACTAAGTGTCGAGGGGGTTCCTCACTCCCAAAAACACCACCCAACAGGACACTTTTACCGCTTTGGGCCATATGGATTTCAAATGATAGGTATTTAAAATACAAATCTGACATAAAAATTTGTTCCTTGGTGTCGGAGGGGCCCACCCCCCAAAACCCCCATCAGCACATATTTATCGATTGCGACAATATGGGACTCAAATGAAAACTATTTGGGAGTTAAATACGAATATGGTATTTAAAGTTAGGTGCAAGTACTTAGGAGGCCGCCCCAGGTCCAAAACCATCCCAAAAGTAGCGCCCAAAATCAAAAGTGAACCGATCGGGACAATATAGGACTTAAATAAAAGGTATTTTGAGAGTAGAGCATGAATATGATATTTAAAATTAGGTCCAAGTACCTAGCGTGCCGTCCAAAGCCCAAATTCCGATCCAAAGCCCAAGTGGACCGATCGGGACAATATGGGACTCAAGTGAAAGGTTTCCGGGAGTAGAATACGAATATAGTGTCAAAATTGGATCCAATTAATAAGGGCGTCGCACCAAGAGTACCGCCAAAATAAAGTGGACCGATCGGGACAATATAGGACCCCAATGAAAGGAATTCGAGAGTGGAGTATGAATATGATATTAAAAATTGAATCCAAGTATCTAGGGAGCCATCCCAAGTGAACCGATCGGGACCATATGCTACTCCAATGAAAGGTATTCGAGAGTAGGGAAGAAATATGATTATCGAATATTAAAATTGCGTGTAATTACCAAGGGGGCCGCCCAGAACCAGACCATCATGGCAATATGAGACTCAAATGAAAGGTTTTCGGGAGTAGATTACGGTGCTAATGAAGGCGCAGCAGAGTGGGCTAGTAACAATATAAATGCCTTCATCTGAATCCCATATTATCTTCATAGGTCTATGAATTCGCTCGAAGATTGATGGGTCATTTAAGTTTGGATGTTAGATGTACTCTATACTTAAAAGACTTTATTTGAGCCCGATAGAAGTGGATATCAATTTCGTGCTCTACTCCCCGATATCGTTCATGTGAGCCAAACATTGACATGGTCGGTAAATATGTCCGATTTAGGAGTGTTTTGGGAAGTAGGGTGGACCCCCAAAAACTCGGCCCAGAAAGTATATCAGCATCGTGCTCTACTCTTAAATATTATTTATTTGAAACCCATATTGCCGTTGGCCTCAAAATTGGATATCAAATCCGTTTTCTAATCTCAAAGTCCGGTTTGGGGTATGGGGCCAAATAACTATCAATATCGAACTGTACTCTCTTTGGAACCTTAATTGTCATGGTGAGCAAATACGTCCTATTTGGGCGTTGTTATGGTGTTGGGACGTCCCCCAGACAGTTTGTCCCCAATGTTGATATAAGATCGTGATCTACTCCCTTTCATTTGAGTCCCATATTTCCGTCCGGTTTGGGGGGTGGGGTGGCCACTCAGAGACTTGGCCTGAAAATATATATCAGATTCGGGTTCTTCTATAAAATAAATGGTGATTTTTTAGCTATTATCATTTTGGCAACACTGGTTTAAACAGCTTACGCACAATTCGTGTTTCGCTTCACCGTCAAAAATTTTCAGTTTGGTCTATAATTTAACCATAAATCATCTTACAAACCAACAACGCTAGCAAATTATGGAATTTTATTATCAAAATGCATGCTCTGTTAAGATTGTTCAGAAAGTTCAAATTGTGTTGAGCGACGAAGCTCATTTTTGGCTCAATTGGTACATAAATAAGCAGAATTGTCGATTTTGGAGTGAAGATCAGCCAGAAGCACTGCAAGAGCTACCAATCCATGCTAAACAAGTAAAAAGGCGTTAAGTTCTGCCGGGCCGAACTGTGGATACCCACCACCTCGGGTATATATGTAAACCACCTTTCATCAAAATTCGGTGAAAATTTCATACCTTATACTCATATACCTCATACCGATCTGAACTATATACGACACTTATGCCGAACATAAGTCACTGTGTCAAATTTCAGTGAAACCGTATTATAAATGCGCCTTATATGGGGCCAAGACTTTATATATCAAGATATAGTCCGATGTAGCCCATCTTCGAAAAAAGAATCTGTGCAAAATTTCAGCTCAATGTCTCTATTTTTAAAGACTGTAGCGTGATTTCAATAAACAGACGGACAGACGGACGGACATGTCTAGATCGTCTTAGATTTTTACGCTGATCAAGAATATATATACTTTATAGGGTCGGAAATGGATATTTCGATGTGTTGCAAACGGAATGACAAAACTGAATATACCCCCATCCTTCGGTGGTGGGTATAAAAAAGTCACAGTTTGGTGCGGTTTATGGGCTGGTGGCATCATTGGACCGTACTTCTTCAAAGATGGTGCGAACTGTAACGTAACAGTGAATGATGAGCGCTACAGTGAAGTGATATCCATCTTTGTTTTTGCCCAAAATGCAAGAGTTTGACTTGCATAAAATGCGGTTTCAAAAGACGGTGCCTCAGGCCAAACATTTTATTTCACGTTCGAGACCGGTCAATTGGCCGTCTAGGTCGTGCGATTTAACCCCTTTGGACTATTTTTGTGGGGCTATGTTAAAGCTCATGTCCACACAGACAAGTCCGCTTCAATTGACGCATTGGAAGACAACATTGAAGCATTTATTCGTGAGATACCGGCTGAAATGTTGGAAAGAGTATGCCAAAATTGGACTAAACGGATAAAGGCGCAGATACGGTCAACATTTGCATGCAATGATCTTCAAACATTAAATTATATAGACCGTACTATCGATTCAAATAAAAATGTCATGCATTATTCTGAATTTGATGTGTTTTTGTTTTTTTTTTGAAAAACTTTCCTATAGCTCTTAAAAAATCAACTTTTAGTATGTTGACCGACACTCATTTTTTAATTTTTTTTATGATGAGCTCCAAAAAATAGTGAAATGCTCTAAAAATTTAAAAATCACACATTTATTATAAGCCACAGGTCATATTTGTTTAGAAAATAAAAACTGCCTATTAATCACTAAGGAGCGAAGCAAACAAGCATAGGTGTAAATGTAAATGAATTTTTATGTATATATGAGTGTGTGCACATCCATATGTATGTATGTTCTCATCTTTGACATACTGACAAGGTGCTAAAAGCAGGTAAATGTTTGCATTGTGAAAAGGCCTTTGGAGAAAACAAAATTAAATTTGATATGCCTTTTTGTCAACATTTGGTTAGAAATTTTGTCAAAATTTGATTTTCATAAAAAACTAGCCGAACCGAGCCTGATCCGCTGCGCCTTCTTTCACTCTCTAATACCATTTTAGGGTGGGGACATTTCGCCCCGAATGTGGATATTGAATTCGTGTCACTGTAGCATATGACGCTGAACGCCTGCGTTCAAATTCTGGCGAGAACATCGGACAAAATTTAAAACGGTGATTGTCCCCTCTTAATGCTGGCGACATTTGCGAGGTACCATGCCATGCATGGCCATGCAAAAAAAACTCCGCAAAGAGATGCCGCACTGCGGTTCAGACCCGCTATAAAAAGGTCCCTTATCATTGAGTTTAAACTTGAATCGAAAAGCACCCATTTATGTGTGAGAAGTTTGACCCTGCTGGATTTCTGAACAAGTATTTTGACCCCACTGCCTTTCTTTTGAGTCCTATATTACCGTATTGGTATTTATTTTCGGATTAGGGGGTATTTCGCCGACGGGGTGGCCACCCAGACACTTGGCTCTTAAAGTGAATATCAACTTTCATTAGATTTTATATGAGCTCCATATTGACATGATTGGTAAATAAGTTCTGTTTGAAGGTGTCCGAAAATGAGTATCTATTTACCGAAAATCAATCAATTTCTACCCCAAATAGCTTTTATATAAGTTACATATTACCATGATCGGTAAATACTTCCGATTAGGTAGGTATTTTGGGGTGGGGCGTATCTCCAAACACATGGCTCTTCAATTGGATATCAAATTCGTTTTTTTTCTCTCAAGCACCTTTCGCTTGAGCTCTATATTGTTGTGATTGGACTATATATCCATTTGGCGGGTCTTGGGGGGCCCCAGACACCCGACCAAAATAATAGAAACCATGTTTTTTGTTATTGATCTGGAAAATTAGGCTAAACAGAATGTGTTTTTTAGGGGAGGGATGACACCTCAGATCATATATGAATATCAAATTCGTGCTGCAATCTCAAATTCCTTTAATTTGAGCCCTATATTGCCATGGTCGATAAATATGAACCATTTAGAGGGTATTTTAGGGCTGGGGCGGCCACCGGCACTTTGCCCTGAAAATAGATATCAAATTCGTTTTTTACTCCCAAAAACCTTTGATTTCAGCTCCATATTACCATAGTCGGAAATTAAGTTCAGTTTAGGGGCTGCTTTAGGGCCTACCCCCCAAACACTTGTCTCCAAAATTTAATATCAAAAACCTTTTCTATTCTCAAATATCTTGCATTTGGGTCCCATATTGTCATTATGGGTCAATTAACCTATTTGAGGTAATTTTAGGAGAAAGAACGTCACCTAGACTTGAACGCAAATTTTAATGCCATTTTCGTTATCTACTCTCAAGTGCCTTTAATTTTAGTCTCATATCGTCATGGTTGGCTAATAAGCCCATTTGGGGGTATTTGGGGGTCCCATTACTTGGACCTAATTTTTTATGCCATATTTGTAATCTACTGCCGAATATTGACATGAACGTCGAATATCTCTGTTCAAAGGAGTTTTGGGGTTGCGGCGCCCCGCTGGGTACTTGGACCCAAATTTTAATACGATATTTGTTTTTCAGTCTCCATTACCTTTCATTTAATACCCATATTGTGTCTATCGGTCGACTTTTAATTTTGTGTAGCGTTTTCGGCATTAGCGGGAGTGTCCGCTCCCATTCGATATTAAAAAAATTATGTAGTCTATGTTTCCTTCTAGGCAAACCTATACAATCTGTGGAAATTTTAAGAAAATCGGTTCAGCCGTTTTTTGATTCTATGGAACAAACAAAACAACCGAGTGCCATATAGTCATGATTGGTTCATATGCCCTTTAAGGGGGTTTTTGGGTGTGGTATGCCAGATTCGATTTTGTATGCCAGATTCGTAATCTACTCCCGATCACCTTTCATTTGAGCCCCATATTGACATGTACGTACATTATGTCTGTTTGTCGGAGTTTTGGGGTTGGGGGGGGCCTGATGGGTACTTAGACTTAAATTTTAATACCATATCCGTATTCTTCTTTGCAATACCTTTCATTTGATACCCATATTGTCCCGATCGGTCCAATTTTGATTTTGGGTGGTGTTTTTTGGGACAAGGGGGAGGGTCCGTCCCCCTTCCGATATCAAAAGTTTTATTGACCATGTTTCCTTCTAGATCATCCTATCTGTGAAAATTTGAAAAAGTTATCGGTTCAGTCGTTTTTGATTCTATATACGAAACAAACACACAAACCGACAAACAAGCAAACAAACCGAGAAACAAACAAAAACAAATTGATTTTCATGTATAAGATTTTGTCGAAATTTGATTTTCATAGGAAATTTTGTCAAAATTTGATTTTCATAGGAAATTTTGTCAAAATTTGATTTTCATAGAACTAAACTTTTGCTTACTTTTATTGGCTAGGGCAGAACAATTGTCCCATAAGCCCAACTTAGAATATCCCCGGTGTTCTGCGCTTCTTCTAAAATCTCTCTTCGATCCTGCTTTCACCACTTAGTCTTTCCATCTGACTTTCGGTCGTCCCGTTTTGCGTGTATCACAATACATGCCTTCAAAAGACTTTTTCGCAGGAGCTTCTTCATTCATTCTGACAACATGAGCTAGCCAACGCAACCGTTGTGTTTTGATACGTTTAACTATGCTTATGTCGTCGTAGAGTTCGTGGTTCTTACGACCCTAACATTTAATAACAATGCAGACTGGTCCATAAATTTTACAAAGAATATTTCTCTCAAACACTCCAAGTACCCATGCTTCGGAGCCATATAACAGCAAGGGTAGTATCAGTGTCTTGTATAGCGAATCTGCGTCTGTCGAGAGGTGGCCTAAGCTGCTTGCTTAAACCAAAGTAGCATCCGTTTCCCAGTATTATTCTTCGCCTTACTTCAAAACTGATGTCATTCGTTTCGGTTACGGCGGTGCCGATGTAGATAAAGTTGCTGACTATCTCAAAGTTGTGGTTCCCAACTTTCTCCATTTTCTTTATCTGCTCGGTTGTACAAGGCGTTTTGGGAGTTGATGCCATCCATTTTGTCTTATCTCCATTTACTGCCAGACCCATTTCCACTGACTCTCTTTCGATGCCTCAAAGGCAGCAGTTACTACTCCCGGTGACCGACCTTGTAATGTCGATGTCGTCGGCATAGGCGAGTAGCATGTGCTCTCTTGTGATAAGTGTGCCATATCTATTCACATCTGCTTTTCGTATTATCTTCTCCAGCAGGATATTAAAGAGATCAGACGATAGGCTGTCTACTTGTCTGAAACCTCGTTTGGTATTAAATGGATCCGAAAGATTGTTTTCTCTTCTTATTAATTTTGGAGGGATATCAAACTCAGACATGGCTTGAAATACGTTTTAACATATAGGGCTGTCGAAAGCGGCTTTGTATTCAACAAAGAGATGGTAGGTGTTGATTTGTTGACTGTGAATATCTGGTCAATGGCGGATTTACCAATTCTAAAGCCGCATTGATAGGGTCCAATTATCTCAATGACTTTAGGTTTTAATCTTTCACACAATATGTTCAAGAGTATCTTGCGATGGGGAGGAGACTTGTTCCTCTGTAGTTGGCACATTCCGTCTGGTCTCCTTTCTTGTGTACAGGGCATAGTATGCTGAGGTTACAATCAAAAAGTATGGTTTTCTATCAGATTGCGAATACTAGCTGATGCATATGCCTTGTCGCTTCCGCAGAACTATTTACAGCGTGCAACCTATCGGCTCTTGCTGCCTTGTTAATCTCCAGTCGGGTCACTGCTACTTGCAATTCATTCAACATTCTATTTCTTCATCAGGGACTGGTCCTGCGGTATCCTCTTTGCCGACATCGTCGGACACTTACGGCTGGAAAAATGTTGGTCGTACGACACAATGATAGTGTCATGAGTTTCTTGTGGGAGGCTTCTGATGCCCAAGTACGGATTTCGCGGCATTTTTCATGGAGCGGACAATGGATTGCAACTGCGCCGTTGTGTCATCAGGACAAGGAGTGCTTTCAGCAAACAGTTGGACCAGACGAGTGGAGTATGCCGTTGCCATCTGTTGCATTTGCAGCTTTTCCATGTCCAGCTTTCGTGCAATGTCAGATCAATCTCGGCATGCCCAAACGGGTACGAAGCTTTGCTGCAACAAGCTAATGATCCGAGTCTATTTTCGTTCCTCGGATCCATTGTGAATGTCTTCCATGTAGCACAACGGGATCAATTTGGTTCCCTACTTCTTGATCTGGGGACATCCATGTGGCTTTGTGCATTTTTATACCCACACCATAGGATGGGGGTATACTAATCTAGTCATTCCGTTTGTAACACCTCGAAATATTGATCTAGGACCCCATTCTTGATCATATCGAAATCTTGAGTCATTCTAGCCATGTCCGTCCGTCCGTCAGTCTGTCAAATTCACGATAGCGGTCGAAAGCGTTAAGCTAGCCGCTTGAAATTTTGCATAGTTAATTAATATTGATGTAGGTCGTTGGGGATTGCAAATGGGTCACATCGGTTCAGATTTGGATATAGCTCCCATATAAATCGATCTCTCGATTTGACTTTGAGCCCCTGGAAGCCGCAATTTTTGTCCGATTTAAGTGAAATTTTGCACATAGGTATGTTCAGGTCTGTTACGACCTCTAACAACTGTACCGAGTACCGTCCAAATCGGTGTATAACCTGGTATAGCTCCCATAAAAACCGATCTCCTGATTTGACTTCTTGAGCCCCTGGAAGCCACAATTTGATCTGATCTGATTTGGCTGAACTTTTGCACTTAGTATTCTGTTATGACTTATGACAACTAAGCCGAGTACCGTTGAAATCGGTCAAGAACCTGTTATAACTCCCATTTAAACCGACCTCCCGATTTGACTCCTGCAGCCTCTGGAAGTCTCAACTTTCATCTGATTTGGCCGAAATTTTGCAAATTCTGTTCTTTATGATTTCCAACAACTGCACCAAATGAGGTTTAAATCGGTCTATAACCTGATATAGCTCCCATATAAACCGATTTCCCGATTTGACTTTTTGAGCCCCTGGAAGCCGATAGTTTTATCCGATTTGGCTAAAATTTTGGACATAGTGTTCTGTTATGACACTAAGTATGGTGCGAATTGGTCTATAACCAGATATAACTCCCATATTTTGGCAGAATCTATGGTGGTGGGTTCCCAAGATTCGGGCCGGCCAAACTTAGCACGCTTTTACTTGTTATGTTTAAATATGGTGCTGCTAACACAAGGCGCTCGTTGAAAATATTCTTGATCTGCTCGTCCTGCTCGTCTTCCTTTGGGTTGTCCCAAATAATTCTGATGTTGAAGAATTTGGCTTTTATGCGGATTGTGGCTAGCCTCCTATCCACTAGAGTAAAGTAAAATTTCGATTTTCATAGAAAATTTCGATTTTCATAGAAAATTTTGATTTTCATCGAAAATTTCGATTTTCATAGAAAATTTCGATTTTCATCGAAAATTTTGATTCTCAAAGAAAATTTCGATTTTCATAGAAAATTTCGATTTTCGTAGAAAATATCGATTTTCATAGAAATATTCTATTCATATAAAGTTTGATTTCATAAAAAATTTCGATTTTCATAGAAAATACCGATTTTTATAGAAATACTCGATTTCATAAAAAATTTCGATTCTCATAGAAAATTTCGATTTTCATAGAAAATTCTGATTTCCATAGAAAATTTAGATTTTCATAGAAAATTTCGATTTTCATAGAAAATTTCGATTTCCATAGAAAATTTCGATTTTCATAGAAAATTTCGATTTTCATAGAAAATTTCGATTTTCATAGAAAATTTCGATTTTCATAGAAAATTTCGATTTTCATAGAAAATTTCGATTTTCATAGAAAATTTCGATTTTCATAGAAAATTTCGATTTTCATAAAAAATTTAGATTTTCATAGAAAATATCGATTTTCATAGAAAATATCGATTTTCATAGAAATATTCTATTCATATAAAGTTTGATTTCATAAAAAATTTCGATTTTCATAGAAATTTTCGATTTTCATAGAAATTTCCGATTTTCATAGAAATTTTCGATTTTCATAAAAAATTTCGATTTTAAAGAAAATTGTGATTTTCATAAAAAATTTCAATTTTCATAGAAATTTTCGATATTCATAGAAATTTTCGATTTTCATAGAAATTTTCGATTTTCATAAAAATTTCGATTTTAAAAGAAAATTGTGATTTTCATAAAAAATTTAGATTTTCATAGAAATTTCGATTTTCATAAAAAATTAGATTTTTGTAAAAAATATCGATATTCAAATAAATTTTGATTTTCATAGAAAGTTTCTATTTTCATAGAAAATTTCGATTTTCATAGATAATTTCGATTTTCATAGAAAATTTCGATTTTCATAGAAAGTTTCGATTTTCACAAAAAATTTCGATTTTCATAGAAAATTTCCATTTTCATACAAAATATCGATTTTCATAAAAAAAAATTCGTCAAAATTGTAGTTTTACAGACAATATCGTCGACATTTTGTTAAAGTTAGATATTCGATTTTTTTTTCATAAAAAAATGTTCTTTAAACATAATTTTTATAGAAAATTTCTTTAAAATCTAATTTTTCATAAAAAAATTTCTTCTTTGACATTTTTATTTGGGCCTTTGGAAGGTTTTGCATTACAAGGCCTTTTCCATTTCCAACATTGTTGGTTGGGTATTCGCCCTCTTCTTTAGATGTAGTCTTTGATGGTAAGTGCCCATGTAAATTTGTACATCTCAGTGGGTATGGCCATATCTATGTCCATATTTGTCAGAATGAATGACTGACTGACTGATTGATAGAATATCGAGTCGCTCATACACTCCCACAAACACACACACACACACAGACAGCCAAACACCTTTCTAATAGTAGTGAAGGAAGTAATAATTAAGTTGGGTTACTTGATGACGTTGACAATGTCGTTACTGTTGAAGTGTTGAGTAAAATGAAGTACGATAGCAGCCTGTTGAGCCATTTGCAAGCTGCTGTTTTGCCATGCAAATTTATCTAAAGCTTCAGTTTTGTTTTCATCCTGGCGAAGAACGAAAGTGCGGTTACTTATAGTGTGGTTTATTGCTCGGTCAACTTTGAAAACGTTTGCAGTATCACGTACGCTGGTCATTTCCAAAAAAAAAAAAGATCTAGATCGTTTCGTCGGTATATATTGAGTTTTTTTTTTCAAACGGTAACGCGTATAATCTAAAGTCTGAGGAAAATTGTCTCGATTTGTATGTTAGCATGGGCAACTCCTTCAGTGTGGGTAGTTTACAGGATGCGGTAGTGGAACGTTTCAGAGCCATCTCTGCCACAAGTGATGCTAATGGTGGCATACGTATGCGTTCTTTTTCCGATGGCGGTCACATGGATCCCAGAATGTTACACTGCCACGTTCAATTCGATGAGCATCGCTACAGCTTGGATGCCATGCATAGATTGCGCTATATGCGTACATCTTGTGCAACCATACCGGAAGAGGATATTGTAAGTGGTGTGCTTTTCTTAAGGTTTTGTGGTTTTGTTGAATGTTTGTGCGTGCATTGGCTTCTTGTGAATTCATTTAAACGCTTATCGGACTAATAATATTATAAAGTTGATTGTTTGACAAACTTGACTATTTCACTACTATTGATAAACTTAAAAACAAAAATCATTTGAAATGTTTGAATACTCCAGCAACTTTTTCATAACTGGACTCATCCATATTGAAGTACACAATGGCATTATAGATGGACAAGTAAAGTTTAAATGGAAACATTAAAAATTAGTTAATGTTAAAGAAGGGTCTATTTAGACATGTTAGTCCTTGGTGCAACCACATGACAAGAGAACGAAGATGCCTTTTAGTTCCTACCATTATGCCATTTACACTTTGATGGTATGCATTGACATTGAAGAGACTTGAGGCTTGGTTGAACGGGTTCTTAGAAATTGGATAAACCACATGCTAAGGAACAGTTTGTTGTTGTAGGCAAGGCTTGGTTGAAAGGGCCCTTAGAGATTGAATAAACCACATGCTGAGGAATGGGTTGTTGTTGTATGCAAGGCGGCAGTGTTTACTAATGAAAGACTCCATTGGCTCAGTCCGGAACGTATAACCGGCTGCCATGGTATTGAAGCAATACGTCTCATAACAAAGTGGCACAGGGCAGGCTACCCCACTCCAGTGGGCGACCACCATGAAAAACCTGACGGAAGAGGGATTTGAACCGGTCTGGTAAGCAGACATTGTTATAATACTTCTAAGGAGTAGGAATTCGAATCAGCTATGTAGAAGTGCCGAAAGGGCCTTGGAAATGGCATATGACTGGCTAGAATTAGAGGTCTCAATGTCAACCCAGAGAAGACTGAAATCTGCCTGGTTACGAGGAAGACGAAGCTGGGCAAATTTGACGCACCATGCTTCCTTAATGGAATGATTTAGATATCTGACAAGGTCAAATACTTAGGAGTGATCTTGGACATGAAACTGAATTGGAAGTGTCACATTCAGTAGCGTACCGAGAAGGCTCATAGATGTTGGGCGCTATGTAGACGGGTGTAGGCTCGAAAAAGGGCCTGAATCCGAGGATAGTCCACTGGTTCTACAGGAGCGTGATTAGACTATTAATTACTTACGCCTCAGTAGTTTGGTGGACTGGGATGAAGAAAAAGTGCATCAATAGGTTCAGAAAACATGTCGCCTTGGCCTAATAGGGCACTGGATATAATTCTAGATATCCGGCTCATGGACTGATTAACTATGAGGCAGCCACGGCTGAGACTTAAGGCGATGGGAGAATGTATAGAGGATAGGACCAGGTCATAGCATCGAGGTACAATCGAGGCAACGATAGGAAATCTGGAAGGAATGGAACAGGTTTACGATCGTATACCTGAGGCAACATTTGAGGTTGAGTGCGAGGCACTGCCGCCAGCGGCACAGTATTGGATTGACGGAACCCTGGTATTGCCAGGGAAGGAAGATCATGCTACACAGATGGCTCAAAGCTTGAGGACAGAGTGGGCCTGAGGGTTTAAATTGAGAACCCAGGGACTGAGATCTGTTTTAGACTGCCTGACCATAATACGGTCCTACAGGTGTGGATCCAGGCGATCACGGAATACATGGGGTAGTGTGGTGTTAACGCGAGGACATCGAGTGTGTACATCTTTAGGGACAGTAAACTAGCCATCAGGGCAACAATAACCATGACGGCAAAGTCACGAACAGTTGTGGAGTGTAAGAAGGAGATTAATGACTCCTCTGGGGATGATACGATCCGCATCGTTTGGGTGCCGGGCCATAGCGTAGTAAGGGGGAATGAAAGAACAGACGATTTGGCTGTGATGGCCAGAGAACTGCAGCCAAAAAACTTGGTTAACCCGAAGTCTTTCGAGGCGATGTAGTCCGAGTGAAAGACGTGGGAACCGGTCGGTAAGAAAATCGAAATAAGAAACTAGTAAAAAATATACCGTGTGGGAGCGGGTGGAGATATCTCCTTGAAATTTGAAATGGGTAGCCGCGGAGATTGTGTGCAAAATTTCAAGACCCTATGTTGACAGGCTTTTGGAAGGCGTCTATATTAGGTTATGAACCGATTTTCACCATACTTAGCACTGATGTTGAAGCCATACTAACCTGCGACCCCATAAAGTGCATATATTCTGGATCGTGTCGACATTCTGATTCGATCTAGCCATGTCCGTCTATCTAGCCAGTACAGTCCAAATCGGTCTATAACCTTATACAATATAACCGATCTTTCGATTATACTTTTTGAGTCCTTACAAGCCGCCATTTTTGTCCGATTTGGCTGAAATTTTGCATGCGGTGTTTTGTTGCGACTTCAAACAACTGTGTTTAGTACAGTCCAAATCGGTCTAGAATCTGCTATAGCTCCCATATAAACTGATCTCCCGATTTGACTTCTTGAGTCCTTACAAGCCGCAAATTTTGTCCGATTTGGCTGAAATTTCGCATGCGGTGTTCTGTTACGACTTCCAACAACTGTGTTAAGTACAGTCCAAATCGGCCTAAAAACTGATATAGCTCTCATATAAACCGATCTCCCGATTTGACTTCTTGAGTCCTTACAAGCGGCAATTTTTGTCCGATTTGGCTGAAATTTTGCATGCGGTGTTCTGTTGCTACTTTTAACAACTGTATTGAGTACAGTCCAAATCGGTCTATAACCTGATATAGCTCCCGCATAAACCGATCTCCCTATTTGGCTTAAATTTTGCATGCGGTGTTCTGTTACCACTTCCAACAACTGTGCCAAATGCGGCCCAAATCAGTTTATAACCTGATATAGCTCCCATGTAAACCGGTCTCTCGATCATCCTTGTTCGGTTCCTAGGAGCTTTAATGTTTGCCGGTTTGACGCAAGTATAGTGTGTAGAATAAAATCGGTTCAAATTTGGACATAGTTCTTATGGGGATCATAAGGGAAAAAAGTAGAGGGTATGCGTTTATTTTTTTTGTAGACTCTAACCTCCAACCTATGGTGGAGGGTATAGCAAGAAAATGAGGATTTCTCGGCTCATGTTAGCTCACTGCCTTTAAAGGGTGCTAAGGTCAGCTACAAAAGGTCGCAACACGCGAAGCCATTGTCCACAATTGCGATAAGTTAAAAACCCACAGAACTTTTACTTGGTATCTCTTATTCCTTATAAAAATCTGAAAAAGTATATATATGTGTGTGTGTGTGTGTGTGTTTGCCCATCATTGCTGTGGGGTATAACAATGTTAGGCCTTTCTTTACAAGGCCTTTTATATATGAATGTTGTCCGCTTTTAAATCCTGTTCTGCCCATGCTGTAACTTCTCTAGACGAATCTCTGTGAACTGTTAACAACAACTCAATGGTTATGACCATAATCATGTTCATATTTGTCAGAACAACTGACTGGTGATGGACTAACGAAGTACAGACAACACACGTGTATACATGAAAATATCGAAAATAAATTTGTTCTATAGGTGGGCTTGGTCATAATTGTGTTGAGCTCCTCGATGACGATGGCTGTGGCATTGTTCCCACTGCCACACTGTTGTTGGTGACAACAACAAAGCCTCACCATCAGCATTTCAGCAGAAGCCTGTTGAACATATGCATGCTGTCCTCGCTTGGTATGAAGAGATATCTGACAATTCAGTTTCATTTTTATCCTGGTGGTGAGCGGAAGTGTAACTTTGTGTATTAGCCTAAAACACGTGAAACTAAACAAAATAAAAATAGGATTTTCAGCTAATAAACATTGTGAGCCGAAAACAAATTTAATTAAATTTTTTAAAAAAGTTTGGAAAAAAAAAATTGTATGAAAGTTTGTGAATTCCTCTGAAATTTGTTGTTTAACTGTTCAATTAAAGCTTAACGCATATTTGCTGCGGCCATACAACACCCCAAGAGACAGTATAGCTTTGGGTGCTTTTTGGGGAATTTTTTTTGAATTGAATTTACCACAATGGGTAACTCCTTCAGTGTTGATAGCATACAGGATGCGGTTGTGGAACATTTCAGAGCCGTTTCGGCCACCACTGATACAAATGGTGTCATACGCATTCGTTCATTCTCCGATGGTGGTCAAATGGATCCCAGAATATCCCATCGTCACATACATATCGATGAGCATCGCTACAGTTTGGATTCCAGGCAAATGTTTCGAAATATGCGCCCATCATGTGCAACGATACCGGAAGAGGATATTGTAAGTGGCAAATATTTTACAGCTGAATGAAAATATCAAAATATACCTTGAATTATATGACCAACTTCATGAGTTGGCATAAAAGTAGTTTTTTTATATCTCATCAATTGTGTCTTATACCTCGAAAAAATGTTGCCTTTTGTCCAGCAATTAAATAGTAATTAAATTTCCTTTAAAAAAATCTTTCTTACACGGAAGCTCCTGACAGACACTATATTGAGTTCCATTTTATGCTTTCACATTTGTGTTGCTATGAATATGTTTTTTAACAAAAATGAAGGCTTCCGCCATAAGCGGTAATTGAATTAATATGTAAAACCTTTTCTACATGCAAGCGTATTAATTAGTCCTCAGGCAAGAGAAAAAGCAGCGGATGCAATATGTAAAAAAATGTAAAATTTCTCATGAACATTCCATTAAGGAACAGGGCATATTTGTCTCATATTAATGAGTGCAGTCCGATTAAAGTTCAGAGAAGATGCCTAGCAAATGTAGGCGGGAAACCATCGCTGAAAATTTTTCTAATGCTCACGCCGAAATTTCGACCCAGGCGTTCGGCGTCAAAGGCGGACATACTAACCTCTTAAGTAGCCTTTGAGTGGAGCGGAGGTGTTTTCATTTTGTTCCTCAAAGAAAAGTATCCGTATCTCGGAATAGCTGCTACCTATTACGAACAAGTAAGGAAAGGCAAAAGTCTGGTGGAGCGGCTATATAATACCCTACACCTGCCCTATAAATGGAAATTGGAACCTATATCTTATTCTGAACCGGAGTTAGTGTCTCTGGAATGGAATATATATGAGAGCTATATCCAAATCTGAGGAGGCCACCGTAGCGCAGAGCTTAGCATGTCCGCTTATGACACTGAACGTGTGGGTTCGAATCCTGGCGAGACCATCAGAAAAAAATTTCAGCGGCGGTTTTCCATTCCTAATGCTGGCAACATTTGTGAGGTACTATGCCATGTAAAACTTCTCTCCAAAGAGGTGTCGCACTGCGGCATGCCGTTCGGACTCGGCTATAAAAAGGAGGCCCCTTATCATTGAGCTTAAACTTGAATCGTACTCCACCCATTGATATGAGAGAAGTTTGCCCCTGTTCCTTAGTGGATTGTTAATGGGCAAAATTTGCATTTGCATATCCAAATCTGAACCAAATTATTGCAATATTAATCCAAATCGGACGAATATATATATGAGTGCTATATCCAAATTTGAACCGATTATTTTCATTTTCAATAGGCTTCGTCTCTTGGCTATAAAAAATAAATTTGAAGATTATTGAATGAAAATTACGACAGACGGACGGACAGACAGACGAACAGACAGACAGACGGACAAACAGACGGATAAACAGACAGACGGACAGACAGACGGACAGACAGACGGACAGACAGACGGACAGACAGACGGACAGACAGACGGACAGACAGACGGACAGACAGACAGACAAACGGAAAGACAGACGGACAGACAGACGGACAGACAGTCGGACAGACAGACGGACAGACAGTCGGACAGACAGACGGACATACAGACGGACAGACAGACGACGGACAGACGCACAGACAGACGGATAAACGGACAGACAGACAAAAAGACGGACAGACAGACAAACGGACATACAGACAAACAGACGGACAGACAGACAAACGGACAGACAGACAGACGGACAGACGGACAGACAGACGGACAGACAGACAGACGGACAGACAGCGGACAGACAGACGGACAGAAGGACGGACAGACAGATGGACAGACAGACGGACAGACAGCGGACGGACAGGCAGACGGACAGACAGATGGACAGACAGACGCACAGACAGACAGACGGACAGACAGACGAACAGTCAGACAGACAGACGGACAGGCAGACGGGCAGGCAGACGGACAAACAGACGGACAAACAGACGTACAGGCAGACGGACAAACAGACGGACAGAAGTACGGACTGCCAGATGGACAGACAGACGGACAGACAGCGGACAGACAGACGAACAGAAGGACGGACAGACACATGGACAGACAGACGCACAGGCAGACGGACAGACAGACGGACAAACGGACAGACAGACGGATATACAGACAAACGGACAGACAGATGGACAGAAGGACGGACAGACAGATGGACAGACAGACGCACAGACAGACGGACAGACAGACGGACAAACGGACAGACAGTCGGATATACAGACAAACGGACAGAGAGACGGACAGACAGACGGACGGACGGACGGACATACAGACGGGTAGACATAAAGACGGGCAGACAGACGGACCGACAGACATAGCTAAATCGAATCAGAAAGTGATTCTGTATCGATCGGTATACTTATCAATGGGTCTAGCACTCTTCTTTCTGGGTGTTAAAAACAAATGCACTTAGTTATAATACCCTGTACCGCAGTAGTGGTGTAAAAATGCAAATTTTGCCTATGAACATTCCATTAAGGAACAGGGACAAACTTCTCACATATCAGCGAGTGCAGTCCGATTCAATTTTAAGCTCAATGATAAGGGGCCTCCTTTTTATAGCCGAGTCCGAACGGCGTGCCGCAGTGCGACACCTCTTTGGAGAGAAGTTTTACATGGCATAGTACCTCACAAATGTTGCCAGCATTAGGAGGGGAATACCACCGCTGAAAATTTTTTCTGATGATCTCGCCAGGATTCGAACCCAGGCGTTCAGCGTCATAGGCTGACATGCTAACCTCTGCGCTAAGGTGGCCTCCACAGTAGTGGTGTAGGGTATACAAATTATGAAGCCTTTCAGGAGTAGGCTCAAAATGGACTCCCAAAGACCCAATAGCTTCGGTGGTGGCGTCAGGCCGTAGCATGTTGTCCTCCCCTCCTATGGGTGTGTAATGCTTTAAGTGTACAACTAGTCGTCAGCATAACAAATGAGGCAAAGACGGATAAATCAGAGGGATGCACAGTTCGCCCCCACCCTTAAAGGTGGTGGATTCAGACAACGACAGAGTCAATGTAACATTCATCACAGCCGAATCGAGAGATGAGGGCAGCGGGATGACGGCAGTAGTGAGCGATGGCTTTGCTAAGCTCACAAGTAGACCGAGAAAGCTATTCAGAGCACGACAAAGGAGATAAAGGAGTCTGCACCGTCACAGCAATCGGGCGAATCGGGCGAAAGTGCAGGATGCTGTTAGGGATAGAACTGACACTTCTAAGGAAGCTGTAAAGAAAATCAAATCTGCCGAAGAGCATAACACTGCTAAAATGCTGAAGAAGAAAAAGAGCTGCCCGCTTTCAAGTACTCTGGGGAAACCAAGCTAGCCCTCCCGCAATGGAGACTCCCAATGGTGTCCTGCGGAGGGAGACAAAGTCGTAACAGGAACGAAGGAAGCGCGCACGGCCTCTGAGTCTTCATGTAGGACTGTGGCTTTCAAAAGGAGGCCACAGCCATCGCTGGGAATGGTAAGGGGCCGCTCTCTTACGCCAGAGTGGCAAGGAAGCACAACAGAGATGAGCTGACTAATGCAGACAACAGGCATGGCGCACCACGGGAGCAAGGCTGTATTTGTTAAGATTGGGACTGGTGACTCAGTACCGCCTAACAAACAGTGGGCTGACGGCGAGACCATCCCTGGTTGTCCAAATAATGGGTAGACTAGGATAAGCAATGATCCTAATATGAAAACATTAGGCAGTGCTGGTGCGAGAGACTCAACACAGCCAAACGGGCAGGGACCCAACGATAAACCATCACCGATTTTCGCAAGATTCAGAAGACTAGGATAGGCAAAGCTCCTAATATTGAAACATCAGGCAGTGCAGTGACAGGAAAGTCAATGCAAAATCAAGAACCGGGAGCCGACGATGAGACCATCACCTACTCCCCAGAAACCCATTTGCTCAAGATTTGGAAGAACAGGATAGGCAAAGACCATAATATTGGAACATCAGGCAATGCAGGGACTGGAATCTCAATACAGCCTAACAAGCAGGGACTCGACGATGGAACCATTACTGACTTTATCAAGATTCGGAAGAATAGGATAGACAAAGAACCTAATACTGTAACTTCAGGGAGTGCAGTGACAGGAAAGTCAATGCAACCTCAAGATAGGGGAGCCGACGATGAGACCATGATCTACTCCCAAGAAGCCCATTTACTCGAGATTTAGAAGACTAGAATAGGCAAAGACCTTCATATTAAAATATTAGGCAGTGCAGGGACGGGAAACTCAACACAGCCTAACGGGGAGGGACCCAGCGATAAACCATCACCGACTTTCGCAAGA
This sequence comes from Stomoxys calcitrans, assembly GCF_963082655.1. Taxonomy (NCBI): domain Eukaryota; kingdom Metazoa; phylum Arthropoda; class Insecta; order Diptera; family Muscidae; genus Stomoxys; species Stomoxys calcitrans. The sequence continues at coordinate 201,003,859 of NC_081552.1, forward strand.
TTCAGAAGACTAGGATAGGTAAAGCTTCTAATATTGAAAAATCAGGCTGTGCAGTGACAGGAAAGTCAATGCAACCTCAAGAACAGGGAGCGGACGATTAGACCATCACCTACTCCCAAGAAGCCCATTTACTCGAGATTTAGAAGACTAAGATAGGCAAAGATCCTAATTGGAACATCAGGCAGTGCAGGGACGGGAATATCAATACAGCTCATCTCATCCCCCTTACCCTCATTTTCAAAAACGCCAGATCTAGGAGATGTGTGCGGCGATTTAAGCGAAATTTTGTATGCCACCTTATGGTACTCCAAAAACACGAAGTAGGTATAAAATTTTGGGGTCAAATAACCTGGGGGGTCGTCCCATCCCAAAACCCACCCGAACAGACATGTTTACCGATTGGGACAATATGGGTATCCAATGAAAGGTATTTAAGTGTAGAGTGAGAACTTGGCATAAAAATGTTACACTGAGTGTCGGGGGTCCCCCACCCCTAAAAAGACCACCCGACAGAACACTTTTACCGCTTTGGGCAATATGGATTTCAAATGAAAGTACAAATTTAACATAAAAATTTATTCCTTGGTGTGTGAGGGGACTCCCCCCGCCCAAAACCACCCAGCAGTACATATTTACCGATTGGGACAATATAGAACTCAAATGAAAGGTATTTTGGAGTTAAATGCGAATATGGTATTTCAAAGTACTTCAAGGGCCGTACCAGACCCAAAACCGGCCCAAATGTAGCGCGCAAAATCAAAATTGGACCGATCGGGACAATATGGGACTCAAATGAAAGGTATTTGTGAGTAAAGTACGAATATAATATTTAAAATTGGGACCAAGTATCTAGCGAGCCATCCAGGGCCCAAAACCACCCCAAAAATACCATAAAAAATCAAAGTGGGCCGATTGGGCAATATGGCATCCCAATAAAAGGTATTCGAGAGCAGAGTATGAATATGATTTTAAATATTGGAGTCATCCCAAGCCCAAAACCGTTTAAAACCAAAAGTGAAGCGATCGGGACCATATGAGACTCCCCAATAGTTTTTCGAAATGCCGAGGTGACTAACTTTAGGAGCATACCATAAGGCACCCTAGGGCCTTGAAATTTTGCACCCGATCTAGCTAACACCGCAGCTCTAACCATTCCAAATTTCAAAGAGATAGTATCTCTACCGGTTCTCACACGGCATAGTTTTTTTCTAGTTTTTTTTTCGATTTTCTCCCACTGTGCGACGCTCCAATCCATCTTTTCATTGTCTTACTGTTTAACTCGTGGCACATTTTAGCTCACTACCTTTTACAGATGTTAAAGGAGGCCACCGTAGCGCAGAGGTTAGCATACCTGTCTATAACGCTGAACGCTTGGGTTCGAAGCCTGACGAGACCATCAGAAAAAATGTTCAGCGGTGGTTTTTCCCTCCTAATGCTGGCAACATTTGTGACACTATGCCTTCTTCTCTCCAAAGAGGTGTCGCAATGCGGCACGCCGTTCGGACTATGTAAGAAGTTTGCCCGTGTTCCTTAGTGGAATGATAGCTACCCAGGTGACACCGCAGGGACGTTTTTGTTCACATTTGAGATGAAGGAAGACCAAGACAAGCCTGAATTTTGCCAAGTTGAAACCATTCAGAATCGTTGCTTGGTTTCCAACATCCCCAAGCCAGGGTATCGACCAATACTTCATTAAATGATAAAAGGAATGACCAAGTTAGCATAGTCTATCCTATGGTGGTTGGAACGACAAGATGAGTGTTGAACCAGCTTGGCGTATAATTGATACTAAGATCATTTGCATATATCATACGCACTAATGTCCGTCCTTTGTTACATCAAAGGCACAGTATAATCATATTTGTGCCTCACTGGTGTATGTGAATTTATATATATTCTTAGAGTTGCAATTTTTAATACAAAGGGCACCAGAGATCATTCTCTTCAGAGCCATAGTACTTGGACACGATTCTTGATAAGACATTAAATTGGTTAACTAAAGTCGAGGTGGGGGTTAAAAGGGTGGTGGTTGAATGAGCTCAATTACTGTCTCAAAACGATAGTTGGGAGTAGGGGGTTTAGACCAGAGGAGGTCCACTAGGTGCTAACGGTGTTGGCTCAGGTTACTGCGGCGGTGTAAATCTTGAGGGAAAAGCGGATTGTGCTGAGTGAGGCGCTTAATATCATACCCTATCTAACGCAATGGCGCCTACAGTGAGCGTCAAATTAAAGTGTACAAAAGCATTTATTAAAAAAATGACAACGAAAAAAAAAATCCCAACAAAGTATATATGTATATTCTTGATCGTTTTGACAAAGAATGTCCGTCCGTCCGTCCATTCGTCTGTCCGTCCATTCGTCTGTCCGTCCATTCGTCCGATCGTCCATTCGTCCGTCCGTCCATTCGTCCGTCCGTCCATTCGTCCGTCCGTCCATTCGTCCGTCCGTCCATTCATCCGTCCGTCCATTCATCCGTCCGTCCATTCGTTCGTCCGTCCATTCGTCCGTCCGTCCATTCGTCCGTCCGTCCATTCGTCCGTCCGTCCATTCGTCCTTCCGTCCATTCGTCTGTCTGTTGAAAGCACGTTAACTTTCGAAGGAGTAGAGGTAGGTACTTGAAATTTTGCATAAATGCTTCTTATTAGTGGAGGTAGGTTGGGATTGTATATGGGCCAAATCAGTCCATGTTTTGGTATAGTTGCCACATAAACCGATATAGGATCATGACTTCTTAAGCCTCCAGAGGACTCAATTCTAATCCGATTTGGCTGAAATTTTGCACCAATTGTTTTATTTTGACTTTTAACAACTCTACCAAATCGGTTCATAAACTGATATAACTCCCATATAAACCGTTTTCGGATATTGACTTCTTGAGCCGCTAGAGGGCGCAATTATGTTCCCAATTGGCTTAAATTTTACATGCAAGGTTTTGTTCGAACTTCTTACAACTATGTTAATTATGGTCCAAATCGGTTCATAAACTGATATAGCTCCCATATAAACCGTTTTCGGATCTTGACTTCTTGAGCCGCTAGAGGGCGCAATTATTATCCGATTTGGTTAAAATGTTGCATGAAGTGTTTTGGTTTGACCATCAACAACTGCGCCAAGTATGGTTCAAATCGGTTCATAACCTGATATTGCTCCCATATAAACCGATTTCGGATTTTGACTTCGTGACCCTGTACAGGGTGCAATTATTGTCCGATTTGGCGGCAATTTCGCACGAAGTGTTTTGGTTTGACCATCAACAACTGTGCCAGATGTGGTCTAAATCGGTTCATTACCTGATATAGCTCCCATATAAACCGATTTTGGATCTTGACTGCTTGTGTCTCTAGAGGGCGCAATTATCACCCGATTTAGCTGAAATTTTGCATGCAGTGTTTTGTTCGAACTTCTAACTTGTCAAGTGTGGTCCACATAGCTTCATAACCTGATATAGCTCTTGCGAAAGAGCTATATCAGGCTTGCGCCTCTAGAGGGCGAAATTATTATCCGAAATGTTTTGTTTTGACTTCCAATAACTGTGCCAAGTATGGTTGAAATCGGTTCATAACATGATATATCTCCCATATAAACCGATCTTCGATCTTGATTTCTTGAGCCTCCATAGGGATGTCTTCTTGAGCCGCGAGCCGCTAGAGAACGCAACTTTTACCCGATTTGGCTGAAATTTTGCATCAAGTGGTTTGATTTGGCCATCAACAACAATGCCAAGTGTGGTCAAAATCGGTTTATAACAACTGCGTCAAGTATGGTCCAAATCTTTAAAGAGATATTGGCCGAAGAAATTGAGAAACGCGATCCATTGTGGAGGGTATAAAAGATTCGTCCTGGCCGAACTTAGCACCCTTTTACTTGTTTTTACTTCATAAAAACATGTAAATAAATTTTTGCACCAAACAATATTTGTAGACAGCAAATTTAATAAGAATGCCAAGTTTTAAATCATCTTTGGCCAAAAAGGGGATTTTGTTGATTTTTGTGAAAAAAAGCTGGGCAGAGTTTATTTTCGGTTTTTTTAAGGATACAAAAGATATCTCTATTCGTTTTTTCTTGGAATTTTTCCAGGACACTGCTAAGATTCGCCCAGACCACCTAGGGCCTTGAAATTATGCACATGATCTCGATAACACCTTAGCTCTAACCATTTCAAATTTCAGAGAGTTATCTCTATCTGTTATCAAATGGCCTATTTTTTACTAGATTTATTTTTCGATTCTATCCCACTGTGTGTCGGTCCCCACATACCCTATCACCACTCAATATCACCAGCACCCAAAAGATATAACAGAGAGCGAAAGGTTCGAGGAACGCCAGATTCCCGAGTCCCTCAATCTAAGAGCGATTATTGTTGTCAGAAAAGGAGTTTTCTTTTTCCATTCTCGAATTACATATTTTTTTACTAGGTTTTTTTCGATTTTATCCCACTGTAGGATAGTCTACCAGAGGGGCCCTTCACGCAGATGGTTGACACATGGAACCATCCACGTATGGCTCCAGATTGAATGGGGGCATCGGGGTAGGGTTTCTACACTCAACCAAATTTGTTACTCAAGCCAGCAAAATTGTTTGCTTAAACAGCAGTTTTTGTCTGCTGAAAATGGGAAAGCAGACATTACTGCTGTTTTAGCAAACATAGGGCTGCTGTATTAGCAAACATTTCGGTCAGCTCAATCAGCCAGTAACAGACTTTTCAGCAGTAAGCCTGCTGCTCTGAAATTGCAGAACTACTGCTACAATATCAGCAAAATTAACTTCTAATATTCAGCAGACAGTGTTTGCTATTTTCAGCAAACTTTTTTCTATGAGTGTAGGAATAAGGGAGTTATATGTGCTTCAGGACGGCTTTAGCATTTTACAGGCTAAGGTCTTTGCGATACTGTGGAATCTTGGAATGATTCCGCTGGGGCGCCTCTCACGTTGACTGTCGCACTGCCCAATCTCATGCAAAACTGAGACTGGGTAGTATGCAAAGACCATCTTCGAACTATGAAGAGTACTATCAGGAGCTTGCTGAAGACTGATGATCATGCTAGAGAAAAAATATTTTCCTAACCAAAAAGATTCGAGCCAAAGGTATCAAACTTAAAGAAGCCAAATTTTGAAAATATTTTAAGGAAACATTTCTTTTGTTTTAGTATTGTTTACTTAATATTAAAGAATTTTAACTTAAATGTTATTTTAATATATCTTAACTTTACGTGTAATTATGACAGCAAATTGAGGCATATATAAATGCTTAAATTTTAAAAATAAAAATGCCAAATAATATTCCTGAAAAAAAGGAATTTGAGGGTCGTATGTGAAGTGAAATGAAAATCTGCCAGTGAGTGAAATTGTGAGCAGATTGTTTAGGTTGCCTGGTCACGATTCAAATTAATAAACCTTCAATAGCAATACTCAGATTTGATTATGGGAGCCACATGAAGTCTGTTCTATGCTTGAAAATCTACAAACTTGCTATACACCGCCCGTGGTGTTGCATTCAGGCCGTTTTTTTTGAGTATTATCTCGCCTTTCGAAATGATGGTACTGTCTATTCTCATCTCTGCATGTAGTTTGCAATAAAAGTTTTAGACGTGTCCTTGAATAGCTATCACGTATTTCCAATGTCGCCCATGAAATTGCATATCGATCACAGGAATATCAGATTCACAGGAATTTCGCGTATCCGCATAGAAACCATAGCAATTTTCATTTGTTAGCCTTCAAAGAATTTTGTTATGATGGTTCTATTAAATTCACAAAAATGAAATTCCCTCTCATTTTTAGGAATATGCTAAAATGGTTTTTGCTTTTTTACACATGAACTTCTTACAGCTTTAAGTATATGCGTTTTATTTAAAAAAATTATATATGAATTTGCATCATCAACCCTTAGTACGCCATAGGTTTTGAGAAAAGGTATTAAAGACTCGTCTGACTATTTTTAGAATGTGAAGAAAACAAAAAAAAAAAAAAATAACTTGAGTTCGTTCCTCTGTGTACGATGTGTTGGAGGGCGTATTAAAACATGGCCGACATACCCCCTCCTCATTTGAAGTTTTCACATATCATTAGACAACAGACATTAGCGTTTAATTTCATTTTCCATTAACAAAGTTAATGTTGTGTCCTCGTTTATTGATTACCTTTCATTTTGGTAAACTCAAGGACATGACCTAAAATTTTTTTTGGCAATAATTTGTGTAGGCTTGTGCCACCATCAATACCGCAAGTTAAAGGGAATTGGCATTGGTTTTTTTTTTTAACAAGTTGTCTATCAGCAATTTCTATAGAATTTTGATTTAAATTTGAAGCTAGAAAGTGCCTATCACCCATGGAAGAATGATTTTGTGCACATAATTTGTAAACTAATATGGCAAAATGATTTTATGAAGGATTTAACTAACCAAGTGCTATAAGCACTCTAAAATTTTCACCAAATTATTTGTTTTCTAGATTTTAAACGGGACATGTGTTACCCAGCTTCATATAAAGAATACAACAGCAAAGAATACCAGAACAAAAACTCAATATTTGTCAAAGTCAATAACATCCGATATGGGATAAAAGAAATATAGGAATGGAAGGACAGAAAAACTGAGAGACGGCCAGAACGACAGACGAAAAATCGAGCAGACACAGAGACAGACAGACGTAAAGACACACAAATAGCCTAAAAGACAGTTAGAACAGGCAAAAAGGCCGGGCCGAACTTTGGATACCCTCTTTCGCCACAATCTGGTGAAAATTGGATAACTTATGCACCCAAATTCGGCACGGACATTGAGTGGTCTAATAAATATAAGTCACTTGAATTTTATATTTAAAATTTCAGTGAAATCGGATAAAAAATAAAGTTTTTATGGGCTTCAGACCCTTTATCGGAAGATCGGTGTATATGGTAGCTATATCTAAATATTGTCCGATACAAACCATATTTGGGACGGACGTCGGGAGACCTAAAACTAGCCACTGTTTCAAATTTCAACGAAATCGGGCAATAAATAGAGCTTTTATGGGCTTCAGACACTTTATCGACAGTTCGGTCAATATGGCAGCTATATCTGAATATAGTCCAATCTGAACAATATTTTGGTTCTGTGTTGGTAAGACTATTCACTGGTTCAAATTTCAGCGAAATCAGATAAAAAATAAAGCATTTACGGCCTTCAGACCCCTTATCGGGAGATCGGTCTATATGGCAGCTATATCTAAATATGGACCGATCTAATTCATATTTAGGTCAGATATCGGGAGGCTTAAAATAACTCACTGTTGCAAATTTCAGAGAAATCGGATAAAAAATAAAGCATTTATGGCCCTCAGACCCCTTATCGGGAGATCGGTCTATATGGCAGCTATATCTAAATATGATCCGATCTGAACTATATTTGGGTCAGATGTCGGGAGGCTTAAAATAGCCCATTGTTTTAAATTTCACCGAAATCGGGTAATAAATAAAGCTTTTATGGGCTTCAGACCCTTTATCGGGAGATCGGTCTATATAGCAGCTTTATCTAAATATGTAAAGATCTAATTCATATTTAGGTCAGATACCGGGAGGCTTACAATAACTCACTGTTGAAAATTTCAGGAAAATCGGGTAATAAATATAGCTTTTATGGGCTTCAGACCCTTTATCGGGAGATCGGTCTATATGGTAGCTATATCTAAATATAGTCTGATCTGAATCATATTTGGGTCAGATGTCGGGAGGCTTAAAATAACCCACTATTGCAAATTTCGAAATCGGTCTATATGACAGCTATATCTAAATATGGTCAGATATCGGGAGGCTTAAAATAACTCACTGTTGCAAATTTCAGTGAAATCGGGTAATAAATAAAGCTTTTATGGTCTTCAGTCCCTTTATCGGAAGATCGGTCTAATGGTGGCTATATCTAAATATTGTCCGATCTGAACCATATTGGGGTTAGTTGTCGCAAAGCCTTAAACTACTCCTTGTTTCAAATTTCAGCAAAATCGGATAAAAAATTAAGCTTTTATGGTCATTAGACCCTTTATCGACAGATCGGTTTATATAGCAGCTATATCCAAATTTGGTCCCATTTGGCCCGTTTAAGAACTTAACCAGCGTGCATCAAAAAGACGTATCTGTGCCAAATTTCAGCTCAATATCTCAATTTTTGAAGGCTCTAGAGTGATTACAACAGACGAACGGACAGACGGACAGACACACGGACATCGTTAAATCGTCTTAGAATTTTACGAAGATCCGAAATATGTATACTTTGTAGGGTCGAAAATTGATATTTCGATCAATTTTTATACCCACCTCTATCCTACGGTGGTAGGTATAAAAACCGACAGAAAGACAGACAGGCAGAAAAACAAAAAGACAGGCAGAAAACCAGTAGAGGATGGCAAAAGTCGGACGGTGCTGACTTCATAATACCCTACACCTTCACTATATGTACAAAGTGAGAGCTATATCTAATTATGAACCAATTTTGATGAATTTCGAGCAAATATGTTCAAACTGTAATAAATACGGTGGACAAATGACAACATTATTGCAAATCTGGGATCTATATTTGAATCTGAACCGATTTCTAGCAAACTTCTTATATATTGTGGTAGTCGTCGTTGCAATATTTCTCTTAATCGGACGAACATATACAAGGGAGCTATATATAAATCTGAACCGATTTCTAGCAAACTTCCTAGATATTGTGGTAGTCGTCGGGGAAAGCGTTGTACAAAATGTTGGCAAGATTGGTCAATAAATGCGCTTGCTGCGGCTCTAGGAGAGAAAATCGGTCTATGTATATATATGAGACCTATATCTAAATTTGAACCGATTTCCACATAATTTTGTAGATATTGTGGAAGTCGCCGAGGAAAGCGTTGTACAAAATGTTGGCAGGATTGGTCAATAAATGCGCTTGCAGTGGCTCTAAGAGAGAAATCCGGGCGATATATATATATATGAGAGCTATATCTAAATCTGAACCGATTTCTATGAACCGATGATATTCACCAGTTATATCGAGAGTTATTCGAAAATCTTTCCTGCCGAATTTCTAGAGTATCGGTTGAAAAATGAGCACTTTATTGCGATTTTTCTCCAAATCGGACGAACATGTACATGGAAGCTATATCTAAATCTGAACCGATTTCTAGCAAACTTCTCAGATATTGTGGCAGTTAACGTGGAAAGCGTTGTACAAAGTTTTGGCAAGATTGGTCAATAAATGCGCTTGCAGTGGCTCTAAGAGAGAAAATCGGGCGATATATATATATGAGAGCTATATCTAATTTTGAACCGATTTCTATGAAATTCACCAGTTATATCGAGAGTTATTAGAAAATCTTTCCTGTCGAATTTCTAGAGAATCGGTTGAAAATGAGCACTTTATTGCGATTTTTCTCGAAATCGGACGAACATATACATGGAAGCTATATCTAAATCTAAACCGATTTCTAGCAAACTTCTCAGATATTGTGGTAGTTAACGTGGAAAGCGTTGTACAAAGTTTTGGCAAGATTGGTCAATAAATGCGCTTGCAGCGACCATAGAAGTGAAAATCGGGCGATATATATATGTGGCAGCTATATCTAAATCTAAACCGATTTCTATGAAATTCACCAGTTATATTGAGAGTTATTAAAAAATCTTTCCTGCCGAATTTCTAGAGAATCGATTGAAAAATGAGCACTTTATTGCGATTTTTCTCGAAATCGGACGAACATATACATGGAAGCTATATCTAAATCTGAACCGATTTCTAGCAAACTTCTCAGATATTGTGGTAGTAAACGAAGAAAGCGTTGTACAAAGTTTTGGCAAGATTGGTCAATAAATGAGCTTGCAGTGGCTCTAGGAGTGAAAATCGGGCGATATATATATAGATATGAGAGCTATATCTAAATCTGAACCGATTTCTATGAAATTCACCAGTAATATCGAAAGTCATTAGAAAATCCTTCCCGTCAAATTTCGAGAGAATCGGTTAACAAATGACCATTTTATTGCATTATAACAGCAAATCGGACGAACATATATATGAAAGCTATATCTACATCAGAACCGATTTTTTCCAATTTCAATAGATTTCGCCTGGATTGGATGAAAACTGCGACCTGTAGTTTGTACACAAATTACCATGGACAGATGGACGGACAGACAGACAGACGGACATAGCTAAATCGAATCAGAAAGTGATTCTGAGTCGATCGGTATGCTTATCAATGGGTCTATATCTCTTTCTTATGGGTGTTACAAACAAATGCACATGGGAGCTACATCAGATTAAAGACCGATTCGGACCGTACTTGGCACAGTTGTTGGAAGTCGTAACAGAACAGAACGTTTCAGGGGATCCAGGCGAGAAATCGAGAGATCGGCTTTTATGAGAGCTATGTCAGGCTATAGACCGATTTCAACCGTACATGGCACAGTTTTGGAAGTCGTAACAGAACACTACATACTGAATTTGAGCCAAGTCGGACAAAGATCGGGTTATATGGGATATAGACCGACTTCAACCATACTTGGCACAGTTGTTGAAAGTCATAACAGAACACTAAATACAAAATTTGAGCCAAATCGAACAAAACTTACGGACTGCAGGGGCTCAAAATGTCAAATCGGGAGATCCGGTTATATGGGTGCTTTATCAGGTTGTAGATCAATTTCAACCGTACTTGGCACATTTTCCTTTGTAGCAGAACTCTACATGCAAATTTCAGTCCAATCTGATAACAATTGCGGCTTCTAGGAGCTAATATATCAAAGATATAAGTCCAATTCTAGGCATCAGGTTATAGACCGATTTGGACCATAATTGGCACAGTTATTGGAAGTCAAAACAAAGCGCTAAATGCCAAATTAGGTAATAAATGCCCTCTGTAGTGGCTCAAGAAGCTAATTCGTTAGATCGGGTTGTATCCGTTGTAACCGTATTTGGCAAAGTTGTTGGAAGACGTAACAGAACACTTAATGCACAATTTTAGCCAAATCGGACAAAAATTGCGGTTTCCAAGGGCTCAAGGTGTTATAGACCGATTTCAACCGTACTTGGTACAGTTATTAAAAGTCGCACAGTGGAAGAAATTCGATAAAAAAGGAATGAAGTATGCGGTGTGAGAACGGGTAGAGATATCTATTTGAAATTTAAAATATGGTGTTAGGAAATTCATGTGTAAAATTTCAAAGCCCTAGGTGGTCCGCGCACCTTTTGACAGGCCCCTATTGTTGGTCACCTCGGAACTGCTAAAAATTTTTGGGGCTGCCAAATCGTCATTTGTGGTCCAATTTTCAAAATTCTTTCTTTTCTGGATAGTGCTCAAAAATCCCTACAAAAAAGTCCACTTGAAGTATGTAATATCTTCATTGGTTTTGGAGACATAGAACTTTTAATTTTTTGTTGCAATTTTGACTGAGATCACTCCTCTACTTTGGAATATAGCTAAATTGCAAATTTGCAAATTTTGCCCATGAACATTCCAGTAAGGAACAGGGTCTAACTTCTCACATATCAATGAGTGCAGTCCGATAAGGGGCCTCCTGTTTATAGCCGAGTCCGAACGGCGAGCCGCAGTGCGACACCTCTTTTGGAGAGAAGTTTTACATGGCATAGAACCTCACAAATGTTGCCAGCATTAAGAGGGAAAACGACCGCTGAAAACCACCAGACGTCAAGCGTCATAGGCGGACGTGCTAACCTCTGCGCTACGGTGGTCTAGCTATAGCCATTTACGATATATTATTGTCTCTGGAAGAAAAAGCTATAAAAGTCATTGCGTATGCTGATGACGTGGCAATTGCGGTTAGGGGAAGTTTCCCAGCACTCTAAGAGTTATACATGAGGAAGCTCTAGGTGCAACAGCAAAGTGAGCTACCGAAAGTGGTCTAGGTGTAATTTCGTGCAAGACAGAAGTAGTTATTTTCAGCAGGAGATACAAGTTGCCTACAGTGGAACCTGTTTCTTTCGGAGGAGAGAATGTTTCATTTACAGAAAGCGCAAAATACCAGGGTGTTTTGCTGGACAGGAAATTGAATTTCAAATCCAACAATTTATAAAGCAATAAAGGCAACTCTTGCCCTTTACACCTCCATGAGAGCCATTGGCAAAGTTAAGGGTTTGGACCACGCGTCATTCATTGGGTATATACTGCAGTTGTCAGACTTATAAAGCTATATGGTGTTGTGGTCTGGTGGACGGCGCTTCAAAAGTCCACCCACTGTTCAATACTCAACCGGATCCAAAGGATGGTTTGTTTGTGCATCACACTGCCGCTCTGAGGACGACACCATTTGATGCAATGGATTTAGTGTTACATCTAATGCCTCTGGACATTGTGGTCAGACAAATTGCTGCGACCACTGCCGGAAGGCTAAGGGAGCTTTCTCTTTGGTCATGTGGCGGCTACGGACACTGTGTCATCCTTGATACAATGTCCGATGTCATGTAGGGTTACCTGAGCCGCTTTTTGATAAAAAGTATTGTACGACTATTCCTGATAGAACTGATTGGAACTACGATATCCTTGGCAGGGCTGTGGAGTTTAGCTCTCGGCTCCGACCCCGAGTCGGTGTCTAAGCCGGAGTCGGAGTATTAAGCTGGAGTCGGAGAGCGATTCGAGCATTCCAAAACCATGTGGCCTAATCTAAACTTGAAGAGGTCTACCGCTTTGTTGTCACTGGCTAGAACAGACGTCTCAGTCATTGTGTCCGTCATGACAGGTCACTGTCTAATCGGAAAACCAGCAACGACTTTTGCAGAAGCTGTGAGGACATCGAAGAAGAAGAAGAGACTATAGAACACCTTCTGTGTGTGTGTCCCGCATTAGCAGTCTGAAGGAGTTCCACTTTAGGTTCTCATTTCTTTGAGAAACTGTCTGATGTAGGGGATGTGAACATTCGGGCGCCTTTTGGCCCACCTCATTTCAAAAGAATTGTTCGGGTTGCCAAATCTTCATTTGTGGTTTGGTTTTAAAAATTCTTCTTTCTGACTTCTTGAGCTTCTTGAACTACTAGTCTTGGCGCAATTATTATCCGATTTGGCCGTAATTTTGCACTATTTTGTCTTGCCAAGAGTGCTCTAAATCAGTTCATAATCTGATGTAGCTTTCATATAAACCTATATCCCGATTATACTTCTTGAGCCTACAGAGGGCGCAATTACTATTCGATTTGGCTAAAACTTTGCAAGAAGTGTTTTCTTTTGACCTCAAACAACTGTGCCAGGTATGGTCCAAATCGGTTCACAACCTGATATAGCTGCCATATAAATCGATCTGGGATCTTGACTTCTTGAGCTTCTAGAGGACACAATTCTTGTCCGATTTGGCTGAAACTTAGCATGAAGTGTTTGGTTTTAACTTCCACCAACTGTGCCCAGTATGGCCGAAATCGGTTCATAACCTTATATAGCTCCCATATAAATATATAACCCGATTGTACTTCTTAAACTTCTAGAGGTCAAAATCGGTTCATAACTTAATATATCTGCCATATAAACCGATCTCGTGTCTTGACTTATTAAATCTCTAGAAATTTAGCATGAAGTGCTTTGTTTTAGCTTCTAACAATTGTGCCAAGTATGGGTCAAATCAGTTCATAACCCGATGTAGCTCCCATATAAACCTATATCCCGATTATACTTCTTGAGCTTTTAGAGGGCGCGATTTTTAACAGATTTGGCTGAAATTTTGTACAACGACTTCTTCTATGATCTTAAACATACGTGCCAAATGTGGCCCGATTCAGTCCATAACCTTATATAGCTCCCATATAAACCAATCTCCCGATTTAAGTTCTTGAGCCTCTAAAGGTCGCAATTCTTATCCGAGTTGGCTGAAATTTTGCACAAACACTTCTCCAGCATCCAAACCAAATCGGTGTATAACCCGATATAGCTGCAATAGAATGACTAGCTTTATCCATTCTCCTTTGTTTGCCTATAAGAAGATACCGGGCAAAGAACTTGACAAATGCGATCCATGATGGAGGGTATATAAGATTCGGCCCGGCCAAATTTATTGGGTTGCCTAAAAAGCAATTGCGGATTTTTTAAAAGAAAGTAAATGCATTTTTAATAAAACTTAGAATGAACTTTAATCAAATATATAATTGCCATTTTGTTCGATAACCTTTTGCCATCTTCCTGGCAAATTTAGTATTCCACGCTCATAGAACTTCTGGCCTTTATCTGCAAAAAACTGAACCAAGTGCGATTTTATAGCCTCATCATTGTCGAAAGTTTTACCATTTAAGGAGTTCTGCAAAGATCGAAATAAATGGTAGTCTGACGGTGCAAGGTCAGGGCTATATGGTGGATGCATCGAAAGTTCCCAGCCAAGCTCACTCAGTTTTTGGCGAGTGACCAAAGATGTGTGCGGTCTAGCGTTGTCCTGGTGGAATATGACACCTTGACGATTGACCAATTCTGGTCGCTTCTGCTTGATGGCTGTATTCAATTTGTCCAATTGTTGACAGTAAACATCCGAATTAATAGTTTGGTTTCTTGGAAGCAGCTCAAAATATACCACACCCTTCCAATCCCACCAAACAGACAGCATAACCTTATTTTGGTCGATATCAGCCTTTGAAGTGGTTTGAGCTGGTTCACCATGCTTGGACCATGATCGTTTTCGACTAACGTTGTTGTAAACAATCCATTTTTCATCTCCAGTTATGATTCATTGCGTTTAAGGTGCATATCACAAGCGTTGATTCGGTTTGTTAAATGAATTTCTTTCAATACATGTGGTACCCATATTAAAATTGACGCCAAACAAACAAATGTAAACAAAATTTCGCGCACTTTTTTTCTAAAGCAAGCTAAAAGTAACAGCTGACAGAAGAAAGAATGCAATTACAGAGTCACAAGCCGTTGAAAAAATTTGTCAACACCGACTATATTACTACTATATTACCGACAATTACTTTTTGGGCAACCCAATAGCACGCTTATACTTGCTATTTACCCATGCCTAGCATAAGCACAACAAAAAGTTTGCATTTTCAGCATTCGAAGTGTTTCGTTATTCCTTAATGTTTTTGTTTACAAACATAAATAAATCAACTCCCATTTTGGTCGCCCTATTGCCGTCCATTCATTTCAATGTGTTTTTCATGTTTAGGATGGTCACCTTAAAACACAAAACTTTTGGTAAACATAATTCTCTCAGGGAAAATAAAGCTTTTATGAGTAAAAAAAAAAAAATAGAAAAAAAATTATACACAACGTTGTGATGAGAGGGCAAGCTTTCGAGTAACGTTTAAAATAAATGGCAGTTTTGAACTTGGAAAAGCAGGCACACATGCACACACACACACACAACCATACCCATACCTATTCATAACGATAAATGTTAACGGCTTAAAATAGGGTTTCCACATGTCTATGAATAAAACGCTAAAATAAATAAAAAAATTAATAAATATAAAAAAATAAATAAAAAAAAAATAAAAAAAATTTAAAAACAAGTAAAAGCGTGCTAAGTTCGGCCGCGCTGAATCCTGTATACCCTCCACCATGTATCGCATTTGCCTAGTTCTTTTCCCGGTATCTCTTTTTAGGCAAAGGATAAAAGAAAATAATTACTTTGCTATTGGAGCTATATCAAGTTATGGTCCGATTCGGACCATAATCGAATTGAATGTTGCAGACCATAGAAGAAGTAGGGACAAAAGAAGATCGATTTATATGGGAGCTGTATCAGGCTATAGATCGATTCAGATAATGTTTGATACGCATGTTGAAGATCATGGCAGAAGCCGTTGTACAAAATTTCCGCCAAATCGGATAATAATTGCGCCCTCTAGAGTCTTAAGAAGTCAAGATCCCAGATCGGTTTATATGGCAGCTATGTCAGGTGATGGACCGATTTGAACCACATTTGGCGTAGTTGTTAGAAGTCATTACAAAACACGTCATGCAAAACTTCAGCCAAATCGTATAAGAATTGCGCCCTCTAGTGGCGCAAGAAATCAAGAACCAAGATCGGTTTATATGGCAGCTATGTCAGGTTATGAACCGATTTGAACCATATTAAGCACAGTTGTTAGAAGTCATTACAAAACACGTCATGCAAAACTTCAGCGAAATCGGATAAGAATTGCGCCCATTAGTGGCTCAAGAAGTCAAGATCCCAGATCGGTTTATATGGCAACTATATCATATTAGTGACCGATTTGAATCTTACATGGCATAGTTTCTGGAAATTCTAACAAAACACCTCATGCAAAATTTCAGCCAAATCGGATAAGAATTGCGCCCTCTAGTGGCTCAAGAGGTCAAGATATGGCAGCTATATCAAAACATGGACCGATATGGTCTATTTACAATCCCAACCGACCTACACTAATAAGATGTATTTGTGCAAAATTCCAAGCGGCTAGCTTCACTCCTTCGAAAGTTAGCGTGCTTCGACAGACAGACGGTCGGACATGTCTAAACCGACTTAAAAAAGTGCCATGACGATTAGGAATATATATACTTTATGGGGTCTTAGACGAAGGAGTTACAAACAGAATGACGAAATTAGTATACCCCCATCCTATGGTTGAGTGTATATAAAATCATCCGTATGTATTGGGTTGCCCAAAAAGTAATTGCGGAATTTTCATATAGTCGGCGTTGACAAATTTTTTCACAGCTTGTGACTCTGTAATTGCATTCTTTCTTCTGTCAGTTATCAGCTGATACTTTTAGCTTGCTTTAGAAAAAAAGTGTAAAAAAAGTATATTTGATTAAAGTTCATTCTAAGTTTTATTAAAAATGCATTTACTTTATTTTAAAAAATCCGCAATTACTTTTTGGGCAACCCAATAATATGGGCTGCTGCCTTAAAAATCCCCTGTTCCTTAAAGGAATGTTCATGGGAAATTTCCTATTAGTAATCTTAAAAAGTCTTGGAGACCACCATTGGGCAGAGGTTAACATGTTCACCTATGACGATGAACGCCTGGGTTCGAACCCTGGCAAGTCCATCAAAAAAAAATGTCAGTTGTGGTTTTCCCCTACATTTGTGAGGTACTATGCCATAAAAAAACTTTTCTCCAAATAGGTGTCTCACTAAGGCACGCCTTTCGGACTCGGTTATAAAAAGGAGGCACCTTATCATTGAGCTTAAAAACCTTAATCGGACTGCACTCATTGATGTGTGAGAAGTTTGCCTCTGTTCCTTAGCGGAATATTCATGGGCAAAATTTATGTTGCAAAAAATCTTGAAAAAGTCACCGTAGGCCAGAGGTTAGCATGTCCGCCTATAATGTCGAACGCCTGGATTTCAATACTGGCGTAAACATAAGAAATTTTTTCAGCGCTGGTTATCTCCTTACTAATGCTGACTACATTTGTGAGGCATCCTGCCATGTTAAAACCTTTCTACCAAGTGGTGTTGCTCTGCGGCACGCCGTTCGGACTCGGCAACAAAAAGGAGGCCCCTTATCATTTAGATGAAACATTAATCGGACTGCATTCATTGTTATGAGAGGAGTGTCCCCTGTTCCTTAATGGAATGTTCGTGGGAAAAAACCAAATCTTGAAAAATAAACAAGAAAATTAAGATTCTATTCTGAATTCATTTTGCTACGATTTTATTAAATTTTGTCTCTTCAGTTTTACACAATAAAATAAATGTATACACATTTTACTCAATATTAACGTATTCTATTTTTTTTTGTTTTTAGGTAAGTTTGATTCAATCAAGATATGATGTATAAATGAGTAAGTAATTAAAACCGTGAACATATGGCAGCTATATCAAAATATAGTGCGATCTGAACCATATCTAAGTCGCATATCGGGAGGCTTTGATTAACTCGCTATTTCAAGTTTTCGCGAAATCAGACAATAATTACGGCTTTTATGGGCCTAAGATCCCAAATCGGCAAACGGTCTATATGGCAGCTATATTTAAATATTGTCCAATCTGCACCATATTTAGGTCTGACGACGAAAGCCTTTAAACAACTCACTGTTTCATATAAATCGATCTGCCCTTACGGCTTTTAATCGGTCTATATGACTGCTATATCTAAATATGATCCGATCTGAACCATATTTGAGTCGGATGTCGGGAGGCTCAAAACAACTCGCTGTTTCTAATTTTATCGAAATCGGATAATAACTGCGCATGTTACGGGCTAACGACCCTAAACCGTCATATCGATCTATATGGCAGCTATATGTAAATATGGATATCGGGGCCCCTGGTACAACTCCCTGCTTAAAATTTCAGCGAAATCGGACAAAAAATTTAGCTCTTTCAGACTTAAGACCCTAAATCGCCATATTGGTCTATATGGCAGCTATATCTACATATAGCCCGATTGGAACTATATTTAAGTCGGATGTCGGGAAAGAAGTCAATACCTCAAATTTAATCAAAATCTGATACTAATTGCAGCTTTTATGGGCTCAAGGCCCTTAATCGGCAGATAGTTCTATATGGGAGCTAAATCTATAGACGCAAAAGCCGGGCAATGACATAGAAAATGCTCCCGAGAGCATGATACCGAGAGCTATACCGACAGCCGTCCTACCGACCCTTTCGCTGTTTCACAGGGTTGCATGCGCATTTGTCGCCCACGTTCTTAACTCGTACTGCGTCGACCCGAAAGGCTTCGGCATAACCAAGTTTATTGACGACAATTGTCTGGCCTTCACTGCCAAATCGTCTGCTTTCTCATTCCCAGTTACTCTGCTATGGCCCGGCACCTAAACGATGCGGATCGTACCATCCTCAAAAAAAGGCGTTAATCTTCTTCTTACATTCCGACACTGTTCGTGACCTTAACGTCCTGGTTGTTTTTGTCCTTATGTCCTATTTACTGTCCGTAAAGATGATCATACTCGACCTCCACACCACCTCACGCATTCCGTGATCGCCTGGTTCTGCGCACGATCGTATTATGGTCAGGCAGTCTAAAACAGATCTCAGTTCCTGGGTTCTCAATGTAGACCCCAGGCCCACTTTGTCCTCTAGCTGTGATCCATTCGTTTAACAGGTGGCAATGCTAGGGTTCCGTCAATTCAAGACTGAGCCGTTGGAAGCAGTGCCTTGTACTCGAACTCAAGTGTCGTCTCAGGTATCCTATCGGAAACCTCTTCCATTCCTTCCAGGTTTCCTATCCTCACCTTGATTATACCGCAATGGCATGAGCTGTTCCCTTCCTCTATCCATTCTCCTATCGCCTAAAGTCTCATGGCCGCAATGGCTGCCTCACATTTACTCTGTGTGTCTATGGGTCGGATATCTACAATAGAATGGTCTCCATTGCCCTATTAGGAGTGGTCCCCATCGCTGCGCCTATGCCAAGACAACATGTTCTCTGAACTTGTTGTATAATCCTAACGTTGCACTTTTTCTCCATGGCAGTCCACCAAACTACTGAGACGTTAGTAAGTATTGGTCCAATCACACTCCTATAGAGACAGTGGACTATCGTCGGATGCAGGCCCCATTTCGAGTCTACGGCCCGTTTTCCCAAGCCCCAACATTTGTGAGCCTCCTCAGTACGCTCCTGAATGTGAAACTTCCATTTCAGTTTCCTGTTCAACATCACACCTAAGTATTTAACCTTGTCAGATATCGAAATTGTCTTATTGAGGAAACGTGGTTCATTAAATTGGCCCACCTTCGTCTTCCTCGTGTACAGGCATATTTCAGTCTTCTCCGAGTCTAGCCCAGTCATATGCCATATGCAAGACCCTTTGGGCCCTTCTGCATAGCTCGTTCGAATCCTTGCCCCTTAGAAGTGTTATAACATCGTCTGCGTACGGACGGGTTAGCATCCGTAATAGGTCGTCTATGGTGGTCACCCATGGGCGTGGTGATAAAATGTCCCCCTGTGTCGTGCGTTGTGCCACCTTCTCCCTTATATTTATGCCATGGGACATACAATTTATCCACCTGTTCCTTAGCATATGGTCTATCCAGTCTCTGAGCATCGGGTCCATCCGGTACTGGTGTAAGGATTGGATCAGTGTGTCGGTCCGCACATTATTAAAAGCCCCTCGGATGTCAATGCATACCGGCAGTGTGTACGTTTTGGCCATCGAAGGATTCTTCTATTTAATGCACAACCTCGTGCAGGGGCAACTGTTCATCGAATAACCGTCGGCTTCTGTTGTTGTTGTAGCCACATGTATATATGTGAAGGTGGCGATCCTCCTCTAGTTCCTATAGGTGAGCAAGCTCGTTCCGATCAAAAGCACCGATCGCCGCGGGAATATCATGGCCATTGGTTATTTAAAGGCGCCAACAACTCTCCTTGTGATATCGATCATCATAGGCACTCAGTAGTTATGCAAGAGCCGGCGCCACCCGGCCTCTCACTGAGACTCTTTGCTTCATACCGCCGATTGTCCGCGACTGCAATTGCAGCTACTCCGTATGCAGCATTCCACTATCCGCAACCTGTGGACGCGCTCGGAAGCTCGCATCTAAGCTTTTCGTGATAACAATGAACACCACACAGATCGGAGCTCAATGTTACAGCCTGTGTGGTACTCATAGTTATACAGTGCCCGACTCATACTTAACCCGTCGGCTC
The DNA here is from genome assembly GCF_963082655.1 of Stomoxys calcitrans. Classification (NCBI taxonomy): domain Eukaryota; kingdom Metazoa; phylum Arthropoda; class Insecta; order Diptera; family Muscidae; genus Stomoxys; species Stomoxys calcitrans. Next base: position 201,024,386 of record NC_081552.1, read on the forward strand.
CTGCTGCCTTGTTGTTCTTCAGACTGGCCACTGCTACTTGTTCCTCATTCTATAATCAGGGATTGGTTCTGCGGTATCCTTTTCGCCGCCATCGTCGTCCATATCCTCAGCACGCTATCTGTGCCAGTTACCAGATTTCCAAAGCCATCGGTATGATCTTTAATTCATTGGTAGAATTTCCGGACTTCATTCTCACTCCTGTACATCTCAATTCGCTCATATTCATGTCTTTCCATTTTCCTTTTTCTTTTTGCGGAATAGACGTTTCTCCTCTCCGCTTTTCTCCCGATACCTCTCCTGCATCTGGCGCGTTGCTACTGATTGCAAGGTTGCTCTGTAAGCCAAGAGGCTTCAGTAGAATCTCGACATTGTTGGGCGTACCATGGATTTCTTGGGGAGGCTTCCGGTACCCAAGTACGGATTTCGCGGCATGGGGCAATAGTTTGCCACCGCGCTATTATATCATCGGAATAAGGAGTGCTTTCATCAAGCAGTTGCGTCAGTCGAGTGTTGTGTTTGCAGCTTTTCAATGTCCAGCTTCCGTGCAGTGTCAGATGGTACTTTCCTCGCCATGTTCAAACCGGTGCGAATCTTTGCTGCAACAAGGTAATGATCCGAATCTACATTCGCTCCACGGATCGATCGTACATCTAACAGCAGATCGTACATCTAACAGAAATCTATCAGCCTCAACCCATTACTGGAAGTTATCTCGTGGAGGCTAAACTTTCCGACTGTTGGACCAAGAATGACTTCCTTCCCTATCTTCGCATTAAAATCTCCCAAAACGATTTTAATATCATGGGCGGGGCAGCGGTCATACTATTTACTATTCCTTTGTATCTCATAGTAGTTCCTATAGTTTTCCGGGGGCGGGTTACTGGCGCAGCGCCCCAACCTCATGGGTTTTGTGGGATTGCACATGTATTCCTTGTTGTGGCGAGCCGCTTGTTCCAAGATCCGACGCTCGCCTCCAACCGCCCCTAACCTGGGAACAGACACTAATGATGGTCATTGATCTAACTAATGATCGCCTTGTCATCTCGAGTTTCATTGGCACTCAGTATTTAATTAAGAGCCAGTGCCACCTGACTCCTCACTCAGACTCTCTTGCCCGAAAATCTCTGACTGCCCGTGGCCGCATTTGCAGCTACTCCGCATAAAAGCGGAGCTTTCCACAATCCGCAATCTATGGAGGCGCCCGGTAGCTTTCAGCTAAGCTTCTCGTGATAACGATGGACACCACGCAAGTCGGAGCTCAAAGTTTCAGCCTGTGTGGTGCTCATAGTTATCCCGTGTCGGTCGGTGGTTTGCTGGGTTATCTCTAATTACTTACACCTTTTGAGGTTTAAACATGTGCGCGAAATTTTTTACAATCCGGATTCCAAGCTCAAAGCGGAACTACAGCATTGGTAAATCGTTGTCACTAAGGCTAAAGGTATTGTATTTTTTTTTTAAATCAAAGACCAGACCTTTCAAAATTCTTTTGCAAAGATACTAAGATTCCCACATATTTCGAAATGTGGCATATCTGCTCATAAACAAGAGTAATATAGAGAAAATCTTTCTCTTACATTTTGAAACTCTCTTCATTCAATATTACTCTCTCTCTCTTTCTCCCTCTCTCTCGTATTCTTTTTGTATACAATGTCTCTTTCTCAGTAGGGGGGCTTAAGTGAGATTTTGCAAAATAGAAATAAGATTGTGCACATGTGTGTGTGTGAGTATGTATGTGCGAGTGTAAAAGTGATACAAATAAATGATGGTGAAGGTCATTGTGTCGTCACAAGTGCCGTTTCCTTCTTCTTCTTCTTCTTCATCATCATCATAATCACAGGCACAAACACTTACAAACAGTTGTGATACCTTTTTTTTGCTATGTGGCAAGGGGGTAAATGGGTAGAAGCCCAAAATCCATGCATGCTCCCTGTTATAAACTGTAGACAGCGGGCGTACCAGAAATGAACATGAACAGCAAAAACCCAGTGTTTGTTGTTGGTAAAGATTTCTACTGCTGGCTTTGCTTCTTCAACGTTAGCTGTGTGAATGTTTTTTTTAGCATATTTCGTTTCTGTTATGGAGGGGCTTAGGGGGAGGCAGGCAGCCAATGACGATGACAATAGGGGCTGCCACCGCAAGTCGGCCAGTTTGTCTTCGAGTTGTGTGCTGTAGCCACACAGCTACCCCAACTCTCTACTCACCCAATGTGCGCCTCCCTCGCACTTTCTTTGCTTAGGGCTTTTGGGTGGAAAATGGGCCTTAGATGGGAAGTTTGGTAGGTCGGTAGGAGCAGAGCATGGTTTGGTTTCGTTTGGTTGGCAGCAGAGTATTTTGGCATCATCAGGCGCCACAACTGCTGGGTAACTTAGTTAGCAATCATCATCGGTTTAGTTGCCAATCAAATTCCAACGATACAAGACTTGTATTTTGTGCTGTCGCCCGACTTTATACATCGTGTGTGTTGTCCGTGGTCTATATTGCAGTCTTGAAGAGAGATAGAGAGTGCGTTCGTGTGTAACTGTGTGTGTGTGTGTTTGCGCGTTGGTCTAGCAATAATTGTTGTGTTTGCAAAGTGCATTTTTGTGTCGGTGTGTGTTTTCGCTTTCGATTTCGCCTGATTGCCTGCCTGCAGTCTGCCTGTATTTGTTTTGTGTTTTTGCGGTGCTGTTACAATGCAAGTGAGTACAGCATTTGAATGAGTTTGTGTATGTGTGTGTGTGTGTGTGTATGAGTATGTTTTTTATTTGCCCCCGGTGTTTTTGCTACCAAAGCGGGAATTATCGAATCGAAGGCAAAAAAGGTAAAATCGGTCACCAGAACAGCAGCAATAGCAAAGAGTACGTGTCTCCCGGCAAGTTATACAATCATTTTCGTTTTCAAATGTTGTTCCCATGTAACGCAACGTGCTACACCGCTCCAACTATGGTCTATACTACCAGCACCAGTCACCACCAACAGCTTATTAGGGGGTTTTCCTTACTAGCCGCCTGCCTGCCTGCCTGCCTGGTTGACTAGCTGGCTGGTTGGTTGGCTATGCCATTATTCTTTTTTTATTTGTTTGTGTACAAGAATTGTGTCGCCAAATCATTTGAGCCGTTGCACTACCTTTTCACACTGTTCGATTGTTCGTTCTGCTGTTTGTTTTCATCGTCGTACAATATTTTTCGTTTGTTTTTCTGTTGTTTTAGCAGCAACAACGGTTGTTGTTGTCCTGCTGCCGCTACTGCTGCTGTTGCTATTCGATAATGATTGATTGTTTACTTTTGTTACAATGCACAGGGTGGCGTATGAATAATCCGGGTGAAGAATTTTTGAATTTGAAATATGGACCAAATGCACAGATTTGAATAAATTTCTTGTAGAGATTCTAAAACAGTTGGTTTTGAAACGTGTCCAGTGAAAACTCCTCTGTGAAATGGAGGTTAGCGTGATTGTGTTTCATGAAGAGAACGCTGTATGACGTCATAGTTATTATAAAAATGGCAACAAAGGAATCCTTCTTTATATTCATAAATTGTGCGCAATAGTCAGCAATAAATATGAAAAGTGTATAGAAAGAAAGTTAAAGAAATCAACATTTGTAAATAAAATTTTGAATTTCGTTCCTTTTTATAAAAAAGCTGTAATGCTTTTAATAAAAATAGTAAAATATAAAATAAAAAACAAAATGAAAAATGAATTATTATAAATAATATAAACTAGAAAAATATTAAAAAGCTAAAATATTTAAAATAGAAATATATAGAAAAATAAATATATGAAAGTATTTTTTTTTTATATAATTTTTTTTTAATTTGAATTTTTTCATATATTTTTTATGTCTATTTTTATATATATAAAAAAATAAAATCAAATAATTAATACGAAAAAATTAAGTAAAAACAAATATATTAAAAAAATTAAATTAAAAAACTAAAAAAAAATTATATTAAATATTAAAGAACAAAAATTAAAATAAATATACAAAAAAATTAAAATTAAAAAAAATCGGTCTATACGGCAGCTATATCTAAATATAGTCTGATCTGAACTATATTTAGGTCAGATGTCGGTAGGCTTAAAATAACCCACTGTTTTAAAGTACAGCGAAATCGAGTAATAAATAAAGCTTTTATGGGCTTCAGACCCTTTATCGGGAGATCAGTCTACTTGGCAACTATATCCAAATATAGTCCCATCTAAAAGATACTTAGGTCGGATGTCGGCAGGCTTAAAATACCTAATTGTTTCAAATTTCAGCGAAATCGGATAAAAAATAAAGCTTTTATGGGCCTCAGACCCTTTATCGGGAGATCGGTCTATATGGCAGCTATATCTAAATACAGTCCGATCTAAACCATATTTAAGTCGGATGTCGGGAAGCGTAAAACTACTCACTGTTTCAAATTTCAGCGAAATCGGTTAAAAAATAAAGCTTTTATGGGCTTTAGACCCTTTATTGGGAGATCGGTCTATATGTCAGCTATATCCATATATAGTCCAATCTAAAACACATTAAGGTCGGATGTCGGCAGGCTTAAAATAACTCACTGTTTGAAATTTCAGCGAAATCGGGTAATAAATAAGGCTTTTATGGGCTTCAGACCCTCTAGCGGGAGATCGGTCTATATAGCAGCTATATCCAAATATGGTCCTATCTGAACCATACTTGAGCCAGATGTCGGGAAGCGTAACACTACTCACTGTTTCAAATTTCAGCGAAATCGGTTAAAAATAAAGCTATTAAGGGCTTAGACCCTTTACCGGGAGATCGGTCTATACGGCAGCTATATTTTCACATAGTCCGATCTGGACCATATTTGGGTCGGATGTCGGAAGGCTCAAAATAACTCCATGTTTAAAATTTCACGGAAATCGGGTAATAAATAAAGCTTTTAGGGATCTTAGACCCTCAACCGGCAGATCGGTCTATATAGCAGCTATTTCAAAAAATGGTCCGATTTGGTCCGTTCAAGAACTTAACCAGCATGCATAGAAAAGACGTATCTGTGCCAAATTTCAGCTAAATATCTTTAATTTGTGCTACCGTAGCGCAGAGGTTAGCATGTCCGCCTATGGCGCTGAACGCCTGGGTTCGAATCCTGACGAGACCATCAGAGAAAATTTTCAGCGGTGGTTTTCCCCTCCTAATGCTGGCAACATTTGTAAGGTACTATGCCATGTAAAATTTCTCTCCAAAGAGCTGTCGCCCTGCGGCACGCCGTTCGGACTCGGCTATAAAAAGGAGGCCCCTTATCATTGAGGTGAAACTTGAATCGGACTGTACTCATTGATATGTGAGAAGTTTGCCCCTGTTCCTTAGTGGAATGTTCATGGGCAAAATCTGTATGTATCTCAATTTTTGAGGCTGTAGAGTGATTAGATTAGAGTGACAGACGGACAGACACACGGACATCGTTAAATCGTCTTAGAATTTTGCGTCGATCCGAAATATATATATTTTGAAGGGTCGGAAATTGATATTTCGATGTGTGGCAAACGGAATGACTGGTGGGTATAATAATACATTTCTTGCACTCTCCACCATAGGATGGGGGGCATACTAATTTCGTCATTCCGTTTGTATCACCTCGAAATATGCGTCCAAGACCCCATAAAGTATATATATTCATGATCGTCATGACATTTTAAGTCGATCTAGACAGGTCCGTCTGTCCGTTCATCCGTCCGTCTGGCGAAATCACGCTAACTTTTGAAGGAGTAAAGCCAGCCGCTTGGAATTTTGCACAAATACTTCTTATTAGTGTAGGTCGGTTGGGATTGTAAATGGACCAAATTGGTCCATGTTTTGATATAGCTGCCATATAAACCGATCTTGGGTCTTGACTTCTTGAGCTTCTAGAGGGCGCAGTTCTTATCCAATTTGGCTGAAATTTAGCATGAAGTGTTCTGGTATGACTCTCAATAACTCTGCTAAGTATGGTCTATATTCTGATATAGCCGCCATATACACCGATCTCCCGATTAGACTTCTTGAGCCTTTAGAGGGCGCAATTCCTATCCGATTTGGCTGAAATTTTGAGTGACGTGTTTCGTTATGACTTCCAACAACTATGCTAAGTGTGGTTCAAATAGGTTCATAACCTGATATAGCTTCTATATAAACCGATCTTGCGTCTTGAGTTTTGACTTCTTGAGCTTCTAGAGGGCGCTGTTCTTATCCGATTTGATGGCAATTTTACATGTGGCGTTTTGGTATCACTTCCGACAACTGTGCTACGTATGGTCTAAATCGGTTGATAATCTGATATAGCTGCCATATAAACTTAGCTTGAGTCTTGACTTCTTGAGCTTCTAGAGGGCGCAGTTCTTATCCAATTTGGCTGAAATTTAGCATGAAGTGTTCTGCTATGACTCTCAATAACTCTGCTAAGTATGGTCTATATCCTGATATAGCCGCCATATAAACCGATCTCCCGATTAGACTTCTTGAGCCTTTAGAGGGCGCAATTCCTATCCGATTTGGCTGAAAATTTGAGTGACGTGTTTTGTTATGACTTCCAACAACTGTGCTAAGTATGGTCTAAATCGGTTGATAATCTGATATAGCTGTCATATAAACCAATCTTCGGTCCTGACTTCTTGAGCTTCTAGAGGGCGCAATTCTTATCCGATTTGATGGAAATTTTGCACGTGACGTTTTGGTATCACTTCCGACAACTGGGCTAAGTATGATCTAAATCGGTTGATAATCTGATATAGCTGCCATATAAACCGACCTTGGATTTTGACTTCTAGAGGGCGCAATTCTTATCCGATTTGGCTGAAATTTTGCGTAAAGTGTTCTGGTATGACTCTCAATAACTGTGCTAAGTATGGTCTTAATTAGTCCATAACCTGATATAGCCGCCATATAAACCGATCTCCCGATTAGAATTTTGTAGCCTCTAGAGGGCGCAATTCCTATCCAATATGGTTGCAATTTTGCATATGTTGTTTTGGTACGATTTTCAACAATTGTTCTAGGTATGATCAAAATCGGTATATAACCTGATATAGCTGCCATATAAACCGGTCTTCCATTTTGACTTTTTGAGCCACTGGAGGGCGCAATTATTACTCGATTTGTCTGAAATTTTGGAGGTGGTGCTTTTTTTATTTTATTTTCTGAATTTTGTAATTTAAAGCCCTATAAGAGCCCATTTCTATGACTGGCGTTTTCCTACTTGTTTTTTTTTTTTTTTTAATTTTAATTCGAGAATGTGATCTTGTCGAGAAGGTGGTCTTGCAGCGTGTATTCTTGGCATAGAATTGTACGCCGACTGAAATTGAGGGATATTGTGAAGTAGTTTAAGGTAGGATCTAAACTGAGTCAAATAGGAAAACATTTTGTATCAAATTGTTACCCATGTATAATTGACTTCATGTTTGGATTCTGGCCAATGCATTGTATTCACTCTTGGGCTTTTAATACCGCAGGTTAAGGCTGTAATGGCTCGCCAGTAAAAGCTAGACCTTGTATAAAAGCATTAGCATTAGATTAACTCTTTTAAAATCTCTTTTCTTGTTATTGAAACTAAAGTTTGGGATGTCAGAATTTCATATCTTATCAACTTTTTACCATCTGACTCGCATTTATAGCAAACCCCCGTATGTTTACGTTCTGCTGCTAACGCTGTGCTGTTATGCGATGGTTGTTTATATACGGCAGCGTTGGTCACGCTTTTAATAATACCACCCTATATTTGCTTACATGCGCCATATGGCAGACCGCACAAAGTACCTACACTACACCATCCATCCATCCATCCATACACGTACAAAACAATGCGCCAACATGAAGTGTGATGCTATATTAATTTACAGTATAATAAAATATTGATATTTTCTCTAGCTATTATTATTGTTATGAATTTTATTATAGTAGAAAAATAATGTTCACACTTCATGGCTTTTGCGATGGAAATTGGAAACAATTAATTTTCCCTTGAGCAGCAAAATGTCTAATGATTAGCAATGATGAACATTTTTTGTCCCTTCAAGCTATTGTCCAAGTTTGGTTTTTCTTCATGCAATCATCCATCAAGTTGGGGGGGGTTTTTTTTTGAGAGAGAACTCCTGGCTTTTAGAATTGCGCAAAGCTACTTTGGTTTATTTTTGGTCACTTCTGGCCTCACAAGTCATTATTAATCATCGTAATCAGTGGGAAGTTTGCCACTGTTCCTTAATGTTCATGGGCATGGGCAAATTTGCATTTGCAATCAGTGGGGGTGGCTTCTTTGGCCAAGGTGTAAACATGCCAACGTGCTTTTGTTCATCAAATGTTTACTTTTGCTCTTCTCTTTCAGTCAGAATGTATTTGGAAATCAAAATGAACCGAAAGCAATATCTATTAATTATATTTTGTTTATATTTGCCAAAAAAGCGTCAGGCAATAAATTTCACCCCAATTATAAGATTCAATTAAGTGGGCATTTGGTGTGGATTTTTGTTTTGTTCCGGGTAGCACAAAAATGTTGTGTTAAATATTGCCCGAATATTTTGGGGATCAGATATAATTACGTTTATTGCCACTAGATCGATCGAGTGTGTTAGTTATAGCGTTGAGAAGTGAGAATGATTAATTCGAGCCATTTTTAAGCAAAGTTGGTAGCGTGGTCGTTGGTTTGCGGTTTTTCACTCCACAATAACACAATGAACTCGAAATTTTCTGAGTGCATTTGTTTAGCCTAATCTGACCATTATTACTTGCAAAGCTCACAGAAAAAAACCACCAGTTTTTCTTTGAGTCCCAAATGCAAAATGTTTTAAGCAGGGCTGCGGAGTCTAGGCCTCGACTCCGACCCCGAGTCTAATTAAGGCAATCGTGAACATTAACGAACAGGGCACGTTAGTTTTTCCTCTTACAAAACCAGGGGCTGCGGAGTCGAAGTCGGAGTCGGACTATTGAGCCCGAGTCGGAGTTTGATTCCGAGTTGAGCATGCTTGCCCCGACTCCGAACCGCTCTTCGACTCCGGGTTAATACTCCGACTTTGACACCACTCGACTTCGCAGCCCTGGCTCTGAGAGAGAAAAAACTAACGGGCCCTGTTCGTTGATGAGCAAGATCGCCTAAATAAGAGAAGAACCGCTAGCTAACGTAGAGAGCCTCCTGCCGAAAGCAAGCACTTTGTCCTTCGTTTTCCTAACGATTCTAAGCCAGAGATTCTTATCAATCCGGCAGACACCTTACCTCAGATTCTTACCAAACGAACCATCGTCGCCGCACTGGGCATCCCTACTACCAAGTTCAGTAGTTCTACAAATTACACTTATACCATTTTATTCGCTGCGTGTGAGAGAGAGAGAGAGAAAGACGAAGAAAGTAGGGAGCTAATCATATCCAATTTGCCATTATAAATGTGCATCCCTCTGAGCAGCACTGGTTCGTAGAGATGGCAAGATATCGGTGGCACTATCGATATTTTATTTTTTGTCTAAATATCGATTGATATTTTTCATAGCGATAATATCGGCAATGTTAAATTTTTTGCAAAATAATAAGCGAAATTTTACACAAATACTTCTTATTAGTCTAGGTCGGTTGGGATTGTATATATATAAATATGTCATTTATTTACAACTAGCCGAACTGGGCCCGCTCCGCTGCGCCTTCTATAACTTTCTAATGTCTTTTTTGGGGTGGGACACTTCGCCCTGAATGTGGATATCGAATTCGTGTTACTGTAGCCCATGTCCGCCTGGCGAACACATCGAAAACAATTTTAAGTGATGGTTATCCCCTCTTAATGCTAGCGGAATTTGCGAGGTACTAAGCCATACATGGTCATGTAAATTCTCCCCAAAGAGGTGTCGCATTGTGGCAGGCCATTCGGATTTGGCTTCGAAAAAAGGTCCTTTATCATTGAGTTTAAACTTGAATCGGTAAGCACTCATTGATGTGTGAGAAATTTGCCCCTGCTCGGTTTATGAACAAAATTTTACTCTACTCCCAAATGTCTTTCTTTTAAGTCCTATATTACCGTATTGGTAAATATTTCCGGTTTAGGGGGTATTTGGGGGGTAGTTACTCCGATATCTGGTGTTTTTTGAAAACGAGAAGTGCTTTTTAGGGGAGATATTTCGACTCAAACAAATTCATGTTCTACTCCCGAATTCCTTTAATTTTAGCCCCATATTGCCATGGTCGGTAAGTATGAACTGTTTGAAGGGTGTTTGGAGGGGCTGGGGCGGCCACCGGCACTTTGCCCTGAATATAGATACCAAATTCGTTCTTTACTCCCAAATACCGTCGAATTGAGCTCCATATTGCCATAGTCGGAAATGAAGTTCAGTTTAGGGGGTGATTTAGGGTGCACCCGCAAAGACTTTGCTCCAAAATTAAATATGAAATTCGTTTTCTACCCTCAAATACCTTTCATTTGAGTCCCATATTGCCATAATGGGTCAAATTACCTATTCAAAGTATTTTTGTTTTCCTCCACAAAAACCTACACAATCTGTGAAAATTTTAAGAAAATCGGTTCTGCCGTTTTTGATTCTACGGAACAAACAAACCGAGTCTCATATAGTCATGGTGGGTCGTATGCCCATTTGGGGTGTTTTTGGGGGGTGGGGTGACCCCCTACACTACGATATGTTTTTGTATGTCAGATTCGTAATCTACTCCGGAATACCTTTCATTTGAGCCCCATAGTGATATGGACATTCAATTTGTCTGCTTTTAAAAGTTTTGGGGTTAGGGCGACTTCCTGGGTACTTCGACCCAATTTTTAGCACCATACTCGTATTCTACTCTTCAATACCTTTAATTTGATATCCATATTGTCCTGATCGGTGCACTTTTGATTTTGGGTGGTGTTTTTGGGGTATCGGAGCAAGTACGGTCCAAATCATTAGATAATCAGATATAGCTCCCATATAAACTGATCTCCCGATTTGACTTCTTGAGCCCCTGGAAGCCGCAATTTTTGTCCGATTTGGCTCAAAATTTGCATATGGTGTTCTATTATGACTTTCAATAAATGTGCCAAGTAAGGTCCAAATCGGTTTATAACCTGATGTAGCTCCCATATCAACCAGTCTCTCGATTATCTTTGTTCGGTTCGTAGAAGCTTTAATTTTTGCTGGTTTGCCCTACAACTCAATTTAGTTGGTATAAATTTTTAGCAGAATCCATGGTGGTGGGTTTCCAAGATTCGGCCCGATTCCAAGATTAGTTCGCTTTTACTTGTTTGAAATGGCATAGCTACTCACAAATGTCGCTAGCATTAGGAGGGAATTGTAACCGCTGACAATTTTTTTTAATGTTCTCGCCAGCATTCGAACCCAGCCGCTCAGCATCATAGGCGAACATGCTTACCATAGCGCTACGAAAAAAAAAAAAACAGAAATTGGACTACAAATGAAGATTTAGCGTCCCGATTAATTTGTCCGAATGTCCAGGACCTTACATGTATCGCCCGGACCCCCTAAGGCCTTGAAATTCAAAATCAAAGAGATAACTCTCTTAACCGTTGTTAAATGGCAGATTTTTTACTGGTGTTTTTCGGTTCTATCCCACCGTGCGATATTTGTATGAAAGTCTATGAAAACTTCTTTACAAACTGCTCAGCTATACAAAAGAGTTCCCCATAAATCCGAAATCGGTTTATATGGGAGCAATATCCGGTTAAAAACCGATTATTATTTCGATCATACTTGGCACAGTCATTGATGGTCAAACCAAAAGTCTTCATGCAAATTTTCTGCCAAATGGGATAATAATTGCGTCCTTTAGCGACTCAAGATGTCAAGATCTGAAATCGGTTTATATGGGACCTATATAAGGTTATGAACCGGCGCAGTTGTTTGAAGTTAAAATAAAACACTTGCTGCAAAATTTCATCCAAATCGTATATGAATTGCGCTTTCTAGAGGTCCAAAAAGTCAAGATCCGATATCAGTTTATATGGCAGCTATACCAAAACATGGACCGATTTGGTCCATTTACAAACCTAACCGACCTGCACTAAAAATTGGAAAATTTCAAGCACCTAGCTTTACTCTTTCGAAAGTTACAAACACGCGACAGACAAACAGACAGACGGATGGACAGACGGACGGACATGGCTAAATCAACTCAGAATGTCAGCGTTGGCCTGACAAGTGTCGCCCGGACCACCTAAGGCCTTGAAATTGTGCACATTGCTCTAGCTATTCAAAATTTCAAAGAGTCATCTCTAAACGTTTTCAAATGGCAGATTTTTTACACTGTGCGACATTTAAAGTCTATGAAAACTTCTCTATTCAGCTATACAAAGGAGTTCCGCAATCATTGAGCTAAAACTTGAATCGGACAGCACTCATTAGGTTAGGTTAGGTGGGAAGGAGGGTGCGCATATTAATCCGCCCCATGCCACCTAAGCCAGTAATCGGCTTGTTGTGCGCTCTCATTAGCACTCCCTAGAAGAGAGAAGAGAATATGGATGGAATCTACCAAGACCCGTTCTTTCATCAAGTTATACTGGAGCTTTTCATTGATATCTTTCAACGTTCTACATGTTCCAAATTTCCCCAAAAGCCTTTCCTTCTTTCCCTTGATTCTTTCCCAATTTTGATTGATTTCTCCTTAAGGCTCCGAAATAAAATGAAAGCCAGAAATCAAATCCTTTTTATCCCCCTTGTTTTGCCTCGTTATTCATTACAAATTCGATTGACTTCTCATTAAGGCTCCTAAATAAAATGAAAGCCAGAAATCAAATCCTTTTTGAAAGAAAAGCCAAAATAACTTCCATAAAGTTTTCCAAGTGGTTCCAACAACTTAAACGTGCCATCATGCTTCACTGCAATGAGTTAGCAACGTACAATAACACCCTAATGACAATCATTGTGAAACTGATCTTAGACAAACGGGGAAAATTGGGCCAATACACTCAAACACCATTTCGATAAAAGGCTGGTCTCCCTTCCTTGTTCCCTCAGCAAACCAGTTCGTTACTAATAATAACCATTAGCAATACCTATATTTTTTATATCATTGGAGGAAAGAAAGAGAGAGAGAGAGAGAGAGGAAGGGAGAGAGAAAAAAAAGGCTAAAATATAAATATAAGGCTATAAGGAAAATATGGCCATCATATTTATACTTGCAAATATAAACAATTCCTTTTCCAATGAACACAGACAGACACATTAGCAGACTTATCCTGCCTGAAACTTCAGCCATCGACCGACGCCACCATTGCGGCCATCATCGTTGTGAACTTGAACAAAACCGAATACTAAACACTGTAAAGTGCTCTGGTTGGTATTACATTTCGTTTAACTTTCGTATGCTGTGGTACTATGTGGTCGTCGAAGACATTTCTATGGTATATTTTAAGAGCTTAAAAGCAACCATTTTTGGTAATGTAATCCTCCGCCTCACCATAAACTAACATCACGCATGACGTAGTCGTTTGTTCTGTTTTTGAGGGTTAGGAAGTGGGGACTACAATACCTTGGAATATAAATAAAAAGGGGCACAAATGATGCAGAAATTTTGCAAATAAAGAAAAATTAAACGATTTGCAAAGAAAAATCTCCTATCATTGAGCTCGTCTCGATAGAGAAACAAACGAAAATTATGAAAATTAAGGATATTCGCCCTATTAGGGCAAAAAAAACTAGGAAATGAAAGAACACGGCAGAGCTCGGCCGTGATTCGAACCTGGGCACATGGAGCAACAGCGAGACCCGTTTCCGTTGTCTAGCATTTGAAGCCATCAATACAACTTCCAACAGATGCACAGAATCATGTGCATACCATGGGAGTAGTGTAATTGTAGCAGACAAAAAATCTGTCCTTACACCAAAACACATGCATTGGGAAAGGTACAACTAATGGACAGGGTTGTCGTGCTTGGTTAATGTGGTGTTTGTATCATACCGGCGTTTTCGCAATAAATACGATACAAATGCAAAATACCAATGTACGGCTCTTGAAGCCATCACTCCTAATATGGTTGAAAAGTCTTCTCACCAAAAACGAAAGGCATTCCATAGTGATTGGTGTGTGTTGCGATCTCTAGCTTTTCTTTTCCATTTGCAAAGAAAAATCTGCGATGATTGAAAATTTAATTTTTCGTTTGATAAAACCCATGACTATAGGATAGGGGTATACTAATTTAGTCATTCCGTTTTTACCACCTCGAAATATTCATCTGACAGCCCTTAAAGTATTGGGTTGCCCAAAAAGTAATTGCGGATTTTTTAAAAGAAAGTAAATGCATTTTTAATAAAACTTAGAATGAACTTTAATCAAATATACTTTTTTACACTTTTTTTTCTAAAGCAAGCTAAAAGTAGCAGCTGATAACTGACGGAAGAAAGAATGCAATTACAGAGTCACAAGCTGTAAAAAAAATTGTCAACGCCGACTATATGAAAAATCCGCAATTACTTTTTGGGCAACCCAATATATATGCTTGATCGCCTCGACGTTCTGAGTCGATCTAGCCATGTCCGTTATATGGACCGTACATTCGATTCAAATAAAGATGTCATGCATTTTTCTGAATTTTATGTGCTTTTATACCCACCACCGAAGGATGGGGGTATATTCATCTTGTCAATCCATGTGCAACACATCGAAATATCCATTCCCCACCCTATAAAGTATATATATTCTTGATCGTCGTGATCCAGCCATGTCCGTCCGTCTGTCGGTAGAAATCACGCTACACTCTTTAAAACTAGAGATATTGAGCTGAAACTTTGCACAGTTTCTTCTTTTGTCCATAAGCAGTTTAAGTTAAAAGATGGGCTATATCGGACTATATCTTTATATAGACCCCATATAGACCGATCCGCCGATTTAGGGTCTGAGGCCCATAAAAGCCACATTTATTATCCGATATAAGGTTATGGGCCCATAAATGGCGCATCTATTGTCCGATTTTGCTGAAAATTGAGACAGTGAGTTGTGTTAAGCCAGTCGATGTGCTTCTTCAATTTGGCCCCGATCGGAACAGATTTGGATATATAAAGGCGCATTTATTGTCCGATGTCGCCGAAATTTGGGACAATGAGTTGTGTTAGGCCCTTCGACATCTATCTTCAATTTGGCCTAGATGGGCCCAGACTCGGATATAGCTGGCATATAGACCGATATATCGATTAAAGGTTTTGGACCCGTAAATGGCGCATTTATGATCCGATGTCGGGACATTAAGTTGTGTAGGGCCCTTCGACATCTTTCTGCAATTTGGCCTAGATTCGGATATAGCTGTTAATAGACCGAGATTCGGATATAGCTGGCATATAGACCGAGATTCGGATATAGCTGGCATATAGACCGATCTCTCGATTAAAGGTTTTGGACCCATAAATGGCGCATTTATAATCCGATGTCGCCAAAATTTTGGATAATGAGTTGAGTTAGGCCCCTTGACATATAGCTGGGATATAGACCGATATCTCGATTAAAGGTTTTGGACCCATAAATGGCGCATTTATAATCCGATGTCGCCTAAATTTGGGATAATGAGTTGTGTTAGGCCCCTCGAAATCTTTCTGCAATTTGGCCTATATCGGCCCAGATTAAGATATAGCTGGCATATAGACCGATCTCTCGATTAAAGGTCTTGGGCCCATTAAGGGCGTATTTATTGTCAGATGTCTCCGAAATTTGGTACAGTAAGTTGTGTTGGGCCCTTCGACATCTTTGTGCAATTGGACCCATTAAGGGCGTATTTATTGTCAGATGTCTCCGAAATTTGGGACAATGAGTTGTGTAAGGCCCCTCGAAATCTTTCCGCAATTTGGCCTAGATCGGCCCACACTGAGATATAGCTGGCATATAGACCGATCTCTCGATTAAAGTTCTTGGGCCCATAAATGGCGCATTTATTGTCCGATTTCGCCTAAACTTGGCACAGTGAGTTGTCTTAGGCCCATCGACATCCTTCTACAATTTGGCCCAGATCGGTTCAGATTTGGATATAGCTGGCATATAGGCCCAACTTAACGTCTTTTACTTGTTTTTTTTTTTTAACTTTCCTATAGCTCTTAAAAGATCACCCCTTATTTAAGGGCCAAGTGCCTGGGTGGTCACCTCACTCCAAAAACACATCCCAAACCGGACATATTTATCAACTACAATATAGGAGTCCAAAGAAAAGTATAAGGGAGTAGAGCAAAAATTTGCTCTCAACAGGGGCAATCTTTTCACATAACAATGAGTGCTGTCCGATTCAAGTTTAAGCTCAATGATAAGGAACTTCTTTTTTATAGCCGAGTCCCAACGGCGTCCCGCAGTGTGACACCTCTCTGGGGATAAGTTTTTACATTACTTCTATGCATGGCATAGTACCTCACAAATGTCGCCAACATTATGATGGATATCACTTAAAATTTTTCCAATGTTCTCGCCAGGATTTGAATCCGAACAATGAGTGCAGTCCGATTCAAGTTTAAGCTCAATGATAAGGGGCCTCCTTTTTATAGCCGAGTCCGAACGGCGTGCCGCAGTGCGACACCTCTTTGGAGAGAAGTTTAACATGGCATAGTACCTCACAAATGTTGCCAGCATTAGGAGGGGAAAACTACCGCTGAAAATTTTTTCTGATGGTCTCGCCAGGATTCGAACCCAGGCGTTCAGCGTCAAAGGCGGACATGCTAATCTCTGTTACAATATAGGGCTCAAATAAAAGGTATAAGAGCGTTCAAGAAGGCACTGCGGAGCGGGCCCGGTTCGACGAGTATGGACATAAACCTAAGCCAGTAATCGGGTTGTTGTGCGCTCTTAATAATGTTTAAATTAGTGCGTTGCCAAAGTTGTATTTAACCGTCATTGGCCACACACCCGCACCCCTTTAGTGACCTACCTCTTTTAGCATACTCTTTCTCTCGCACCTTGTAGTCACCTCTCACACTCTCACCATTAATACTTTCACCTAAGTCTTCGCTCTCAACGATGAACGGATGCTTATGTAAAAAGCAACAACAATTTGCTGTGTTTGTGTTTCTGCTTCTTCTTCTTTTGTTGAAAATGAATTCCTCAATTGCATGGCTTTGCTTTTAAGAAAATTATTTTTCATATATATATTGCACATCTCTGAAAAAATGTCTTTGAATTGATGGCAATTTCATTAAATTCTTTTTTATAAACCCCTTGCCCGTTTAATAATATAAGAGTCTCTTAAACTGCAATTTAAGATAAAACATTTCATAATATCAAGTAAAAAGGAATTTTTTCCTTAAAATGCAGGAAAATTGTGCACTTTCAAAACTAAGTTTTTTTCTCTTTAATTCAAATCTTTATTCTTAGGTCAGATTGAAAACGGATGCCCCTATTAATCCGCCCCATTTCACTATGGACATACACCCAAGACAGTTGTGCGCTCTAAAAATCTTGGAATGTTAGTCCTGACGATGTGCATGAACAATGTAGACATGGACAATGTCTATTGAGGAAACACTAGAACTACTCGTAGATACACATTTCCCGAGAAATTCTTCAACGGACAATGTGGCGCCAGAAGAGGTTGTCACTGGTATGCATTCGTCGGAGGCTATTAGGGAAATTATGTCGGAGCCGAAAATCCTTTAGGCGATAAGAAGTTTCGGCTCCTTAAAGTCGCCAGGCCCTGATGATGTATCACCGGTTGAATTTCAAGCTGTGTCTGATAGACTGGTTCCGTGGCTTAAGGAAATATACTCTGCTTGTATCAGAATGTCATATATACCTGTGGGATGGAAAGAAAGCAGCAAAAACCCTACCATCCTTTATGCTGAAGACTCTTGAGAGGTTGATAGAAACATATATTAGCACAAAGATCCCTGGAGATAGTAAAGGCAAATCCACTGAAACAGCCCTTCACGACCTAGTCGGCTACATAAAGGGGTTCTCTCGCTGTCAAGGAATATACAATGGTAGCATTTCTTGACATTGAAGATGCTTTCAATAATGTAAAACCGACGTCAATCAAGAAGGAGTTGGAGTTTCTAGGCATCAACTCTACCATAAAAAAGTTTATTAATAACTTTCTTACTAAAAGATGCATTACTGCGGGCTTGGGATCTGTGGATCTAAAAAGATGGGTCAGCAGAGGAACTCCTCAAGGAGGTGTACTGTCTCCTCTATATTATTGGATTGTCTCCTCTATATTATTGGTCTCTGGAAAAAATGTGTCAAAGTGGTGCCGTATGCAGATGACGTGGCAATTGCGGTTAGGGGAAAGTTTCCCGGCACTCTAAGATATATACTTCAGGAAGCTCTTCGCGCAACAGCAAAGTGGGCTACCGAATGTGGTCTAGGTATAAATCCGTGCAAGACAAAAGTAGGTCTTTCCAGCAGGAGATACAAGGTACCTACAGTGACACTTGTCTCCTTGGGTGGAGAGAATGTTCCATTTACAGAAAGCGCAAAATACCTTGGTGTTTGGCTGGACAGGAAATTGAACTTCAAATCCAACATTTTGGAAAGGGTCAGAAAGGCCACTCTTGCCCTATACACCTGCAAGAGAGCCCTAGGCAAAAGTTGAGGGTTTAGACCATGTGTTAGGCAATGGGTTTATACTGCAATTGTCAGACCTATTATGCTATATGGTGTTGCGGTCCGGTGGACGGCGATTCAAAAGTCCACCTACTGCTCAATACTTAACCGGATACAAAGGATGACTTGTTTGTGCATCACAGCCGCACTGAAGACAACACCATCTGATGCACTGAATTTAATGCTAAATCGTATGCCTCTGTACAATGTGGCTACCCAAATTGCAGCGGCCACTGTCGTGAGGTTAATGGAGCTTTCTCATTGGCCATGTGGCGACTAAGGACACTGTATTATCCTTGATACAATATCCGATTTTCCAGGCACTGCGTATTGCACCCTACCTGAGCCGCTTTTTGGTAAAAAGTACTGTACTACTATTCCTGATAGAACCGATTGGAACTACGATATCCCTGGTAACAGAAGTTACATAGACTTCTCTACGAATGGTTCCAAACTAAACGACCAGGTGGGCTTTGGGGTGTACTCTAAATATCTGGAATTGGTCTTCTCGAAAAGGTTAGCCGACCGCTGCAGTGGTCGGCGCAGAGGTTAGCATGCCCGCCTATGACGCTGAACGCCTGGGTTCGAATCCTGGCGAGACCATCAGAAAAAATTTTCAGCTGTGGTTATCCCCTCCGAATGCAGGCAACATTTGTGAGGTGCTATGCCATGTAAAACTTCTCTTCAAAGAGGTGTCGCACTGCGACACGCCGTTCAAACTCGTCTATAAAAAGGAGGTCCCTTATCAATGAGCTTAAACTTGAATCGGACTGCACTCGTTGATATGAGAGAAGTTTTCCCCTGTTCCTTAGTGGGATGTTCATGGGCAAAATTTGCATTGCACAAAGAGGGGGCTGTGAGCATTCCAAAACTATGTGGCCTAATCTAGACTTGAAGAGGTCTACTGCTTTGCTGTCATTGGCTGGAAGAGACATCTCAGTCATTGTGCCCGTCATGACAGGTCACTGTCTAATCGGAAAACATGCTGACTGACTGAAGGTTGCCAGCAACGACTTTTGCAGAAGCCGTAGGGACATAGAGGGAGAAGAGACTATAGAACACCTTCTGTGTGTGTGTCCCGCACTAACGGGTTCTCATTTCTTTGAGAACCTGTCTGATTTAGCGGATGTGAACATTTGCAAGTTATTGGGCTTTTTAAAGCGATCTGGATGGTTCAACGGTAGGAATTAGAAGGCATCTTCCTTCTTCTGTTCCTGTGGAATAACAATGGACAGAGACGTCTAAGTGAGTCTGATGGCAGACTGCCACTTAAACCTAACCTAACCTAACCTAGTTCTGACGATGAGGAATATAAGATTTCCAAGTGTTTTTAGCGAAATGACTATGCTTCCTATAAGATGTATAGGTTAATTTTTTCTCCATTTCATGTCTATTTTTCCATTCAATGTCTATTTTTTTAATCTTTCCCTTTCTTCTTTAATCTCATAAAGTGCCATCTGTTTGCTTATGGCTGTTTTGTTTTACGAGTATTTTCACCATAAACATTGAACTTTATTAAGTCTCGTTAACATCTACTTCAATTGGTGGTATTGAATTACTTGTAGTCAACCCTAATGTCAAAGGACACTGGCGTCTAGCGATGGCCTGCCTTAAAAAACCAAATTTAAATGTATTTGGGTCAGTCGTAAATCACAAATCTAGAATGGTAAAAAACATGAAATGATGACTTTTGTTATTTCTTTCTTGTAGCCCACAAACATGTATGGAAATAAATGGAAAAAAATGCATATAAAACGATGCGATAAAATCGCGCCATTCATCAAACCAGTGTTAACAGCGGAAGCTGGACTTTGTGGTTGTTTCATTTTGTTTTTATTGAATGTGTGGCGACACATAACTTGATGGCGCTGGGTGAAGTGCTCATCCCCCCAAAAGAACTGCTGTTGAAAACTTGTTGAAGGCCATTGAAATGAAGATAGAGATCTTATATCAGAGTACAAAAGAAAAATCAACATTGCTGCACCTTTTTTTTCAAGGTTAACAGCGAATTGAATTTTGGTTTAAGTGCCGGTGTGCACCAGAGAACGATGGATTTTTAACGCCTGACTCTCGATTACCCTGTCCGATTTTAATGACATTTCATATTCTCATTATTTGGATCATTTACGAAGGTTGCCTCTTATATTTCGGGATTAGAGAACACAAAAAGAAATATTAATCATCGAAAATCGTTTTATTGTTTTTCAAAATATTCCGCATTAAGATCTATACAATTTTGCATGTGTTTAAACCAATTGTCGAAACACTTTTGCCACTCTGATTGAGGTATCTCCAAAACATGCATTCTCAACGCATCAAATTCTTGTTCGGGTGTCGAAAACCCGTTGACCTTTCATTTTATTCTTTACATACGAGAATAAAAAGAAGTCATGCGGTGCCAAGTCAGAACTATACGGCGGACTCATCAAATCGATGTTTTGAGTGCTCAAAAATACAGTTGCTTCGTATATTTGGAGCGTTTCGTTTGACCAGTCGACATGGCGTTCAATGCTATATTGAATGTAAGCTAGTCCCACTAATGCCTAAGGTTGTCTCAATCTAACAATAGGTCACATGATGATCTTGCAATATCGCAGCATCAATGGTTTTTGGCACAACGACTGATTTTGGACGGCCTTCACGAAATTCGTCTTGAAGTGAACTACGACCTCGGTTGAATTCACCATACCATCGATAAACACTGGTCCTTGATGGAGCTTCACCGCCAAAAATTGAATTTGAAGTTCATCGATGCACTGTTGTTGAGTTAATCCACGTCGAAAGTTATGAAAAATAATTGCACGAAAATATTCATGATTTAATTCCATTCTCCAGGAACGAAGGAAGCGCGGAGGACGGCCCCTGAGTCTTCATGGAGGACTGTGACTGAGGCCACAGCCATCACCGAAGGGGATGATGGTCACTGAGAATGGTAAGGAGCCGCCCTCTTACGCCAGAGTGGCAAGGAAGCACATCCGGTGTGCATCCGGTAGGATCCCACCAGATTATCGGTCCCAAGTGGAGGATCTGGTTCAGGAGCGGATTTTCGAAAATGTGTGGAACTCTGTAGAAGGTCCACCATACAAGTGATGACCTGCGAGTAAGGAGGGGACATATGTACGCTGCGTTTTTTAGTCGGCGGAATGTATTGATGCCGTCAAACAGCTCGTCAGAGGTATTCACACTCCCTGGGAGGGTATATAGCTCGAGCTGGTGCGAAAGATGGATATCGCCCAGCTCACAAAGGCTACGACGGTTTTCATCAACGGAATGCATGTTGGGATTCTTGGGCAAGCAAAACGAAGGTTTGGTCTCAGAGAAGTTGGAGGTCTTCCACAAGAAGGAGAACGCATGTTGGGATTTTTGGGCAAGCAAAACCAAGGTTTGGTCGCAGCCAACTGATAAGCCTTCCACAGGGAGGAGAAGGAGGAAGGAACTCTCCTTGTGGTTGGCATTGATCAAGTCTCCGTGGCGAGTTTGGCTAAGACTAAAGGCATGGCGCACTACGGGAGCAAAGCTGTCTTTTTCAAGATTGGTAAGACTGGGATAGGCAGAAATTCTCATTTTGAGACATCAGGCCGTGCAGTGGCAGGTGACTCAATACCGCCTAACGAACAGGGGGTTAAAACGAGACAATCACGGTCTCTCTCAATATTGGAATGACTGGGAAAAGATCAAGATCCTAATACTAAAATATCAGGCAGTGCCGGGGTGAGAGACCCAACACAGCTTAACAAACAGGGACCCCACGACTGACCCATCTCCGACTTCAGGATTCAGAATACTGGGATAGGTCAAAATCCTAATATTGAAGATCTCAAGATCTCAATGCAACCCAACGAACAGGAAGCCGATGATGGTACTACCATCACCTACTCTTAAAAAGTCCATTGACTTAAGATTTGGAAAACTAAGATAGGCAAAGATCCTAGTATTGAAACATCAGGCAGTACAGGGAAATGGAAGACCAATACAGCCTAACGAACAGGAACCGACGATGGAACCATTGCAAATCGCAAATTTTGCCCATGTATATATCACTAAGGAACAGGGGCAAACTTCTCACATATCTGATGGTCTCGCCAGGATGGAAGCATAACCGACTCTTTAAAGAGTCGGAAGACTAGGATAGGCAAAGAACCTAATACGATGACATCAGGCAGTGCGTGACAGGAAAGTCAATGCAGTCTAAAGAACAGGGAGCAGACGATGAGATCATCACCTACTCTCAAGATGACCATTTACCAATGCTTGAGGCTATCCAGATAAACCTCTATCGGAGCGAGACTGCTACACACGCTCTGTTGGAGAAAATCAGCAAGGGCAAGATTCATATTGCCCTAATTCAGGAGCCATGGACGACCCGGAACAAAGTTTTTGGACTGAACCATATCATCTACCAATTATTCTATGCTAACACTGGTACTCGGCCGAGGTTTTCAACGTCGGTTGCAACAGTGGTGAGATAGGGAGACGGTGGAGCATAACTGGCATCACTTTATCTGCCTTTCGACTCTCCGACACCGCCACCCACGGCGGAGCTGCGACGGCTGGTTAGGAAAGTAAAACAGACAGAAAACGAGGTTCTAATATGGGGTGCGGTGCAAACTCTCACCACATTTCGTGGGTAGTACCAATACTAATGAGCGGGGCCAAGCCCTGGCAGAGTTCTTGAATACTAACGACCTAATAAAACTTAATATTGGTAACACAGCTACCTTTGTTAATAGGACGGGAAATGTTCGGAAAACCTAATCGATGAGGTTCAGGATTGGAGGGTCTCCATGGTACACTCTTTCTCTGACCCCTCCTAGTGCGTGCGACATTTTTCAGTTATTTGCCTTAGGAAATCAGTGGTGTAGTCTTCTTTAATGAGTGGTACAGCTCTGCGGACTGCATGATATAGAGAAGTATACCCACTGTTTCTTACTGAAAGGTTCCGAGCTTTGTATGAAATTTATTCAATACTTTGATTTTTTAATTTTTCATATAAAACCTAATTTTCCACTTTCGCCAGATATTTATTTACCTTAAATTTCCACACAAATTTTCAAGCTATTTTGTTTTCCACTCGCCTATTAAACAAAATTGTCATCCAAATATCCGTCAATTGAAAATATCATCAGTTAAAGTTAATGATTTTCCTGCAGTTAGGTAGGTTGGTAGGTAGGTGGTGGGCAATGCTTCAAGTCAATCAATTGCTTGAGGAAATTATTTTTTAATTAAATTTCATTGGTAAAACATCAACGATTGCAGATGCATATCGTTATGAAGGTGAATGGGGCAGAGGATGGAAATATTTTTTACATTAAATAAACAAAATATAATCTCCACCATGAAGCGCATTTGTTCTTCAAATGACTTTTTTTCAATAAGGAGACCGCTTTATATAGGGCTGTACGAAGATATGGACCGATATAGAGCGTACTTGTTATGGCTGTTAGAAGTCTAGGCAAAATAAAATGCGTAAAATTGCAGCTTATTCTGATAATAATTGCGCCCTCTAGAGGCTCATGAAATCAATTCGGGAGATCGGTATGTGGTTATAGACAGATTTGAATCATACTTGACAAGATTATTGTTAAGTTTAGACAAATTGCCACTTAACAATATATTATTGTCTCTGGAAGAAAAAGGTGTAAAAGTGATCGCATATTCTGATGACGGGGCTGTTGAGGTGAAAGGAAGATTTTCGGCAGCCTTAGAGTTATACTTTGGGAAGCCCTACTTACGACAACGAAGTGGGCTAACGAAAGTGGTCTAGCGTAAATCCTTCCAAGACGAAAGTTTTTTCTTCAGCAGTAAATGCAAGCAACCCACAGTGGCACTCGTCTCCTTGGGAGGAGAGAATGTTCTGTTTACTGAAAGCGGACAGGAAATTGAACTTCAAATCCAATATTTTGGAAAGACCAAGAAGGGCAACTCTTGCCCTATACACTTGTGAAAACCATTGGTAAAAGTTGGGGCCAAAACTGAGTGTTATGCACTAGGCATAAACGGCAGTTGTCAAACCTATAATGCTATATGGTGTTGTAGTCTCGTGGACAGCGCTTCAAAAGTCCACCATTGGTTCATTACATAGTCGAAGTCAAAGGATGGCTTGTTTATGCATCAGAGTCGCACTGAGGGAATTTAATGCTACGAAACCACCCGAATCAACAACATCGCTCTCCGCTGAACCCGTTCAAGTAGTTCCAAGAATGACTTTGGAGCTCCTGCTTATATATGAGAGTTACTCCATCTTCGGCCTGATGTAGGTAGTATAGATTTAAGGAGATCCGAAGAGGTGAAATACATCTTGCACCGCTTAAGAATGCCCAAATGCTTCTTGCGACACTTCGAATACGCGTTTTGACCAACGAACATCACGCAGTATCTTCATGCCCAGAACATCAAGAGCATCTGACTGCTTAAATTCTAAACCGTCGATAGATATTGGCGATTGTAGTGGGTCAGTGAATCGCTTATGAGAAAAGAAACAACACTGCGTCTTCTGTGCGTTGTTAAAGTCTACTCTGTTCATTCTTCCCCACGCGGTAATGGCCAACAAATCCTGGGGGAGCGTCTCATCCATAATGCGGCTCCTGTCCTCAATTTCTTGAGGACTGGACCTATGGTCGAATGAATATAAATGACACCGACTAATGTCATCGGCAAATGAGTAGACTGAAATCGAAGTCTTACCCAAGGGGAAAGAACAGAAGTCTTACCCAAGGGGCACACCTGCGGTAAATGTATACTCATCGGATGAAGACCCATCTACAACCACTCGTATAGTGTGATCTCCGAGAAAGCTCGTTATAAAGCGAACGAAGTTATTATCGACTCCAAAAGCGACTAGCTTTGATAAAAGTGAACCGTGCCCAGACTCTATCAAATACCTTGGAGATATCCAGAGCCACGACCTTGCAAATACAAATTTGCCCATGAACATTCCATTAAGAAACTGGGGCAAACTTCTCACAAATCACTGAGTGCTGTCCGGTTCAATTTGTAGCTTAATGATAAGGGACCTCCTTTTAAAAGCCGAGTCAGATCGGCACCTCTTTGGGTAGAAGTTTTAACATGGCATAGTACCTCACAAATGTCGCCTGCATTTGGAGGGGATAACCGCCGCTGAAAAATTTTCTGATGTGCCTGGCAAGATTCGTACCCTGCCGTTCAGCATCATAGGCTGACATGCTAACCTCAGCGCTACGGTGGCCTCCGACCTTACTCTCAGCAAACTGGTGGATAGAGCGACTCCAACGTTTTGACAGAAATGCCATTAGGTCTCCCGTGGAGCGATTTCTGCGGAACCCAAACAGTCTATCGCTAAGAAGGCCATTGGTTTCAAGGTATCTCACAAGATGGTGGTTAACCACACTCCATAACCTTGGAGAGAGCGGATCATATCGCAATTTGTCGGTAATTCGCAAGGTTGTTCGCCTCACCCTTTTTGGGGATGGTCTGAACCTTCGCAACCTTTCAACGCGTCGGAAAATTCCCGCTTGTTAAGCAAGGTTGAAAAGGTTACGTAGTGAACAAGCAAGCGTCAAAGAACACTTACAAAGGACAAGAGTTGATATACCATCCGGGCCTGGAGATGTATTAACATCGGGATCATCATATCACAATTGGCCGGTTATTCGCAAGATTGTTCGCCTCACCCTTTTTAGGGATGATCTGAACGTTCGCAACCTTTCAACGCGTCGGGAAAATTGCCCCTTGTTAAGCAAGGTTGAAAGGTTGCGTTGTGAACGAGCAAACGTCGAAGAACACTTACAAAGGGCAAGTGTTGATATACCATCCGGGCCTGGAGATGTATTAACATCGAGATCCGCAAGGATCCTTTTGACTCCACCTATTCGAAAGAATATCGAACTAGACACACTTTCACGGGGGAACGGTTGATTGCAATACTGCAGGGAATTGCAGCAATGTTTATCCGATTTGGCTGAAATTTTGCACATAGTATTCTGTTACGACTTTCAACAACAGTGCCAAGTAGGTTCCGAATCGGTCTACAACCTGATATGGCTCCCATATAAACCGATTTCCCGATTTGAGATTTTGAGCCTTTAGAGGGCGCAATTCCTATCCGATATGGCTGAAATTCGGCACATAGTGTTCTTTTAGGATTTCCAACAACTGTACACAGTGCGGTACAAATCAATTTATAATCTTATATAGCTCCCATATAAACCGATCTCCTGATTTGAAATCTTGAGCCCCTGGAATCCACAATTGTTATCTGATTTGGCTGAAATTCAGAATATAGTTTGTGTAGGTTGGTCTGAAAGGAAACATAAGCTATATAATTTTTTGATATCGGGAGGGGGGGGGGGGGGGGCGGACCCTCCCCTTACCCCAAAAGTACTAACCAAAAATAAAAGTGGGCCGAGCGGGACAATATGAGATTCAAATAAAAGGTATTCAAGAGTAGAATACGAATTTCATACCAAGTCCAAGTACCTGGGGGGGCCGTCCCAGCCACAATACCCCTTAAAATAGGTTTATTTGACAATCTTCGCAATATGGGACTCAAATGAAAGGTATTCGGGTGTAGATTACGAATATGGTCAGGAAGTAGGAATAGGCTTTATAATTTATTAATAACGGAAGTGAGCGGACCCTCCACCGTTACCCCAAAAAACCAACCAAAATCAAAAGTGGATCTATAGGGACAATATGGGTATCAAAAGAAAAGTATGTGGGAGTAGATAACGAATCTGGCATACAAATTCATGTATAGGGGGTCACCCCACCCCCACCAAAAACGCCCAAAGTGGGCATACAAGCCAATCATGGATATATGGGACTCGGTTTGTTTGTTCCGTATAGACTGAAAAACGGCAGAATCGATTTTCTCGAAATTATCGCATATTGTGTAGGTTGATCTGGAAGAAAACTTAAGCTATGCAATTTTTCGATATCGAAAGGGGGACGGAACCTCCCCCTTATGTCAAAAACACAGCCCAAAATCAAAAGTAGGCCGATCAGGACAATATAGGTATCAAATGAAAGGTATTGGAGAGTAGAATACGAATATGGTATTAAAATTTAAGTCTAAGTACCCATCGGGCCGCCCCAACCCCAAAACTCCCCAAACAGATATATTGAACGCTCATTTCAATGTGGGGCTCAAATGAAAGGTATGCGGGAGTAGATTTCGAATCTGGCATACAAAATCATATTGAAGTATAGGGGTTAACGCCACCCCTCAAAAACGCCATTAGACCCATTATGACTATATGATACTTGGTTAAACCGATTTTCTTTAAATTTTCATAGATTATATACGTTTGTCTGGAAGGAAACATAGGCTTTAAAATTTTTGATATCGGGTAGAGGCGGACCCTCCTCCTTACCCCAAAAACGCCACCCATATCCGAAAGTGGTCCGATGGACACAATAAGGGTATCAAATGAGAGGTATTGGAGACCAGAAAACGAATATGGTATTAAAATCTGGGTCCAAGTACCAAGCGGACCCCCTCCAACCCCAAAACTCCTCTAAATAGATATATTCGAAGTTCACGTCAATATGGGACTCAAATGAAAAGTATTAGGCAGTAGATTACAAATGTGGCATAAAACATTAGGTCCAATAAATGGGAGGTCGTCCACCCTCAAATACCCCCAAATGGGCATATTAGCCAACCATGGCTATATGGGACTCAAATGAAAGGTATTAGGGAGTAGACTACGAATATGACATTAAAATTTGCGCTAAGTCTAGGTGCGCTTTTCCTCCTAAAGAAACGTCAAATGTGTTATTTGACCCATTATGACAATATGGGCTCAAATGAAAGGTATTTGAGAGTAGAAAACGAATTTGATATCCAATTTTGGAGCCAAGTGTTTAGAAAAGAAAAAACGTCAAATGGGTTATTTGACCCATTATGACAATATGGGTTCAGATGAAAGGTATTTGAGAGTAGAAAATGAATTTGATAACCAATTTTGGAGCCAAGTGTTTTGGGGCACGGCCTAAAGCAACCCCATAAATTGAACTTCATTTCTGAATTTGATATCAGTGCACAGTAATATCAACCCCAAAACACCCTCCAAACGATTCATATTTACCGGCCATGGCAATATGGGGCTCAACTTAAACGGATTTGGAAGTGCCACACGAATTTTATATGCATATTTGAGTCGAAATGTCTGAGGTGCCATCCCTTCGCTAATGAGAACATTACCACCAGTAAACGGAGAAGTAGCAAATTCTCTCAATGAGTGCTTTCCGATTCAAGTTTAAACTCAATGATAAGGGACCTTTTTTATAGCCGAGTCCAAACGGCGTCCCGCAGTGCGACACCTTTTTGGGGAAAAATTTTTAAATGACCATGCATGGCATTGTACCTCGCAAATGTCGCCAACATTAAGGGGGGATAAACACCGCTTTGTCCGATGTTCTCGCCAGGATTCGAACGCGTTCAGCGTCATAGGCTACATTGACACGAATTCGATATCCGTAAGTAGGGCGAAGTACCGCAGCCTAAAAAAATATTAGAGAGTCAAAGAAGGCGCAGCGGAGCGGGCCCGGTTCGGCTGGTAGCTCCCATATAAACCGATCTTCCGGTTTGAAATCTTGATATGGCTCCCATATGAACCGATTTCGATCTAGAGGGCGCAATTCCTATCCGATATGGCTGAAATTTGGCACATTGTGTTCTTTTAGGACTTTCAACAACCATGCTAAGTACGGGACAAATCGGTCTATAATCTTATATAGCTCCCATATAAACCGGTTTCCCGATTTGAGTTCTTGGGCCTCTAGTGGGCGCAACTCCTATCCTATTCGGCTGAAATTCGGCGCATAGTGTTCTTTTATGACTTCCAACAACCATGCTCAGTATGGTACAAATCGGTCTATAATCTTATGTAGCTCCCATATAAACCAATTTCCCGATTTCAGATCTTTAGCCTCTAGAGGGCGTAGTTCTTACCCAATTTGGCTGAAATTCGGCACTAAGTGTTCTTTTAAAACTTCAAACAACCAACAACAACAAATCGGTCTATAATTTTATATAGCTCCCATATAAACCGATCTCGCGATTTGAAATCTATAGCCCCATTAAGCCGCAATTATTATCCGATTTGGCTGAAATTTTACACATAGAGCTCTGTTACGACTTCCAACAACCGTGCTAAGGTACGGTCCAAATCGGTCTACAACCTGATATGGCTCCCATATAAACCGATTTTCCGATTTGAAATCTTGAGCCCCCGTAAGCCGCAATTGTTATCCGATTTGGCTGAACATAGGGTTCCGTTACGACTTCCAACAACCGTGCTAAGGTACGGTCCAAATCGGTCTACAATCTAATATGACTCTCATATAAACCGATCTCCCGATTTGAGATATTAATCCCCTGGATGCTGCCAAGTACGTTCCAAATCCGTCTATAACTTGATGATCTCCAGAATGGTCTTCTATGTCCCCAAGAAGATTGAACTTTTGGCTGATTTGTTAGAAATTTTTAACGTACCGTACACATGTGCCAATCAATAAAATTTATTTTTGTAAATTTGTAGTATAATCCATGGTGGTGGATTCACAATAAACGGCTCGACCGAACTTTACACGTTTTTACTTTTTTTTCAAATATTCCGATGAAAAGTTCCAAAAAAATGGAAATTTCCTAAATTATTAAAAAAAACTTTCTGTGGATTTTTTTTTCATATATAAAAAACCTTTTCCATTCTTGCCTTTTTTTATCTGCTTTGTACTTCAAGCTGTTTGGTATTTAGAGGTTACATAAATGAACCTCTGCAATGTGTGATTAATTTTAGTTTGTTGTTATTTTTTGTAATTTTTTGCTCGTTATTTAAAAATGTTTTATAAACATCTGTTGTGGTTTTGTTAAAAAAAAAGAAAAAAATTGTTCCCTCTCATATTAAAGGGAAGCTCAAAAAAATCTGCACCATTGTTTTGGGCTTGTATACCGCTGTGCCAAACGGCAGCAGTGTCCCCAACACTTCAACATCAACAACACCGCAGACAACTTTGTCCTTTGAGTGGCCTGTGTGTCAAGTTGTGATATAACACTGACCAGAGAAAGTTTGTGGAGGGTCCACAAGCATCCTTACCCCCCAGCAACATCGTTTCTTCCCTCTTGCATTGTTTACAAAAGAATGGGCCATTCAGGCCCAATGGCCATGTGATTTAAATTTATTTAATTAACACTTCTGTTCGACAGACAAGGACACACTTAATTCTAATTTTATCACTGCATTTGTGAGAGTTTGTGGACTCCCAAGCTGGCCCTTGTTTTTGCCACTGCCACTGCCACTACCAACACCAACACTCTGTCCATACAAATGAGTGATGTGTTGAAGCTTTCGACTACTACTGTAAGTAGTCCCATTGGAGCCATATAATTCATAATAACTCTGATGTTGCTTGCATAAAAACTATGTTGGTGTTGGTATGCGTGCGTGTTTCCCTTTTGCACGAGCCTTTAAAGCAGTTTCTGTCATTTGTCCTTTGAGTATATGTCGAGACTTGGCAGTGAGTGATTTACGAGACGACATTGAAATTTCGAAGAAAATCAGCATTCATTATAAACGCCTCAAATAGGGATTATTCCTTGTACCATGTTAGATGATATGAGAATATTTTACCAGGGGGAAGGACTCCCGGTGAGTGAGGGGTTTCAAAACATGAATGTTGATTGTCAAATGAGTGGTGCTGGCATGGATGGTGCATTTTCGAATGATGACATCCTGCCTTTGTTGGCATTTTCTTGGGTGTGCTGAAGCTTGATAATTGACAGCATCGCAGTAATTTCATCTAATTATGGCATTTCAAAGAACATGAAAGGTATTATAATGGAATGTTGAGAAGATAATAGGCTGTAGTTGACAATGGGGCTAGAGGATACCAGAGTTGTTGGAAGGACTATGCTAAACTTGTTTTATTACCCACTTTAAAGATTTGCATAACTAAATTGACAGAATTTTAGTTTTTAAATATTTAGTTTTTTAGTTTGTACTAGCTCCGCTGCTCCTTTTTTCACTCCCTTATTTTATCTGATCTCTATACTGGCACGGTCTGGAAATAAATCCTGTTTAGGATTGCTGTACGGTCCAATGTGCATATTATATTGGAGATCTACTCCCAAATACCTTTCATTTGAGTCTTATATTGCTATGGTCGGTAAATATGCCCGGTATGTTGGGCCCCCATATATCAAATTCGTGCTCTAGTTTCAAAGACCTTTAATTTGAACCCCATTTTGTCATTATTGGTTTATAATTCCATTTCACGTGATTTAGAGGTGGCGTGGCCCCCTATATATACCACCCTAAATAAGGATACCAAATTACTGATTTGAGTTATTATAAAAAAACTTAATTTCGCTTAAATCGGCCCACCCACCTCCGAGATCTGGCGTTTTTGAAAATAGGGTAAGGGGAGGGTCCGCCTCTTAAAGTTTGGATGTTAGATCTACTTCATTCCCTCATTTTAGCTACAAATTTCTAAAGTTGTTATATATGAGTGGTTTAGGGGCAGTTTATGAGGTAAGGCGTCCCTGAAACACTTGGCCTCAAAACAGATATCAGGGAGGCCACCCACGCACTTAGCTTTGAAAAAATGCCAGCATCGTGCTCTACTCTCAAATTTCTTTTATTTGAGCCCCAATTGCGATTGGTTTAGGGGGAGTTTATGGGGTGGGACGACCCCAAAACACTTGAACTCAAAATTGGATATCAAATTCGTTTTCTATTACCTACTATTTATTGCCTATTATTTATTGCTATATAGGGCAGGGAATAAATTTTTATAACAGCCTATCATTCGATATCCATATTCTCCCAATCGGTAAATTTTTCCTGCCTGGGAGTTTTGGGGGATGGAGAGGTTCCTCTGACACCGAGGAATGAATTTGAATATCAGATTTGTACTCTACTCTTAAATACCTTTCATTTGATACCCATATTGTCCCAATCAATAAACATGTCCGTTTGGGTAGGTTTTTGGGATGGGGCGTCCCCCCAGATTATTTGACGCCAACAATTTACACCAATTTCGTGTTTTTTGGGGTACAATAAGGTGGCATGCAAAATTTCGCTTAAATCGGTGCACCCATATCCAAGATCTGGCGTTTTTAAAAAATAGGTAAGGGGGAGGGTCCGCCCACTTTTCGGAAATAAAAAAAAAACGTAATACCCTATTATCGCCGGTGGCTCAAACTCTACCATATGTGAAAATTTCATGAAAATCGGTTCAGGTGTTTTTGAGAAAAAATAATAGATGAAGGAAGTAATGATCGAAATATTGATCTGAGACCAAACAAAGTAGATAAATTCTTCATCGTCTTGACGTTCTTAGTCGATTTAGCCCTGTCTGTCCGTCTGCCGAAAGCACCCTTACTTTTGAAGGAATCAAGCTATGTGCTTGAAATTTTGCACGAATACTTCCTATTAGTGCAGGTTGGTTGGGATTGTGTCTTGACTTCTTGAGCCACTAGAGGGCGCAATTCTCATCCGATTGGGCTGAAATTTAGCATAAAATGTTTTGCTATGACTTTCAACAACTGTGCAATTATGGTCCAAATCGGTTGATAACTTGATATAGCTCACATATAAACTGACCTTGGATCTTGACTTCTTGAGCTGCTGCAAGAAGTCATCCGATTTGGATGAAATTTTGTATGAGGTGTTTTCTTATGGTCTAAATCGGTTCAAAATTTGACCGGATAAATCATATGCTAAGCAATAGGTGGATGAATTGCGGGTCCCATGACATAAATATATGAGATAAAGTGGCACAGGACACACCACAGGGGGGGGGGGGGGGGGGGGGGGCATTTTATCGTCACCCCTTTGGGTGACCACCATAGCTAACCTATTACGGATGGTGACTGAGGAGGGATTTAAACCTTCTTAAAACACATCTTAGGGATAAGGGCCCGAACCAA
This sequence comes from Stomoxys calcitrans, assembly GCF_963082655.1. Taxonomy (NCBI): domain Eukaryota; kingdom Metazoa; phylum Arthropoda; class Insecta; order Diptera; family Muscidae; genus Stomoxys; species Stomoxys calcitrans. The sequence goes on from NC_081552.1 coordinate 201,057,752, forward strand.
CGTTGGGTTAGACCCAGGGGTCTCAATGATAACCCAGAGGTCTGTTCATGAGGAAGACGAAGGTGGGCCAATTTGACGCACCACGTTTCCTCAATAAAACTATTTCGATATCTGACAAGGTCAAATACTTAGGAGTAATCTTGGATAGGAAACTAATTGAAAGTGTAACATTCAAGAGCGTACTGAGAAGACTCCGAGGTTAGTCCACTGGCTCTACAGGAGCGTGATTATAACAATACTTACTTACGTCTCAGTAGTTTGGTGGACAGTTATGTCGAAGAAGTGTAACATAAGGGCCATACAACAGGTTCAGAGAACATAGGCATAGGCGGAGCGATGAGGACCACGCCCACTATGGCACTGGAGACTATTCTTGATATCCCACACATTGACATGCAGATTAAGTGTGAGCCAGCCACTGCGGTTATGCGACTTAAAGCGATGGGAGAATGGATTGAGCATAGGAACCGCTAATATCATTGCGGTAAAATTGAGGCGACAATAGGAAACCTGGAAGGAAGGGAAGAGATATCCGATTGGATACCTGAGACGACACTTGAGGTCGAGTGCGAGGCACTGCTGCCAGCGACACAGTCTTGGATTGACGGAACCCTAGGAAGATCATGTATGGATTACAGCTAGAGGACAGAGTGGTCCTGGGGGTTTACATTGAGAATCCAGGCACTGAGATCTGTTTTAGACTGCCTGACCATAATACGATCCTGCAGGCGGAGATGCGGGCGATCACGGAATGCGTGAAGTGGTGTTGTGCTAAGGCGAGGACATCGAGTGTGAACATCTTTACCGATAGTAAAATTGCCATCAGGGCAATAACAATCAGGACGTTAAGGTCGCGAACAGTCTTGCAGTGTAATTAGGAGATTAACGCCTTGTCTGTGGATGGCACGATTCACATCGTTTGGGTGCCGGGCCATAGCGGAGTAAGGGCGTAAGAAAGGGCAGACGAAGAAGGTGATTAACAGTGTAAGAAGGAGATTAACGCCTTGTCTGTGGATGGCACGATTCGCATCGTTTGGGTGCCGGGCCATAGCGGAGTAAGAAAGAGCAGACTATCGGGCAGTGAAGGCCAGAGGACTTCCGTCAGTAAACTCGGTTAACCCGAAGCCTTTCGGGTCTACGCACAGTCTGAGTTAAGGGCGTGTGCTACGAATGCGCATTTAACACTGTGAAACAGCGAAACGGTCGGTAGGACCACGAAAATCCTATACGGAGATCGAGATTGTAAGAAGTAAGTAAGTGAAAGAAAGGAGGTCAGTACGGCTTTCCATGTCATAACGGGACACATAGGACTACGAGTTCACTTTTGCAAAATCGGTGCGGCAAGTGATAGCATGTGTAGGTCATGCGGGGAAGATGATGAAAGGTTGAAGCATTTCCTAAGTCATTGCCTTTTTTTCGCGGCCAACAGACACCGGTACTTAGGTGGGGGACACAATACCAGACATCAATCAACTTAGGGGTATGGAAAATAAGTAAGGCTTTTGTAAGTACCGTGGAATTTCTAACTTCAAATTTTCTTTGCAAATGCAAATTTTGCCCATGAACATTCCACTAAGGAACAGGGGTAAACTTCTCACATATCAATGAGTGCAGTCCGATTCAATTTTAAGCTCAATAATCAGTGGCCTCCTTTTTTATAGCCGGGTCCGAACGGCGGGCCGCAGTGCGACACCTCTTTGGAGAGAAGTTTTACATGGCATAGTACCTCACAAATGTTGCCAGCATTAGGAGGGGAAAACCACCGCTGAACATTTTTTTTGATGGTCTCGCCAGGATTCGACATCACATCCCCACACACCTTCACCAAAACAAAATAATGATACTCTTTCTCTCGCATCAGTTTCTTCTCTTACTCTCACTTATCTCATGCAACCACATTATGTCATTTCTTATTTTAATTACTTTGCTTTTCGGAAAATTTATTTTCATATATATTCTTCACATGTATGGAAAAATATTTTTCGATTGATGGCAATTTCATTAAAATCCATTCAGACGTTTGGCCGCGATATAAATACCACAAACTCCAAATAAATACCAAAACCCTTGCCAATCTAAAAATATATGTATATTATAGTAATTAATTATTTTGATCGTATGTTTATTTAAAAAATGTATGTTTTCATCACAATGCCAGTAATATCTAAAACAAATATCTAATTTTCCTATATACATTTTTTCCAAATGCCCCTGTCCAAAAATGAAAACAGACAAACAAATCTTTTGCTTTCGCCATGCAAACATTTACTTTTAAGTCTACAATTTAACACTTTGGAAATTTTCAAGATTAACACCTTTGATTTCACACTTTAAATTGTCATAGAATCGTTGCTTATCTACGCCTCCCTCTTAGTTATGGAACATAGAGGCATAAATATTTGGAGAACACCATGTTTTTAGCCAAATGTCTCAGTGATTAACATGCAAGTGTTAACAGATTCTATCTCTATCTGTGTCTAGTCAATGTACGAACCTGCATGGGTTGATTGCTCCTCTATGCCATACGGAGAAGTATCATAGCGACCATATGGCGGTTCGATGGAAACAAAATATAAACCATAAATTAAGTCGTCAAATGAAGCAAAGACATTTACGATTTGCTTTGATTAACCAAGTGAATGCTAAGAAAATATCGCTACCACATTGTATGGCATACAAAAGTAAATAGAAGTGCGTATTTGTGCCAAACGTTTTGGGCGAATTTAATCGAACAAGTTATTTAAGATAAATAAACATAGTATTCTTCAATATCGGAATAATAATCAAATTGTTTGATCAAATTTCAGAATAATAATCAAACATTTCACTAAAATGTTTGCATTGTATTGGTGTGGGTGAACAGTGTTTTGCATTGAGAAGAAAAAGCCTATCAAAATGGGCTCCATATTTTCATACTCTACAGCACCACAGTGGCACAGGGTATTATAACTTTGTGCATTTGTTTCCGCAACGCTAAGAGCTCGACCCATCGATAAGTATACCGATCGGCTTAGAATCAATTCCTGATACGATTTACCTATGTCCGTCTGTCCGTCCGTCTGTCTGTCTGTCTGTTTGTCCATGTATTCTTGTAATCAAGTTACAGGTCGCATATGTTGTCCGATTTTCATAAAATTTTGCACAAATCCCTTTTTTGGTCCAAGGACGAACGCTATTGATTTTGAAAAAAATCGGTTCAGATTTAGATATAACTCCCATATATATATTTCATCCGATGTGGCCTTTTAAAGCTGTAGAAGCCACAATTTTAGTGTGATCTTTATCAAATTTGGTATCAGATGTTTTTTTTTTGACATCCCAATATGTGTGCAAAATTTCATCAAAACCGGTTCAGATTTAGATGCAGCTTCTATATATATCTTTCATCCGATTTGACCTATTAAGGCTGTAGAAGCCACAATTTTAGTCCAATCCTTACGAAATTTAGCACGAGATGTTTCGTGTGACGTCTTAATACGTGTGCAAAATTTCATTAAAATCGGGTCCGATTTAGATATAGCTTCCATATATATCTTTCATCCGATTTGGCCTATTGAGGCTGTAAAAGCCACAGTTTTTGTCCGATGTTTACCAAATTGAGCATGAAACACTTCTTTTGACGTCTCAATATGTGTGCAATATTTCATTAGAATCGGATCAAATTTACATATAGCTTCCATATATATCTTTCATCCGATTTGACCTATTGACCATATATAAACATTTTTTCCACTAGCCGAACGCAGAATAGCGTTCCCGAACGCTGAATAGCGCCTCGATCTTCTGCGCCCATTTTAAAATCTCTGACAACAAGTTTCATGGTGTCTTCCACCACTTGATTTTTCCATCGGTCTTTTGATCGTCCCGGTTTGCCTTTAAAAGGCTGATTTGCTGGAGCTTCTTCATCCATTCTGATAACTTGATCTAGCCAACGCAGCCGTTGTATTTTGATACGTATAACTAAACAATCTTCGTCATACAACTGGTGGTTCAAACGACGCCCATATTCTCCATAAACGCAAACTGGTTCATATATTTTACGAAGAATCTTTCTCTCAAACACTCCAAGCACTCCTTCGTCTGCTCTCGGGTAGTATCAGTGTCTTTTATAGTGTAACCTTCGTCTGTCGAGAGGTGGCCTTGTTTCTAAACTACCTACATAGTCCAAAGTAGCAGCTGTTTGCCAGTATTATTTTTCGCTTTATCTCAAAACTGGTGTCATTCGTTTCGGTCATGGCGGTGCCGAGGTAGATAAAGTTACTGACCATCTCAAAGTTGTGGTTGCCAACTTTCTCCAGTTTCTGTATCTGTTCAAGGCGTTTTGGGAGTTGATGCCATCCATTTTGTCTTATCTCCATTTACTGCCAGACCCATTTTCACTGACTATCATTCGATTTTTTCAAAGGCTGCAGTTACTACCTCCAGTGACCGACCCGTGATATCCATGTCGTCGGCATAGAAGAGTAGCATGTTTTGTCTTGTGATTAGTGTGCCCTAGCTGTTCACATCTGCATCTCGTATAATCTTCTCCAGCAGGATATAAAAGAGATCACATGATAGGCTGTCTCCTTGTCTGAAACCTATTGTAGTTTGATATTAAATGGTTCCGAGAGATTATTTCCTATTCTCACTGAGGAACGTGTATCAGCAAGTGTCATCCTGCAGTAATTTTGCAAGGATACCAAACTCAGACATGGCTTAAAATACCTTTGAACATAATGGGGTAACGAAAGCGGCTTTGTAGTCAACAAAAAGATGGTAGGTGTTGATTTGTCCTTCTCGGAGATTTGGCGCAGTGTGAACATTTGATCCAGCGTGCATTTACCAGGTCTAAAGTCGCATTGATAGGGCCCAATTATCTCCAGGATTTGGCTCAGTGTGAATATGTGGTCCAGCGTGGATTTACCAGGTCTAAAGTCGCATTGATAGAGCCCAATTATCTCATTGACTTTAGGTTTTAATCTTTCACACAGTACGCTCGAGAGTATTTTGTATGCGATGAGGGAGGAGACTGTATTTGGGACATTCCTTCTTGTCTCCTTTCTGGTGTACGGTTCATAGTATGCTGAGGTTCGAATCATCGGGTATATGTTCTTCTAGCCAGATTGCGCAGACAAGCTGATCCATACGCCTTATCAGCGTATCGCTTCTGGTCTTAAATAGTTCAGCGGGTAATCCGTCGGCTCCTGCTGCCTTGTTGTTCTTCACTTGGGTCACTGCTACATGGACCTCATTCTGACTAGGAGGTAAACGTTCTTTACCACCATCATTGATTGATTGGTTCTGCGGTATCCTCTGCGCCGCCAGCGTCGGACACCAGCAGTTGGGGAAAATGTTCTTTCCATACCCTCAGCACACTTATTGTAACAGTTACCAGATTTCCTTCTTTTTATCTGCAGGAGGATGTGCCTGCACCAAATCTATCGATTTGATGTTTAATTCTTTGGCAGAATTTGCGGACTTCATTCTGACTCCTGTACATCTGAATTCGTTCACACTTTCGTCTTTCCATTTCCTTTTTCTTTCTGCGGAATAGACGTTTTTCTTTTCTCCTTTTCTTCCGATACCTCTCCTTCATACGTTGCTACTGATTGCAGAGTTGCTCTGCATGCCGCATTTTTGGTTTCAGTAGCTTCTCGACACTCTTGGTTGTACCATGGGTTTCTTGGGGGAGGCTTCCGGTACCCAAGTACGGGTTTCGCGACATTTTCCAAGGAGAGGGCAATGGATTGCCACTGCGCCGTTATATAATCGGGACAAGGATTGCTTTCATCAAGCAGTTGGGAGTATGTCGTTGCCATCTCTTGAGTTTGCAGCTTTTCAATGTCCAGCGACAGAGCAGTGTCAGATCGTACTTTCCTCTCCATGTTCAAGCGGCTGCGAACCTTTGCGCAATAAGGTGAAGATACGAATCGGTGTTCGCTGGGGTTCGAATCCTGGCGAGACCATCAGAAAGAATTTTCAGCGATCATTTTCCCCTCCTAATGCTGGCAACATTTGTGAGGTACTATGCCATATAAAACTTCGCTCCAAAGAGGTGTCGCACTGCGGCACGCCGTTCGGACTCGGCTTTTAAAAGGAGGCCCCCTATCATTGAGCTTAAACTTGAATCGGACTGCACTCGTTGATATGTGAGAAGTTTGCCCCTGTTCTTTGGGGGAATGTTCATGGGCAAAATTTGCATTTTACTTACTATTTATGTAGGATTGGGGATCGTACTGTGCCAAGTACGGTCCAAATGGTCTATAACCTGATATAGCTCCCATATAAACCGATCTGCCGGTGTGGAAGCCGCAATATTTGTCGGAATTGGGTGAAATTTTGTAAGCACGGTCCAAGTCGGTCTATAACCTGACATTGCTCCCATATAAACCGGTCTCCCGATTTGACTTCGTGAGCCCTTGGAAGCCGCAATTTTTGTCCGCTTTGGTTGAAATGTTCTGACTTCCAATAACTGTGCCAAATCGGTCTATAACCTGATATAGCAACCACGTAAACCTGTCTCTCGATCATCCTTGTTCGGTTCCTGAAAGCTTTAATTTTTGCTGGTTTGACAGAAGTTTGCTATGTCTGTGGAAAGCATCATCATGACATTTCAAGTCGATCTGTCGAAAGCACTCTAACTTTCGAATGAGTAAAGTTAGATGCTTGAAATTCTGCACAATTACTTCCTACTAGTAAAGGTCGGTTGGGATTGTAAATGGGCCATATCGTTCCATGTTTTTATATAGATGCCATAGAAACCGATCTTGGGTCTTGACTTCTTGCGCCACTAGAGGGCGCAATTCTCACCTGATTTGGCTGAAATTTTGCATGAAGTGTTATGTTATGACTTCCAACAACTGTGCTAAGTATGTTTCAAATCAGTTCACAACCTTATATAGCTGCCATACAAACTGATCATGGGTCTTGACTTTTTGCGCCACTAGAGGGCGCAATTCTCATCCGATTTGGCTGAAATTTTGCATGAAATGTTATGTTATTGGTTGCAACTACTGTGCTTAGTCGGTTTATAACCTGATATGGCTGTCATATATACCGACCTTGGATCTTAACTTCTTGAGCTACTAGAGGGCGCAGTTCTTATTCGATTTGGCTGAAATTTTCCATGAAGTGTTATGTTATGACTTCCAACAACTGTGTTAAGTATGTTTTAAATCATTTCACAAGCTGATATAGCTGCCCTATAAACCGATCTTGGGTCTTGACATTTTGCGCCACTAGAGGGCGCAGTTCTTATCCGATTTGGATGAAATTTTGCATAAAGTGTTATGTTATGACTTCCAATAACTCTGTTAAGTATGGCTCAAATCGGTATATAATCTGATTTAGCTGCCATATAAACCGATCTTGGATCTTGACTTCTTGAGAATCTTGAGGGCACTATTCTTATCCGATTTTGCTGAAATTTTGTACAACGGCTTCTCCCACAACCTTCAACATACGTGTCCAACATGGTCTTAATCGATCTATAGCCTGATGCAGCTCCCATATATGCTTCTTGAGCCGCTACAAGGCGCAATTCTTATCCGAATAGACTGAAATATTACCCAATGACTTCTACTATGGTCTTCAACATTCAATTGACTTATGGTCCGAATCGGACTAGAACTTGTCATATCCCCAATAGCATAACAATTCTTATCCATTATTCTAAAGAACTTGACAATTCATGCCATGGTGAAGGGTATAAAAGATTCATTCCGGCCGAACTTAGCACGCCCTTACTTGTTTTATATAAGACAAGATGTGGTTGTTTTAACTATTTGCACTTTTCTATTCCCCAATTCCAGAAATTTTGCACAGTGACTTCTCCTATGACCTTCAACCTACGTATCGAATATGATCTGAATCGGTGCATAACCTGATACAGCTCCCACATAAACCGATTTCTTGAGTTTACTCCTAGAGGGCGCTGTTGTTATTAGATTTGGCTGAAATTTTGCACAGCGACTTTTTCTTTGACCATCAACATACGTGCCAAATATGAATTGAATTGATCCATAACCTGATATAGCTCCCATATAAACCGATCTTCCGATTATACTTATTGGGCCTCTAGAGGGCGTAACTCCTGTCCGATTTGGCTGAAATTTTGCACAGCGACTTTTTCTTTGACCTTTAACCCAAGTCCCAAAATATGATCGGAATCATTCTATAACCTGATATGGCTTCTATATAAACTGATCCCCCGATTTTACTTCCTGAGCCCTTATAGGGCGCACTTTTTAATCGATTTGGTCGAAATTTGTCAAAAATAGCATACTTTTTGGGCCTCTAGAGGGCGTAGCTCATGTCCGAGTTGGTTGAAATTTTGCAATGCGACTTCTTCTGTGACCTTTAACATACGGAATCGGTCTATAACCTAATATGGCTTCTATTGGGTTGCCCAAAAAGTAATTGCGGATTTTTTAAAAGAAAGTAAATGCATTTTTAATAAAACTTAGAATGAACTTTAATCAAATATACTTTTTTTACACTTTTTTTCTAAAGCAAGCTAAAAGTAACAGCTGATAACTGACAGAAGAAAGAATGCAATTACAGAGTCACAAGCTGTGAAAAAATTTGTCAACACCGACTATATGAAAAAGCCGCAATTACTTTTTGGGCAACCCAATATATAAGGTGATCTCCCGATTTTGCTTCCTGAGCCCTAATAGGGCGCACTTCTTATCCGATTTGGTTGAAATTTGTCACAATAGCATTTAGCATTGGTCTCCAACATGGTGGAGGGTATATAAAATTCGGTACCGGCCGAACTAAACCACTTTAAATAATATACCAAAAAAAAACTGTTTTTGAAGTTTTTACCCACTGTGCTCTATGGTCATGGCTTTAAGTATTATTGTTATGTTTATTGCTTGCCATCAATATATCAATTTTTAAGATTGTTTGTTGGATGAATGGATGGCATATGGAATTGATGCCCGCTAGAGTGTCCATCACGATGATGATGATGAGCTCTTGTCCTGGCCCTCTTTCCCCAAAATCACCTTAGGTTAGGTCGGTCCAGTTCAGTCCCATCTCATCTCATCTCATCTATTCCGAGAATGGCATTGTGACCATCAATTGTTTGTTTTGAGTGGATGATTGCTCTGAGTGTGTGTGTGTGTGTGTGTGTGGCCACTATATGCCATAGTGGTTTTTTAATGGGATTTTCTTCCGTTATTCAGCATTTTGCTTGTTGTGCTCAGAATCTTTCATATGGTCTAATCGCTTGAGTGGTCGCAGTAAGCAAATATCTCTCGCAAAGAAAATCAAAATTTTCTATTCCCCCACTCGCAGCTGAGATGTTACTTGGAAATGTTTAAATTTCAAATTATTTCATTAATGGATTTTGTTTTCGTTAAAATTTTTTTTTTTTTTTTCGCTCATATTTGTTGTGGTAGTTTTTAGTGTTAATTTTTCTGTGCCTCCGATAGAAAGTGTTTTTGAGCGGTTGTTGTGCTATACTCAGTGTGGTGCCCAGGCATATGTCCAAAAAAGAATTTCATAGAAAAAAAAATTCTTAATAAAAATTCAAAATTTTTTCATACACAACAAAATTGTTGAAAAATTAAAGTTTTGGCTATAACCCACCAAAAGGGGAAGAATAGAAAAAAAAAAACAAAACAAATTTGTTTTCAGAGAATCTATTTGTTTTTTCCCTTTTTTGAGCTGTGCAAATTCAATTCTCATCGCGTTTTCTACAGCCAGTATTTGATAAGAATGTCAAATTCGTTGTCACTCAAATTGGTAAGTCAACTCAAGTGAGATTGAAATGCAGATAAAATGCCAATCAATATGCCACCAAAGAAATACAAAAATTACTCGCACAGGTAGGTAAAGAGCTGCACACAGCGGCTCAAGGTGAAATGTACTGCATTGGCTCCAAAAAAAAAACTGTTTGATTACATTTTAATTTAGTCCAATTTTTTTTTTATTATTTATTAAGCATGGTCGTAGTAATTGAAATTGTCTTAGGGGGGAAGAAGAAGCAAAAACAAGTAACGAAAGTCAAAATCGTGCGGTGCCCACTATAGCTACTTTATAAAGACAGTAGCGTGATTTCAACAGACAGACGGCTAGATCGTCTTAGATTTTTACGCTTATTAAGAATATTTTGGGTTGCCCAAAAAGTAATTGCGGATTTTTCATATAGTCGGCGTTGACAAATTTTTTCACAGCTTGTGACTATGTAATTGCATTCTTTCTTCTGTCAGTTATCAGCTGTTACTTTTAGCTTGCTTTAGAAAAAAAGAGTTTGAAAAAATTATATTTGATTAAAGTTCATTCTAAGTTTTATTAAAAATGCATTTACTTTCTTTTAAAAAATCCGCAATTACTTTTTGGGCAACCCAATATATACTTTATAGGGTTGGAAATTGATATTTTGTGGTGTTGCAAACGGAATGACAAAATGAATATACCCCCATCCTTCGGTGGTGGGTGTAAAAACAGACAAAAAAAAAAAAAAATAGACAGAAAGACGGACAGGCAGAAAAACAGACAGCCAGAAAGACAGAAATACAGAACGACTGACTTTTACTAAAGTTGGCAGAGTGAAATGCCTTGGAGTCCTAATACACGACCGCTTCAAATTCAATCAGCTCATGGAATACGCTGTTAATAAGGGATCGATTGTGAACAGCGCATTTTCCACAATTATGCCAAACATAGGCGGCGTGAGACAGAGCCGAAGAGTGCTACTCGCAAGTGTCGTAAATTCTTGTCTACTGTATGGAGCCCCTGCTTGGGACCGAAGCTAAAGACGTCTTCAAGATCCCACATGACATACATAGCTCGACGAAACTCTCAGAGTGTGCAGTTTTTTTTTAATGCAATCAACCAACACGCAGGGGATGTCCCCTATATATGCAAGGCATTGCGTTGGAGAGGGTAGTTAAGGATTGGGGGGGGGGGGAAAGAGGGAGTGGTGTTTATTGACACTTGCTTTGAACTTCTGACTGTCGTAAGTAGCGGGAAATACATCCGCCGGAAGTCGATTCCACATACGAATCGTCCCTGCGAAAAAAGAATTCTCTCGGTAGTGCATGGTCCCATCAGCTGGCCAATCGATTACAAACTGGTGCGCGCTTCTAGAACCCCTTGCATTTCCGACAAGCAACGTCAAATCGGGAATCAGAAGACTAATCTCCGAAGAACACACACCGCGGAAGAATCGATAGAACAGCACCACACAACCCAGCACATGGTCCCATCAGCTGGCCAATCGATTACAAACCGGTGCGCGCTTCTAGAAAATCTTGTATTTCTGACAAACAACCTCAAGTCAGGAATCAGAAGCCTGATGTCCGAAGAACACACACCGCGGAAGAATCGATAGAACAGCACCACACAACCAACATGTTGGAAACAATAGAGTTGGATACTCTACCAATCAACTCCAGCGCCCGCCTCAGGACACTGTCAAGGATGATTTTGGAGCTGCGGCCCATATATGCGAGTTTTATTCCATCTTCGTACTACTACTACGTACATAGTGTAGAGTTTAATAAGACCAGAGGGGGTGAAATATTTCTTAGACCGCTTAAGAAAGCCCAAGCATTTAAATGCTTCCTTCGACACTTCGAATACATGTTTTGACCAACGGACATCATATTATATCTTCACGCCCATAACATCAAGAGCCTCGGACTGCTTGATATCTACAACGGCGATAGCTATTGACGAGTGTAAAGTGTCAGTAAATCGTTTGTGGGACAACAAACAGCATTGCGTTTTGCGTGCATTTATATCTACTCTGTTCATTCGACCCCACTCGGAAATGGCCAGCAAATCCTGGCAGAGTGTGACATCCATAATCCACCTACTGTCTTGAATCTCTCAAAGACTAGGCCTATGATCGAATGATAATGAATGTCATGTCATGAATGCTGTCATCCGCGAACGAGTAGATCTGATTCGAAGTCAGACTCAGTAGATTGTCAATGAAAATAAGAGAGGGCGAGAGGACAGAGCCTTGTGGTACTCCTGCGGTCAATCTACATTCGCCAGCTGAGAAACTATCTGCAAGAACTCATACAGTTCGATCTCTGAGAAAACTCGATATGAATCGGGCGAAGTTATTACCGACACCAAAAGCGACAAGCTTTGAAAGTAGTGCACCGTGGCAGACCCTATCAAATGCCTTGGAGATATCCAGAGCCACGATGCTACTCCCACCGAACTGATGAATAGAGCGATTTCAATGTTCAGACAGAAATGCCATTAGGTCACCTGTGGAGCGATTTCTGTGGAACCCATATTGCCGATCGCTGAGAAGACCATTGGACTCTAAGTATCTCATAAGACGGTAATTGACCATGTACTTCATAAGCTTGGAAAGCGCAGAGCATAATGCTATTGGTAGTTAATTCGCAAGATCGGTTGCCTCACCCTTCTTGGGGTTAGGCTGCATGTTTGTAATCTTGCAACACAACCATCACAAGCGACGCAGCACACGTGGTAGCAGGGATGATTCCCTTTGATATGCTTGCTAGGAAACATTCTGCTATATACAGCAGAGTACTCAAGGACGGAAGCACGCCAAGAAAGGCCATTTGTAGATCTGAGAGAGTAACAACGATGGTTAACTGACAGAGGCGATGGGATAATTCCCCAAATGGCCGTTGGTCTTTAATAACTAGCTGGACAGGGCCCGCTCCGCTGCGCCTTCTTTCACTCTCTCTTATTTTATCTGAGCTTTTAACTGCCACGGTCAGGAAAGTCCTGTTTGGGGGTGCTAGTATGGCCTTTCAGATATTTCGAGATCATATTGGTTCTTTACGCCTAAATATCTTTCATTAGAGCCTGATATGTTATGGTTGGTAAATATGTACGGTGTGAGGGTATTGTCATACCCTCATATATCAGATTCGTGCTCTAGTCTCCCCTCAAATAGGGGGAGTTTAGGTGTATTGCACGAGACACCTAGGAATACATTTTTGTGTCAGATTTGTAATCTACTTTAAAATACTTTCCATTTGATACCCATATTGCCCAAAGCGGTAAGGGTGTCCTGTTGGGTGGTGTTTTGGGGGGGTGGGGACCCCCCTCACTTATGGTGACATATTAATGCCAAGTTTGTACTCTACTTTCAAATACCTTTCATTTCATACCCATATTGTCCCATTCGGTAAACATGTCCGTTTGGTTGATTTTGGGATGGGGCGTCCCCCCAGTTTATTTGACCACAAAATTGTATACCATTGTCGTGTTTTTAGGGTGCCATTAGGTGGCATGCAAAATTTCGCTTTAATTGGTGCACCCATCTGGCGGTTTTGAAAATAGAGGTAGCGGGGAGGGTCTTTCATAAATAAACAGCTATAGGCAGATCATATAGTAACCGTCATGCTAGAATCGAAGGAAGAATCAATTGGAACGCAATAGGCGCGTATATAGGGGTAGTTCGCAAAAGATTGAATGAGGAAAATATTGCCCACATTTGATAGCTCTTACGCATTCTCCTCACTTGTCACCATAATTGTGTGAGGGGAAAACTACCGCTGAAAAATTTTCTGGTTTGAACCTAGGCGTTCGGAGTCATAGGCGGACATGCTAACCTCTGATCCACTGTGGCATCCAATAACTGCGCCTCGGAGGCCCATTCATTACCTCATCAAATAGTACTTCGCCTGCCGAAAATTCTCCTTTTCTGGCATATCCGCCCGCCTTTTAATTTCCCATATCCGGTAAACCATGTCAGCGCTATATAATGAGCTTGCGGTTTATTCAGGCATTCTTAACTTACCGCCGCGCACATTGAGTTATTGTTTGACCTCGAATCCAAGGCCTTGAGCCACATAAATGCAGAGTTTCGAAGGCCAGAGTTTTCCAAGGCCTTGAGCCACATAAATGCAGAGGTTCGAAGGCATTAAACCACATCCCAGGATTTTATTAGCGGCTATCATAATGCCACAGACTTTAACCTGAAAGACCTTTACATTCTGGGCGACGTAAGACTTTAACCTGAAAGACCTTTACATTGTGGGCGACGTAACGTTGTTAAGTGCCTCGAAGTAGACCCCCAATACTTTCGTTAATTTCACCTTCTGTACCACTAATTGAGAGGCTAAGTCCTCTTCCAAAAATTTTAAGAACATTTTGTACTGCTTAGAAAAATATATTAGAAATTGCGCCTTTTTCCCTTTAGGAACGCTTCAAATCGGTCTATAACCTCTTATAGCCCCCATACAAAACGAACTCCCGATTTGACTTCTGGAGCCCTTACAAGCCGCAATTTTTGTCCGATTTGGCTGAAATTTTGCATGCGGTGTTCCGTTACGGCTTCCAACAACTGTGCCAAGTACGGTCCAAATCGGTCTATAACCTGATGTAGCTTCCATATAAACCGATCTCCCGATTTGACTTCTTCAGCACCTAGAAGCCGCAAAGTGGGCTCCCAAGATACGGCCCGGCCGAACTTATCACGCCTTAACTTGTTTTTTTTTCTTATATCAATTCAAACTCTAAATATCGTTTTCCCCCCGTAGGTATCTACATGCCTTAGTTAGACATTTGAAAACTCAATTCTACATAAACATGAAAAATATTTGAATTATTTAATACGAAAAGTTGTTACTTTAGTTTGTTGTTATTGTTGCTGCTGCTGTTCGACAAATTTATTTGGCATGACAGCTTGTTGTGACAATTTGACAATTACTGCACTTTAGAAAAAATCAACACAACTGAAATTCGTGAGTTTAGTATTTTTGATTGAGACAACACTGTTATTTGAGGGGTATGTGGATAAGGGTTGCCATGTAAAGTTTTTTTTTTAAATTTTTTTTCTGAAAAAAAAAAAAAAAATTTAATTTACAAAAAAAAAATATTTCTTAATATATGAACCAAATTGTTCTAGGATGGGGGTATACTAATTTCGTCATTCCGTTTGTAATACCTCGTAATATGCGTCTAAAGTATATATATTCTAGATTGTCATGACATTTTATGTCGATCTAGCCATGTCCGTCTGTCCGTCTGTCGAAAGCGCGCTTTTTCTTTCGAGAGAGAAAGCTAGGCACTTGAAATTTTAAACAAATACTTCTAATCAGTGTATTTCGGTGGGGATTGTAAGTGGGCCAATGTTTTTATATAGCTGCCATATAAACCGTTCTTGGGTCTTGACTTTTGGAGCCACTAGAGGGCGCAATTCTTTTCCGATTTGGCTGAAATTTTGCATGAAGGCTGAAATTTTGCATGAAGGATTTTGTTATGACTTCCAGCAACTGTGCTAAGTATGGTTTGAAACGGTCTACAACCTGATATAGCTGCCATGTCAACTAATCTTGGATCTTGACTTCTTGAGACACTAGAGGGCGCAACTCTTTCCCGATTTGGCTAAAATTTAGCATGAAGTGTTTTGTTATGATTTCCAACAACTGTGCTAAGTATGGTTCAAGTCGGTATATAATCTGATATAGCTGCAATATAAACACCGATCTTGGATCTTGACTTCGTGCGCCACTAGAGGGCGCAATTCTTCTCCGATTTGGCTAAAATTTAGTATGAAGTGTTTGTTATGATATCCAACAACTGTGCTAAGTATGGTTCAAGTCGGTATATAATCTGATATAGCTGCCATATAAACCGATTTTGGATCTTGACTTCTTGAGCCACTAGAGGGCGCAGTTCTCTTCCCATTTGACTGAAATTTTGCATAAAATGTTTGGTTATGACTTCCAGCAACTGTGCTAAGCATGGTTTGAAACGGTCTACAACCTGATATAGCTGCCATATAAACCGATCTGGGATCTTGACTTCTTGGGCCACTAGAGGGCGCAGCTCTCTTCCCATTTGGCTGAAATTTTGCATAAAGTGTTTGGTCACGACTTCCAGCAACTGTGCTAAGTATGGTTTGAAACGGTCTACAACCTGATATAGCTGCCATATAAACCGATCTGGGATCTTGACTTCTTGGGCCTCTAGAGGGCGCAATTCTTTTCCGCTTTAGCTGAAATTTGGCATGAAGTGTTTGGTTGTGATTACCAAAAACTGTGCTAAGTATAGTTTTAAACGGTCTACAACTTGATATAGCTGCCATATAAACACCGATCTTGGATCTTGACTTCGTGAGCCACTAGAGGGCGCAACTCTTCTCCGATTTGGCTAAAATATAGCATGAAGTGTTTTGTTATGACTTCCAGCAACTGTGCTAAGTATGGTTTGAAACGGTCTACAAATTGATATAGCTGCCATATAAACCGATCTGGGATCTTGACTTCTTGGGCCTCTAGAGGGCGCAATTCTTTTCCGCTTTAGCTGAAATTTGGCATGAAGTGTTTGGTTGTGACTTCCAACAAATGCGCCAAGTATAGTTTTAAACGGTCTACAACTTGATATAGCTGCCATATAAACCGATCTTGGATCTTGACTTTTTGAGCCACTAGAGGGCGCAGTTCTCTTCCCATTTGGCTGAAATTTTGCATAAAGTGTTTGGTTATGACTTCCAACAACTGTGCTAAGTATGGTTTTAAACGGTCTACAAATTGATATAGCTGCCATATAAACCGATCTTGGATCTTGACTTTTTGAGCCACTAGAGGGCGCAGTTCTCTTCCCATTTGGCCGAAATTTTGCATAAAGTGTTTGGTTTAACTTCCATCAACTGTGCTAAGTATGGTTTGAAACGGTCTACAAATTGATATAGCTGCCATATAAACCTATCTTGGATCTTGACTTTTTGAGGCACTAGAGGGCGCAGTTCTAATCCCATTTGGCTGAAATTTTACATAAGGTGCTTTGTTATGACTTCCAGCAACTGCTCTAAGTATGGTTCAAGTCGGTATATAATCTGACATAGCTGCCATATAAACCGATCTGGGATCTTGACCGCTTAGGCCTCTAGAGGGCGCAATTCTTATTCGATTTGACTGGAATATTGTACAACGGCTTCTGAATCGATCTATAGCCTGATGCAGCTCCCATATAAACCAATCTCCCGATTATGCTTCTTTAGACCCAATTGCAGCTCAATTTTTATCCCAATGGACTGAAATTTACCCAATGGCTTCTACTGTGGTCTTCAAGATAATCCACGTCGAAAAATGTTCACCCCAGGATTCTGGGAGGAGAAGTTATCATTTTCGTCATCTCCGACCACATTGCCCTCAATTTTGAAATGAAGTTTTTATGTTTTCCCCATTTCAATATAAAACCCACCAAAGCCCTATGATTTCAGTCAATCAGTCAGTGCTTAAATTGACTGTCCATTGATTTCCATTAAACACTGAATTGCCTTTTGTAAGACACGCATACGATCTATGGTATTGAGCATACAATGTTGTAAGGACGCATTCAAATCTGTTCTTTCTTAATTTTGTTTTTCTATGTGTCATCTTGGTTGAATTCCTCCATTTGATCAGCCTAAACCCGGGTCATCAATTCTATTTGGTGTGAGTGATTTAAATGATGCCACGCTTAAGTGTTTGCAGCCATAAATGTAAATCAATTTACACTTTGTCTGCTAGCAGGCCATATATTCAGAGGAGATACTGCACGGGCGAGAAGCTGAATAGGCCAATAAATAAAATAAAAAATATTTTGCCAGACATTGTCATTGTATCATTGCATGAATTGCAAATCTTACTGGCTGCTGTCAAATGTTGTACATACTTAGTTTGAGTGTGGATTCTGGCCAAATTAGTTTAGAACAAAAATCAAGAAAAAACATGCGGGCCGAATCTTGGGAACCCAACACCATGGACTCTGCTAAAATATGGAAGCCATATCTAGTTATAGACCGAATTAGACCATAGTTGGCGCAGTTGTTCAGATTCATAACAGAACCTTATATGCCAAATTTCAGCGAAATCGAATGAAAATTGAGGCTTCAAGCGGCTCAAGAAGTCAAATCGGGAGATGGGTTTATATGGGAGCTACATCAGGTTCTTGACCGATTTAAACCGTACTTGGCCCAGTTGTTGGGAGTCATTTGAGAAGACTATGTCCAAAATTTTAGACAAATCGGATGAAAATTGCGGCTTCTAGGGGCTCAGGAGGTCAAATCGGGAGATCGGTTTATATGAGAGCTATATCAGGTTATAGGCCGATATGGACCGTACTTAGCACAGTTGTTGGGAGTCATAACAGAACACTATGTGCAAAATTTTAGACAAATCGGATGAAAATTGCCGCTTCTAGGGGCTCAAGAAGTCAAATCGGGAGATCGGTTTATATGAAAGCTATATCAAGTTATTGACCGATTTGGACCGCATTGCTCTTAATTGTTGGGGGTCATAACAGAACACTATGTGCAACATTTCAGCCAAATCGGACGAAAATTGTGGCTTCCAGGGGCTCAGAAGCCTTGCAGGAGGCAAGGGTGGTGTTTATATCCAAACCCCGCAAGGCAAGTTATGCGACACCTAAGGCCTAAAGACCCGTAAGCCTTATGTCCTTTCTACTCAAAACCATGGAATGTATTGTGGACACCATGATAAAGAGTAGGACGTTCAGCGAACTGCTCAAATACAAACAGCATGCTTATGTTAAGGGAAGGTCGGTGGAGACTGCCCTTCACGAGGTTTATGCACAACCTCGTGAAGGGCAGTCTCCACCGAAGAATAGAAGAATCCTTCGATGCCAAAACGTCCAGCCAGGCATTATACATTGACATCGAGGGAGCTTTTAACAATGTGCGGACCGACACACTGATCCATACCTAAAAACCAGTACCGGGTGGACCCGGTCCTTAGAGACTGGATGAACCATATGCTAAGGAACAGGTGGATAAATTGTGTGTTCCATGGCATAAATATAAGGAAGAAAGTGGCACAGGGCACGCCACAAGGGGCATTTTATCGGCACTCATATGGGTGACCATCATAAATGACCTATTACGGATGCTGACTGAGGACTGAGGGATTTGAACCCGTCTGCTACGCAGATGATGTTATGACACTTCTAAGGGGTAAGCACCCGAACGAGCTATGCAGAAGGGCCGAACGGGTCTTGCATATGGCATATGACTGGGCTAGATCGAGAGGTCTCAATGTTAACCCAGAAAAGACTGAAATAACCCTGTTCACGGGGAAGACGAAGGTGGGCCAATTTAAGGCACCAAGTTTCCTCAATAAGACGATTTCGATTCGGATAAGGTCACATACTAAGGTGTGAATTGGAAGTGCCACATTCAGGAGTGTACTGAGAAGGCTCACAGATGTTGGGCACTATGTAGACGGACCGTAGGCTCAAAATGGGGCCTGAATCCGAGGATAGTCCACTAGCTCTACAGGAGCGTGATTAGACCAATACTTACTTACGCCTCAGTAGTTTGGTGGACTGCTATAGAGAAAGAGTGCAACATAGGGACCACACAACAGGTTCAGAGAACATATTGTCTTGTCATAGGCGGAGCGACTATTCTAGATATCCAACTTAATTGACATACAGATTAAGTGTGAGGCAGCCACTGCGGCTATGAGACTTAAAGCGATGGGAGAATGGATTGGGGATGGGAGCAGCTCATACCAGCGCGCTATAATCGAGGCGACGATAGGAAACCCGGAAGGAAGGGAAGAGGTTTCCGATCGAATACCTGAGACGACACTTGAGGTAGAGTGCGAGGCACTGCTGCCATCGGCACAGTCTTGGATTAACGGAACCCTAGCATTGCCATCTGGAAGATCATGTTACACGGATGGATCAAAGCTAGAGGACAGAGTGGGTCTGGGGGTGTACATTGAGAACCCAGGGACTGCACCTGTTTTAAACTACCTGACCATAATAACTGTAGGCGGAGATCCGGGCAATCACGGAATGCGTGAAGTGGTGTGGTGCTAACTCGACGTCCTCGAGTGTAAACATCTTTACCGACAGTAAAATTGCCATAAGGGCCGTAACAACCAGGACGGTAAGGTCACGAACTGTCTTGCAGTGTAAGAAGGACATTAACGCCTTCTCTGAGAATGACAAAATCCGCATTGTTTGGTTGCCGGGCCATAACGCAGTAAGGGGAAATGAAAGGGCATACGATTTGGCGGTGAAGGCCAGAGGACTGCCGTCAATAAACTTGGTTAACCCCAAAGCCTTTCGGGTTGACGCAGTCCGAGTTAAGGGAGTGGGCGACGAATGCGCATGCAACATTGTGGAACAGCGAAACGGTCGGTAGGATGGCGAAAATCCTATGAGGGGATCCAGATCGTGAGAAGACGAGGCTATTACTGAAAGGAAGCAAGAAGGAGGTCAGTATAGCTATTGGTATCATAACGGGATACATAGGACTGTGAGCTCAAAATTGCAAATTTTGCCCATGAACATTCCACTAAGGAACAGGGGCAAACTTCTCACATATCAATGGGTGCAGTCCGATTCAAGTTTAAGCTCAATGATAAGGAGCCTCCTTTTTATATCCGAGTCCGAACGGCGTGTCGCAGTGCGACACCTCTTTGGTGAGAAGTTTTACATGGCATAGTACCTCACAAATGTTGCCACCATTAGGAGGGGAAAACCACCGCTGAAAATTATTTTTTATGATGCTCTCGCCAGGATTCGAACCCAGGCGTTCAGCGTCAAAGGCGGACATGCTAACCTCTGCGCTACGGTGGCCCCCAGGACTATGAGCTCACTTGTGTAAAATCGGTGTGGCAAGTGATAGCATGTGTATGGAAGTTGGAGCATTTCCTTTGTCATTGCACTTAGGTAGAGACACAATACCAGACATGTACCAATTTAGGGGAGTGGCATGGAAAACAATTAAGGATTTTGTAAGTAGCACGGAATTCCTAACTTAAAATTTTCTTTTTAGAGTTTACTTTATAGTTTTTAGAGCGCACAACAAGCCGATTACTGGCTTAGGTGTATGTTCAAAGTGACATGGGGCGGATTAATATCTGCACCCTCTTTTCAACCTAATCTAACTAGCACCCCAGTGATCCTTTTCGCTATCCCCTTTTTAGTGTGGGACTCTAGGTAGTCACTCAGTTTGCAAATTGCAAATTTTGCCCATGAACATTTAACTAAGGAACAGGGGCAAACTTCTCACATATCAATGGGTGCGGTCCGATTCAAGTTTTAAGCTCAATGATAAGGGGCTTCCTTTTTATAGCCGAGTGCGAACGTCATGCCGCATTGCGAAACCTTTTTGGTAAGAAGTTTTACATGGCATAGTACCTCATAAATGTTTCCAGCATTAGGAGAGGAAAACCACCGTTGAAAATTTTTTCTGATGGTCTCGCCAGGATTCGAATCCAGGCGTTCAGCGTCATGCTAACCTCTGCGCTACGTCGGCCTTCAGTCAGTTTACTTGTTTTATACTTTGGAATAAATCCTCGATTTGCTCACTTTGACTTCTTCATTTTTTATTTTCCTCATGAGCTTGACGTTGCTCGTTTCTTTCTCTCTCTTGATATCTTCCTGTGTAAAGCTACACCATCTTGGTAGCATTAGGACTTTTGATACCCAACTATGGATTTCGCAATACTTTTCGTAGTACGGGCAGTACTTTAATATGGTTTAGTAACATTATGGAAAGAAGGGGAACTGCTTTCCTCTTAATATCTTTAAAGAACGTTCCATATGGGTCTAAGTTTTAGAGTTTATATATCCAAACATCCCATTTTGTTTAACTTGACATACATATTTCCCCTCCAATGACTTCTAACCCCATACATGTCACATTTTCCCAGGCAGCATCCACCATCCTCATAATGTTGGTTTTTATCACCATGTACTTCCACATGACTTGAGTTCCTCTCCATTCAGCGCTACTAAATACTAACAATGCGCTTTGATTTGAACTGTGCGTGGTTTTTGTTTCAACTTCGCACAAGTGTTTCACAACAATTTATGCCTCATTTATTCCTGTCTCAAAGTATTTTATTTTACATTTTAAACTAATGGCGCTCTCTGTATTGATTTGAATTGATTTGAGCAAAATGGAAACGAATCGAGTAAAAAAAAATCTTCATAAATTAAGGCTGGTGTATTGCGTCAAAACATTGCAATTCTCGAGGTTATGACGCGAGGTTTTACGCTCCATTCTTTGGTTTGGTTTTCTCTAAAAATGTTTGAGATGTGTATCAAAGCGGTTTGTTGTTGTCTCTGTTGTTGTTTTATATCAACATGTCAATGTAGTTTTAATGAAGACTATTTATGTATGTATTTGCATAGCATCGCACATCATGTGTTGTACAGCATCCGGTTAAGGTATAGAGCTGCTGCAGATATCGTTATTTGTGAACTGTCATGGCGAACACAATGACCGAAACCTCTGTTCTAGCTAATGACAAAAAAGCGGTACAGTGTCTCAAATGTAGATTGGACCATTAGTCATTCATGCAGAGGTTTCTGACCCTTGTCCCCTAACTAGCCAGTTTGTACAAACAAGTTGATGCATTTGTCTTATCAGTGTGTTGTCTCCGCTCTTAAATAGTTAAGCTGGCAACCCATCGGCTCCTTGCGCCTTATTATTTGTTATCCTCATTATTGGTAAGCACTCGATACCGTCATTGGGCATTGGTTTTGAGGCACCCTCGTCACCTCAACAATACCAAAACAATAATTTTGGGAAAAAGTTCTCTTCGTATTCTCTGCTCACTCTTCGTATGGGCATTCCATTTTAAAAAGGGGTTTTCTACTCACTATAGAAACAAAAACTCATTGGTCTAAAGCTAAAAAAAATCCAACATTTGTTGACGTTTGATTTTCTTAGAAACTAGGTCGAAAGTAGATTTTCATTGGAAATTTCGTGCAAATATTGTTATTATTGAAAACTTCATCAACATTGAACAACAAGAGAATTATTTTCAATGTTGGGTTTTCATAGAAAATTTTGTCGACTTTTATTATCATAGATTTTTTTCTTTTTCCTGGTGTTTATTCACTTTTCATGTTTTTCTTAAGAAGTGTCGGACTTGGTATTGGTAGCAATAATGTATGTATAATCAAAAATATTGAACGAACGTATGCTTTTTTATTGGTTTATATGTACACTAGGGAGGGTAGATTTTTTTTTCCTTTCAATCGTATAGCGCAAACTACATAGAATTCTAAGAAACTTCTTTGAAGAAACCATAAATCTAAAATAAAATCCCAATCCGTAACTTTTCCAAGAAAAAATAAACGCTAGAAGTCGAGAGGTGCCGATTAGGATTTGATTTTAGACCCATGTTTTTTTCGGAGAATTTTCTTAGAATTTTATGTAGATAACGTTTTTTTTTGCATCCCTACTAATCAACCCACCCTGATGTACACTCTCATATTACGTAAAGAATTGCCCTCCCCCATTAAATGTGTAGATTGTTGGTAGGTGTTAATAAGAATTTTATAATAATTTTTGATTTTCAAAATTCAGAAAGTCAACTGAAAAGCAAAGGAACACAACAACCTAAGTAGAAATAAGAAAAAAAAAAAAAATACAAAAATAAACTAAAACAAGTAAAAAGGCAGCCGGGCTGAACTTTGAATACCCACCCCCTAGGGTATATATGTAAACTCCCTTTCGTCACAATCCAGTGAAACTGGATAGCTTATGCACTCAAATTCGCCACAGACATTGAGTGGTCTAATAAATATAAGTCACTGTTCATTTTTGTAGAACAAAATGTTGGTCTGTTTTGGCAGCTATACCCAAATATAAACAGATTTGAACCATAAGGGACAGGGATGTCGACTAGTCTAACATTTTCAGACAATAAATATGCTTTTTATGGAATTAAGACGCAAAAATAGAAGGTCGGTCTATATGACAGCTAAATCTGGGTAGTTTGATCTGATTCATATCTGAGTCGGATGTCGGAAGGCTTAAACCAACACTCTATTTCACATTTTGACGAAATCGGGTAATAAATAAAGCTTTTATAGGCTTTAGACCCTTAATCGGCATATCGGTCTATATAACAGCTATATATTAATATCGTCCGATTTTTTTAATACATGGGTCAGATGTTGGGGCGCTTAAAACAACTCACCGTTTCAAATTTCAGCGAAATCGGATAAAAAATAAGGCTTCTATGGGCTTCAGACCCCTCATCGGCAGATCGGTCTATATGGCAACCATATCCAAATATAGTCCGATCTGAACCATATTTAGGTTGGATGTTGGGAGGCCGAAAAACAACTCACTTTTTCAAATTTCAACGAAATCGGGTAATGAAACAAGCTTTTATGGGCATTAGACCGTTTGTCGGCAGATCGGTCTATATAGCAGCTGTATCCAAATATAGTCCCATCTAATCTATATTGAGGTCAGATGTTGGGAGGCTTAAAATAACTCCCTGTTCCAAATATCAGCGAAGTCGGATATAAAATAAAGTTTTTATGGGCTTCAGACCCATTATCGGGAAATCGGTCTATATGGCAGCTATATCCAAATATAGTGCGATCTGAACCATACTTGCGTCGATTATCGGGAGGCCGAAAAACAACTCACTTGTTCAAATTTCAACGAAATCGGACAATAAAACAAGCTTTTATGGGCCTTAGACCCCTTATCGGCAGATCGGTCTATATGGCAGCTATATCCAAATATAGTCCGATCTAAAACATATTTCGGTAAGATGTCGGGACGCCTAAAACTACTCACTGTTCAAAATATCAGCGAAGTCGGTTATAAAATAAAGTTTTTATGGGCTTCAGACCCTTATGGGCAGATCGGTATATATGGCAGCTATATCCAAATATAGTCCGATCTAAATCCTATTTGGGTAAGATGTTGGCACGCCTAAAACTACTCACTGTTTTAAATTTCAGCGAAATCGCAAAAAAAATAAAGCATTTATGGGCATTAGACCTTATATCGGCAAATCGGTCTATATGGCAGCTATATCTTAATATAGTGCGACCTGAACCATATTTGGGTCAAATGTCGGGCGGCTTAAAACAACCCGCTGTTTCAATTTTCAGCGAAATCGGATAAAAAAATAAAGCTTTTATAGGCTTCAGACCCTTTATCGGGAGATCGGTCTATATAGCAACTATATCCAAATATAGTCTGACCTGATCCATATTTAGGTTGAATGTCGGGAGGCCTAAAATTACTCCCCGTTTCAAATTTCAGCGAAATCGGGTAATAAAAAAGAGCTTTTATATATATAGTAGCTATATCTAAATATAGTCCATTCAGATGTGGGGAGGCCTAAAACTACTCACTGTTTAAATTTCGGCGATAGCGGATAAAAAATAAAGTTTTCTTGGGCTTTAGACCTCTTACCGGCAGATCGGTCTATATAGCAGCTATGTCCAAATATAGTCCCATCTAATCCATATTTAGGTCAGATGTTGGGAGGCTGAAAATAACTCCCTGTTCCAAATTTCAGCGAAATCAGATAAAAAGTAAAGCTTTTATAGACTTTAGACTCCTTACATAGGCATCCCAACTTCCGACCTAAATATGGTTCAGATCGGACTATATTTAGATATAACTGCTCGATCTTGGGTTTTGACTTCTTTAGCTGTTGTTGGTATTACTACCAACAAATGTGCCCGGGTATGGTCTTAATCAGTTGATAACCTGATATAGCTGCCATATAAGCCGATCTTGGGTCTTGACTTCTTGAGCTTCTAGAGGGCGCAATTCTTATCCGATTTGGCTGAAATTTTGCACGAAGTGTTCTTGTATGACTTCCAACCTCTGTGCCAAGTATGGTCCAAATCAGTCCATAACCTAATATGGCCCCCATATAAACCGATCGCCCGATTAGACTTCTTGAGCCTTTAGAGGGCGCAATTCTTATCCGATTTGGTTGAGATTTTACATGAGATGCTTCGATATGACTTCCAACAACTGTTATGGTTCATATGGTTCAAATCGGTCCATAACCTGATATAGCTGCCATATAAGCCGATCTTGGGTCTTGACTTCTTGAGCTTCTAGAGGGCGCAATTATTATCCGATTTGGCCGAAATTTTGCATGAAGTGTTTTATTTTGACTTGCAACAAATGTGTTAAGTATGGCATAATTCAGTCTATATCTCTGATATAGAGCCATAAAAAGCCCATCTCACGATTAGACTTCTTGGGCTTTTAAAGGTATCAATTCGTATCCAGGTATCAATTTCGTATGACTTTCAACCACTGTCCCAAGTACGGTCTAAATCGGTTTATAACCTGATATAGCTGCCAAATAAAAGGGATATCCCAGTTTGACTTTTTTAGCCTCTAGAGGGCGCAATTAATACTCGATTTACCTGCAATTTGGTGGTGGTGTTTTTATATGAATGGTGATTGTCTATTTGAAAATGTCATTCAAAGAATTTGACAAATGCGATCCATGGTGGAGGGTATATAAGATTCGGCCCGGCCGAACTTAGCAAGCTTTTACTTGTTTTTAGTTTACGTTGCTTTTGAAATGTTCACTCCCGTGCATTTATAAGCCAAAATATTCTTATGGTGAATGTTTCCAAATTAAGATTTTTTTTTATGCAAAAAAATTATTGCCAACGATATACACGATCCTTGTGACACTTTAAACTGACCAAGTTATGCTTATCTAATTTACTATATTTTCCCCATCTCTCTCAAAAAATCTATCATTTTCACTATTCAACAAGAAATATTTTTGGATGCTGATTGTGCAGACATACATATATATTTTTTTCTTATTCTACCAAGCAAAAGAAAAATTTTTAGTAGAAAACTTATATTAAAATGGAAAATATTGTATTAAATAATTTTAGAATTTACTTTCGCATTATGACAACTTGTTGTGTTGTTGGCAATGTATGGCACAAAAAAAACTCATATTTGATCAGCTAAGCGAGAGAGCATCTGCTAAATAAACAAATCAAGCAAAAATGTTTTGACATAGAAATTCAAAAATGTAGTTTCCTGTTTGCCTATTCTTAGTGCTAAACTAAGAAACAAATTCTATTTGGCAGACTTTTTTTTGTTTTTATAAGGGTTAAATCACAAAACGGCCAGCGAATATTTGAAACGACAAGTAGAAACAGCAGTCTTTTCTGCTTTCCCATTGCCAGCAGACAAACATTTTTTGCCATTTTGAATAACAAATTTTGTTGAGTGTACCTTTTAAATTTCCAATAAAACATTTCTTTTGTTAAAATCTCTGTCTTGGCCTCTTGGGCCTATGTTTGGTGTGGTCTCATACCACTTTACATCTTTGCGACAGTTAAGTGTCGCTATTTTAACATTTGGCCTGCACTCATAGGCAGTGTTAACATCTATCCACAAACACATTGTAGTTGCTGTATTTATTATGTCAGTGTGTTTGCGTGTGGGTGTGTGTGAGATGACGTACTCAATTTCCTTATAATGACCGTGCAGGTTGTAATTGTTTTTGGTGTTTGTTTACTTACATTTCAACTTTTGCCTCTAATTACCAACACTTAGGCATGTACAGGCCTCTTTCTACCTACTCTCTCTCTCTCTCTCTCTCTCTCCCTCTGCTATAATTCACCTTCTCTGGCTTGTAGTGTAGAGAACAGCTGTTTGTTTGATGTACTCTTTGTTATAACTGCGGCAATAAACGAATGCCTTAACACTGACAGAAGTTTATTGTAAAACCTTCGTAACTTTTATTGCTGCTGCTGCTGCTATTGTTTCTTT
Organism: Stomoxys calcitrans; assembly: GCF_963082655.1. Lineage (NCBI taxonomy): Eukaryota > Metazoa > Arthropoda > Insecta > Diptera > Muscidae > Stomoxys > Stomoxys calcitrans. Next base: position 201,085,239 of record NC_081552.1, read on the forward strand.
TGTTGTTGGTGCTGTTGTTGTTTTACATTTATACCCCCCATTTATTAATAAATAAATTTTCTCATGACTTGTTATTTTTGCACAAAACAAATGGCGGAAAACTATTTGTTACGTTTCATGATAATCTTATAAAGACAATGGGGTTGCCAGCGTGGTGCAATAAAGGAGTAAATAAAAATAAGTAAACATGTGCTAACTACGGCCGGGCCGAATCTTGGGAACCCACCACCATGGATTCTGCAAACAAATTTCCACAAATGAACTCAGTTGAAGATATGTGCGTATTTTACGTACCAAGTTGCTAAAAATCAGGCACAAAATCAAGTTTTTAGAGGCCGTAGAAGACTAATAGGGTAATTGGTTTATATGGGAGCTATATCAGGCTATTGACTGCTTATCAAAACACTCTATGCAAAATTTCCGCCAAATCGGATAACAATTGCGGCTTTCAGGACCTCAAGAAATCAAATCAGGAGATCGGTTTATATTGGAGCTACATCAGGCTATTCACAAATTTGCACCGTACTTGGCACAGTTGTTGGCAGTTGGAAGTAAAAGCTCAAGAATTCAAGACCCAAAATAGGTTTATATGGCAGCTATATCAAAAAATGGACCAATTTGGCCCATTTACAATTCCAACTGACCTACACTAATAAGAGGTATTTGTGCATAACTTCAAGTGCCTAGCTATACTCCTTCGAAAGTTAGCGTGCTTTCGACAGACGGACGGACATGGCCACATCGTCTCGACGTTCTGAGTCGATCTAGCCATGTCCCTCCGTCGTCGAAATCACGATAGCGGTCGAACAGCAAAGCTAGCCACTTGAAATTTTGCACAGACACTTAATATTGATGTAGGTCATTGGGGATTGCAAATGTCCCATATCGGTTCAGATTTAAATATAGCTCCCATATAAACCGATATAGTTTCCATATAAATTTCAACGTTGGGGGGTCCGTTTTTACTATTCCTTTGTTTCTCATAGTAGTTCATAGTTTTCCGGAGGCTTGTTACTGGCCCAGCGACCCAACCGCATGGGTTTTGTGGGATTGCACATGTATCCCTCGTTGTGGCGAGCCGCTTGCTTTAAGATCCGACGCTCGCCTCCAGCCGCTCTTAACCAGGGAACATGATTAAGATTACCAGAGCGGCGAAACGGCTTCCTGGAAGCTTTTCTGCGAACAGGTCGATAGCGTTAATGAAGCCGCCAAGATAAAAAAGTTTCTCTCAAAAACCCATGTCCAAACTGAAACTTTAGTAGATGACATGGGAGTGCGAGCAGAGACAACGCAGGACATGTTGAGGCTTTTGATGAAAACCCATTTTCCTCAGGATACGAAGGGACTCACGGAGACACCGGAATCTTGGAATAATGACGTTGATCGAAGGTTTATAATAACGCAATTTACGATAAAGGAATCCTTGAGGAGCTTCAAACCATTTAAGTCACCCGAACCTGATGGAATATTTCCGGCGTTACTGCAGAGAGATGCAGAGTATCTGGCGCCTCATCTGGCCAAAATGTTCACAGCGTGCCTATAACTTTCATATACTTCGAAAGCCTGGCAGGAGGCAAGGGTGGTATTTATACACAAGCCCGGCAAGGCAAGTTATGCGACACCAAAGGCCTACAGACCTATAAGCCTTACTACTCCTTTCTACTCAAAACCATGGAACGTATTGTGGACACCATGATAAAGAGTATGACATTCAGCGAACTGCTCACATACAAATAGAATGCCTATGTCAAGGGAAGGTCGGTGGAGACTGCCCTGCACTAGGTTGTGCATAAAATAAATAGAAGAATCCTTCGATGCCAAAACGTACACACTGGCGGTATGCATTGACATCGAGGAGGCTTTTAACAATGTGCGGACCGACACACTGATCCAATCCTTAGACCAGTAACGGGTGGACCCGGTCCTTAGAGACTGGATAAACCATATGCTAAGGAACAGGTGGATAAATTGTTATAACACTTCTAAGGGTAAGGATCCGAACGAGTTATGCAGAAGGGCCCAAAGGGTCTTGCATATGGCATATGACTGGGCTAGACCCAGAGGTCTCAATGTTAACCCAGAGAAGACTGAAATATGCCGGTTCACGAGGAAGACAATGGTGGATCAATTAAATGCACCACGTTTCCTCAATAAGACGATTTCGATATCTGACAAGGTCAAATACTTTGAAGTGATCATGGACAGGAATCTGAATTGGAAGTGTCACATTCAGGAGCGTACTGAGAAGTCTCACAAATGTTGGGCACTATGTAGACGGGCTGTGGGCTCGAAATGAGGCCTGAATCTGAATATAGTCCACTGGCTCTACATGAGCGTAATTAGACTAATACTTACTTACGCCTCAGTAGTTTGGTGGACTGCTATGGAGAAAAAGTGCAACATAAGGACCATACAACAGGTTCAGAGAACATGTTGTCTTGGCATAGGTGGAGCGATGAGGACTACGCCCACTAAGGCACTGGAGACTATTCTAGATATCCGACCCGTTGACATACAGATTAAGTGTGAGGCAGCCACTGCGGCTATGAGACTTAAGGCGATTGAGGATGGGAGCAGCTCATACCATCTGGTTATAATTGAGGGGACGATAGGAAACCTGGAAGAAAGGGAAGAAGTTTCTGTTCGAATACCTGAGATGAACCTTGAAGTCAAGTGCGAGGCACTGCTGCCATCGGCACAGTTTTAAATTGACGGAACCCTAGTATTGCCATCTGGAAGATCATGTTACACGGATGGATCAAAGCTAGAGGACAGAGTGGGCCTGGGGGTTTACATTGGGAACCCAGGGACTGAGATCTGTTTTAGACTGCCTGACCATAATACGGTCCTGCAGGCGGAGATCCGGGCGATTACGGAATGCGTGAAGTGGTGTGGTGCTAAGGCGAGGACGTCGAGTGTGAACATCTTTAGCGACAGTAAAATTGCCATAAGGGCGATAACAACCAGGACGGTAAGGTCACGAACAGTCTTGCAGTGTAAGAAGGAGATTAACGCCTTCTCTAAGGATGGCAAAATCTGCATCGTTTGGTTGCCGGGCCATAACGGAGTAAGGGGAAATGAAAGGGCAGACGATTTGGCGGTGAAGGCCAGAGGACTGCCGTCAATAAACTTGGTTAACCCGAAGCCTTTCCGGTCGACGCAGTCCGAGTTAAGGGCGTGGGCGACGAATGCGCACCCTAAGGACCTTGCCAAGAGGCGGCCAGAAATTTTGCACATGACATCAATAACACCTCAGCTCTAACTAATTCAAATTTCAAAGATTTTTCTCTATCCGTTCTCATATGTCATATTTTTTTAATTTTTTTTGTTTTATTCTATCCCACTGTGCTCGATCTGTCATAATTTTACTCTACTTTAACTAATTTCGCTTTAATCGCCTCTGCAACCTTGACTATACTCAATAACTGTAAAGACCACTTTAGAACTGTCATCTTCCTTTCATGGTAACCCTAGACGTATGAGTTAAAATAGACGTTAATAATCATCATACGTACGTGTGCATAAAGGTGCCATCACACTATGTGTTCTTGTCTTGCGACAAGTCAAGTTTTGCTATTGTTGAAGTTGCACACATAGTGTGCTATGAATGAAACTATCACATGAAAATCACTTTTCACAATAGCATTGTTATTTTTATACCCTCCACCATAGGATTGGGGTATACTAATTTCGTCATTCTCTTTGTAATACCTCGAAATATGCGTCTAAGACCCCATAGTGTATATATATTTTTGATCGTCATGTCATTTTAAGTCGATCTAGCCATGTCCGTTCGTCCGTCTGTCTGTCGAAAGCACGTTAACTTTCGAAGGAGTAAAGCTGGGCGCTTAAAACTTTGCAGAAGTACTTTTCATTAGTGTAGGTCGGTTGGGATTGTAAATGGGCCATATCGGTCCATGTTTTGATATAGCTGTCATATAAACCGATCTTGGGTCTTGACTTCTTGAGCCTCTAGAGGGCGCAATTCTCGTCCGATTTGACTGAAATTTTGCATGTAGTGTTTTGGTATCACTTCCAACAACTGTGCTAAGTATTGTCAAAATCATTTCATAACTTGTTATAGCTGCCATATAAATCGATCTGGGGTCTTGACTTCTTGAGCCCCTAGAGGGCGCAATTCTCATCCGATTTGGCTGTAGTTTTGCACTTGGTGTTTTGGTGTTACTTCCAACAACTGTGCTAAGTATAATTCAAATCGGTTCATAACCTGGTACAGCTGCCATATAAACCGATCTTGGATCTTGAGTTCTTGAGCCACTAGAGGGCGCAATTCTCATCCGATTTGGCTGAAATTTTGCATGAGGTGTTTTGTTATGACTTCCAATAACTGTGCTAAGCATGGCGCAAATTTGTACACAACCTGATATTGTTGCCATATAAACCGATCTTGGTCTTGACTTCTTTAGATTTGGCAGAAATTTTGTACAACGGCTTCTCCCGTAACCTTCAACATTCGTGTCCAATATGGTCTGAACCGATCTATAGCTTGAGACAGCTCCCATATAAACCGATCTCCTGATTTTGCTTCTTGAGCCCCTTCACGGCGCATTTCTTATCCAAATGAACTGAAATATTACACAATGACTTCTACAATGTTCAGCACTCAATTCATCTATGGTCCGAATCGGACTATAACTTGATATAGCTCCAATAGCAAAACAGTTCTTATTCATTATTCTTTGTTTGCCTAATATGAGAAAGAACTCGACAAATGTGATCCATGGTGGAGGGTATATAAGACTCAGCCCGGCCGAACGTAGCACGCTCTTACTTGTTTCGATTAGAGTGGTGCTCTATTTCTTCTGACAACAAAACATAAAGAAATCAGTTGTTTTTCTATCAGTTGAACGAAAACAATCAACTTTATGATTTAAACAAGTTCGGCCGGGCCGAATCTTATATACCCTCCACAATGGATCGCATTTTTCGAGTTCTTTTCCCGGCATCTCTTCTTAGGCAAAAAAGGATATACGAAAAGATTTGCTCTGCTATTAGAGCGATATCAATATATGATCCGGTTTGGACCACAATTAAATTATATGTTGTAGACCTGTGTAAAATGTCAGCCAATTCGGATAAGAATTGCGCCCTTTAGGGGCTCAAGAAGTAAAATAGAGAGATCGATTTATATGGGAGCTGTATCGGGCTATAGACCGATTCAGACCATTATAAACACGTATGTTGATGGACATGAGCGAATCCGTCGTACAAAATTCAGGCAAATCGGATAATAATTGCGACCTCTAGAGGCTCAAGAAGTCAAGATCCCAGATCGGTTTATATGGCAGCTATATCAGGTTATGGACCGATTTGAACCATACTTGGCACAGTTGTTGGATATCATAGCAAAATAATACGTGCAAAAATTCATTCCAATAGGAGAAGAATTGCGCCCTCTAGAGGCTCAAGAAGTCAAGACCCAAGATCGGTTTATATGACAGCTATATCAGGTTATGGACCGATTTGAACCATACTTGGCACAGTTGTTGGATATCATAACAAAACACGTCGTGCAAAATTTCATTCCAATCGGATAAGAATTGCGCACTTTAGAGGCTCAAGAAGTCAAGACCCAAGATCGGTTTATATGGCAGCTATACCAAAACATGGACCGATATAGCCCATTTACAATACCAACCGACCTACACTAATAAGAAGTATTTATGCAAAATTTCGAGCGGCTAGCTTTACTCCTTCGGAAGTTAGCGTGCTTTCGACAGACAGACGGACGGACGGACAGACGGACGGACATGGCTAGATCGACATTAAAATTCGCGACGATCAAGAATATATATACTTTATGGGGTCTCAGACGAATATTTCGAGTAGTTACAAACAGAATGACGAAATTAGTATACCCCCATCCTATGGTGGAGGGTATAACAACTTTCTCACAACTTTAATAATTTTTACCCATATAAAAATTAGCTTTTGCTTACATTTTTAAATTATGTCATAGGAATATGGCATACTAGTGTGATAGCAAATGTGATGAATCGTATGTAAATTGTCAGTTTTGACATACATAATGGAAAATTAATGATACATAAAAATTGACATGTCATAGTAAGACAAGAACATATAGTCTGATAACACCCTAAGTGTTAACTTGTACATGTATGTGATGAGTATTACACACACATGTCTTGGAAGTTTTCTTTCAACCAATGACACTCAATGGCTAAGTTTAGTTTGCAACTAGTGTTCATCCTACACACACTCGCACACATATATACGAAAGCATTTGTTAGTTGCACCATGAGAGAGAGAGAGAGAGGAGGTGGAGCGCTCAAACATATATCAAACATTAGTCAAGTACACAATACAAAAACTAGCAAACTAGGCGCATCGCTATAACATGAATTGTATGGATCGGCAGTACAGCAGTAGTTCAGTTGTAGTAGCAGCGCAGCGCATTAGTGGTAATTAAGAGCTACAACCGTCAACATCGACAACATTGACAGCGTGCGCTCTACTAAGACGGTTTCGGTACCGGTGTGCGTGTGTGTGTGTGTGTTATGTGTAGGTTTGATGCAAACGAAAGCATTCACAGCGGAAGTGTGTAGCAATTTAACAATAAATTGTCAACGGTCATCATAGGAATTACCTCTTCTTGCAATTACTCACTGAGGATTGGACTAATCTTAAAGACAAAATGCGTGTGTGTGTGTCTGTTTGGTGTGTGACGAAGGCAGGGTGCATTTAAGTAGCCTACATAAAAAAATTTTGCCAGTGGGTTGGCTTATATTAGAGTGGCAGTCTTCTGTTTAACAAACCCACTCAGAAATATTGCCAATAATTTTGTGCATTTTTTTTTTAATTGATTGTTTCAAAAAGTTTTATTTTATTTATAAAAACACAATTTTTATTTTCGTGTTGATGCCATTTGTATGATTCTTCTATTGTTAGATCACATGGTGTATTTTTTTTCCAATTTATTTTTTTTTTCAAACGCATAAATTATGTTTGCTTCTCTGCGCTTTAGACAAAATGCCATTGTTGGAGCACTAAACACGTTAATTATAGAATGAGCTGTTTAAATGAGCTGTATTAAAAAAAAGTTCAGCAAATGTAGGGTTTTTGTCGTTTCATATAGTGGAAACGTGGGATATGTGGTTAATTAAATCTTTCAAATTTAAAAATATTAATTAATTGAATTAAATAATGTGATGAAGTTAAATAAAAACCAAAAATATGGAAATTATAAAAAAAACAATTATTAAAATTGAAAGTAAAAGTTGAATAATTGTAGAGATTTTTTATTAAAAAGCAATTAAAACAAGTAAAAGCGTGCTAAGTTCGGACGTGCCCAACTTTGGATACCCACCAATATGAATAAATTTATCATCATCTTTTATAACAACTCCATTACAATATCCACTGTCATATGCAAAACGTGGCTGGTCATATTTGATTGAGGTCCTGAGAACTCTTATACAAGTCACATTTTCAACGAAATCGGGCAACAAAACCGTTTTTTATGGGACTAAGGCCCTCAATTGGAAGATCGCTATATATGGTAGCTATATTTAAATATAGTGTGATCTGCACCATATGCTGATGGGATGGCAAGATGCTAAATACAAGTCACTGTGTCAAATTCCAGCGAAATCTGGTTTAAAATGCGTTTTTAATGGGCTTAAGACTCTTGATCGGCAGCTATGTTGGAATATAGTCCGATCTGAACCATATTTGGGTCGGACGTTGGGAGGCTTCGAGCAGCTCCCATTTCAAATTTCAGCAAAATCAGCTAATAATTGCGCCTTTTATGGGCTTAAGACCCTTGATAGGTACATCGGTCTATATGGCAGCTATATCCAAATATAGTCTGATCTGATCCATATTTACGTAGGATGTCGGGAGGCATAAAAAAAACTAACCATTTCAAATTTCAGCGAAATCGGACAGTATTTGCGGCTTTTATGGGCTCAAGCCCCCTAGTCGGCAGATTGGTCTATATGGCAGCTATATCTAAATATAGTCCGATCTGAACCATATTTGGGTCAGATGTCGAGAGGCTTAGAACAACTAATCATTTAAAATGTCAGTGAAATCGGATAATAATTGCGCCTTTTATGCGCTTAAGACCCTTAATCGGCAGGTCGGTCTATATGGCAGCTTTATCTAAGTATGGTCCGATCTCGACCATATTTGGATCGGATAACGGGAGGCCCAGAAAAGCTCAATATTTCAACCGACTGGGTAATAAATGCAGCTTTTATGGGCTTCAGACCCTAAATCGGCAGTTCGGCAGCTATATTTAAATATAGTCCGATCTGAGCCGTATTTGGGTCGGGCGTCGGGAGGCTTACATCAAATCAATGTTTTAAATTTCAATGAAATAATAAATGCAGCTTTTGTGGGCCTAACACCCTTAACTGGCAGATCGGTCTATATAGCAGCTATATCTAAATATGGTCCGATTTGGTCCGTCCAAGAACTTAACCTGCGTGCAGCAAAAATACGTATCTGTGACAAATTTCAGCTCGGACGGACAGACACACGGACATCGTTAAATCACCTTAGAATTTTACGATCCGAAATATATATCTACTTTAGAGGGTCTCAGACGAATATTTTGAGGTGTTGCAAACGGAATGACTAGAAGTACCCACCACCCCCATCCTATGGTGGTGGGTATAAAAAGTAAAAACGCGTACATTTCGATCAGCCCAATCTTTGCTTACCCAACACGATGAATATATTTCAAACTCCATATAATTATAAACTACTAATTACTTTCGGAGGCCATCGTGGCGCAGAGGTTTGCATGTTCGCCTTTGACGCAGAACGCCGAACGCCTTGGGTCACGCCCCAGCGTGGTCTTCAGAAAAAAAATGTTCAGCGGTGGTTATCCCCTTATTAATTCTGGCTTCACTTGTGAGGTATCCTGCCATGTTCGGACTCGACACAAAAAAAGGGAGACCCCTTATCGTTGAGCTTAAACTTTAATGCGACTGCACTCATTGATATGAGAGGGAAATTTAGTCTTGGAATTTGTTTACTCTCCAAAGTTGAGTCGAGCTTAATGATCATAAGAATTATGTTAAGCAGAAAGATTTGAAAAGTTACTGCCTAATCAACAGATCCTTGGACATAAACATGGCAGCTACTGGTATACTTCCTGTACATCTGCAAGAGATCCATTGGCAAGAGTTGGGCGTTTAGACCGCGCGTCATGCATTGGGATACTGCAGTTGTCAGACCTATAACGCTATATGGTGTTGTGGTCTGGTGGACGGCGCTTAAAAAGTCCACCCACTGCTCAATACTTAACCGGATCCAAAGGATGACTTGTTTGTGCTTCACAGTCGCACTGAGAACGACACCATCTGATGCACTGAATTTAATGCTACATCTAATACCTCTGGACATTGTGGCTGACCTAGCTGATGTGAACATTTGCAAGTTGTTGGTCTTTCTTAAGCGATGTGGATGGTTCGCTCCTTCTCCTTCTCTCTGTCTAAAGGCAGACTGCCACTTAAACCTAACGTAACCTTACCTTGTTGCTGTTGTAGCCATATTTTCCTGTGGGAGGTGGTGATCCTCGTCAAGCTCCTGTAGGTGAGCAAGCTCTTTCCGGTCCAAAGAACCGATCGCCGCAGGAACAGGGTGACCATTGGTTATTTAAAGGCCCCATTAACTCGCCTTGTCATTGCGAGCATCATAGGCACTTAGTGTTTGTGCAAGAGCCGGTGCCGCCCGACCTCTCACTGAGATTCTCCGCTCGATACCGCTGAATTGCCCGCGACTGCAGTTACAGCTACTCTGTATGGAACATTCCACTATTCACAACCTTTGAACGCGCCCGGTAGCTCACAGCTAAGCTTCTCGTGACAGCAATGAATACCATACAGATCGGACCCCAATCTTCCGGCCCGGGTGGTGCTTACAGCTATCCCGTGCTGGGACCTTCCCCATAGAGTTAAGGTTGGAGCGAATATTTCAGGTTCAGATTCCTAAAACATTTTGCTCAAAACTTTTGTGGATGTTGTAAACTTTTAATGGGTGTGGGGTGGTTTTAGGAAAATCACCTTCTAAAATTCGTGTTTACTTGCCGTATTTCTGCAACTAGAAGTGGGTCTTCCGTTAAAGGACATTCTTTATAGGCTTGGGCTTGTAAGTCGCTCTAGCTATGTCCACCCGTTTGTCTATCGAAATTGCGATAGCGTTGTTTTTAGTGGATTTAATGTGGACATATCTCTTCGATGGTCATGTGGCGTCGATTTGACTGTTTTGAATCCCTAGGAGTCTTGATTTTGGCCGATGTCGCTGAAATTGGATAAGGGAAGTTCGTTAAAGCCCTTTAACGCTAAATAAATAGATATAGCCCTCCTACAAACGTATGCCCCGATTTTGTGTGTCATGATCTCTGGCTTTCTTTTTCCATTGCAACAATCTTAGATCATAAAGCTCGTCTTGGAAGTGAAACAAACGAAAAATGGTGAATAAAATTACCTTCGAACTAAAAGGCAAAAAACTTGAAAAAAAAAATGTGGTAGAGACCGGCCGGGATTCGAAAACACACGGAGCGATAGCGAGAAAGGTTGCGGTCTTCTTGCGTTCGAAGCCATCAATACAACTTTACAATCCCATGGCAGCCGGTTGTATGTACCGGATTGACCCGATGAATTCCTTCATCGGCAAGGGCTGCCGCCTCAGTGTGCCACACACTGCTACTACAACAACAACAATACTACTTTCAAAAGACGCTGCAGACATTTTTGACCGCCAAACTATTATCTTCTGAGAATCTTCTAGATGAAGGTTATGTTCGCGAACAAGCTCGTAGACAATTCCCCAGTCGTGAGAAGTTGTGTCCTCAAGACGAATCTTCTGGAAGAAAGTTCCGCGAATCTTCCACATGAGTTACTAAAGAGTAAGTCAAAAGAGTCTTGGAAGATCTTAAAATCGCGCAAGAATCGTGTAGAAGAGTAACAAATGAGCGTTGTCGAAGATTTATAAAAAACTCTTCTGGAAGAGTCGCGCATTACTCTCCTGGACGAGTAACAAATAAGTGTTTTGGAATATTCATTTAATATGGGTCCAAAAGAGCTGAGCCTTATTCGGTGGGAAGATCTAAAAATGCTTATCATGATTAGTTGTTCATCAAAAACATAACAACTACGAAAAAACTTCATTTTTTTGTATTAGTCGTCATATAAACCAAGTGAGAATTCGGTTTGGTGTTGTGAAAGATGTCCCTTCAAAGCAAAACATCGAAGAACATAATTCAATACAAGTCCTAAACGAGCACCAGGCATGAAAATAAAAACAATCGCGAAAAGTTAACTCAGGCGTTTTATACATGAATCTTCTGGACGATTATAATGCAATGTGTTGCGCAATAATCGTCGCGAAGAATTGCTAAAACTTTCGCATACGCAATGGATTGCGGGATTCATACGGAAGAACAATTGCGTAAAAATCTTTCAGAAGATTGTTTTTTTTTATGTTTGTAGGGGATGCACAAATCGCATGTGTATACCATGGAGGCCATGTAGTCGTATGGAAAATAGGTCTCTCAAAACACGTGCAGTGGTAGAGAACAGCTGGTGTGAAAGGTGTCCAACTTGTGTTTGTGTCGTGCTTACATCGTAGAGAGGTTTTAGCGGTATATTCGCTATAAGTACGACCAGCCAATGTATGGCCCTTCACAGGGCGTCCCATAGTGGTTGGTGTGTTGTGATCTCTGGCTTTCCTTTTCCAATGCAAAAAAAAAATGGTTGATCATTAAGCTCGTCTCGCACGAGAACCAGACGAAAAATCATAAAATAAAATGATTTTCGCCCTAAACGGCCGAAAAAACAAAAACTTGAAAATTATCGAAATATTTTGTATTATTTATAGTTTCAGTTGCGTTAAGATCACTGACCACGAGTGCCCTTAATTTTAAATATAAATCTTAAAATAAAATTCTAAATGGTGACGCTCATGAGCTGCTAAACATCCAAAGAGGGCCAATAACTGAGAATGTAAGATTCTCTGTCCGCAAAAGCATTTGTAGAAAATGTTATTTAATTTTTAATAACTCATAGGCGATATTAATTTGTTGTTGCGAATGTGAGTTTGTGTTTCTCCATCTACTTACGCCACTTTTCATATATCCATCCAACTATACATTTCTAAATTAAGATGAGAATATTTATAAATACCTATATTATATTGAAATATAAGGGTGCAACGAATAAAATGAGGTTTTGAGACATTTTTAGAGTAGAAAACACCCAACGTCAAAAGTTGGTTTAACCAGTTATGCAGAGATGCTGTTAGATCGAAAGTGGTGTCATTCAGGAACTGACGCTTAGATAAAAATGCCAATACTGAACTGGTGCGCAAGCAGGCAAGAGCTTCGTGTGGCAATGTGCTTACAGCGCCTGCGTACTAAGATTCTTGCTTCTACACGAGGAAGTAAGAGCTTTTGGTCGTTCGTGCAAAAGGGTAAAGGGTAGTTCTTCATCTATTCCAACTCTTGTTTAGGACAATCAAACCTTCACTGACCCGATTGATAAGGCTAACCTGTTGACTGACAATATTTGCAGGGAACTCTTCCCTGCCGGATAACAATCAACCACTCCCCTCAATCGAAAATGTATCTGGCGTCATGCCCCAAATATTTTTTCAAACTCGTGTAGTTAAAAGGGTTCTTGAAAATCTAGACGTAAATAAATCCCCGGGCCCAGATGGCATATCAACACTTGTCTTGCGCAAGTGTTCTTCGACGCTTGCTTGTCCATTAGGCAACCTTTTCATCCTTACCTACCGTGCGGGAGTCTTCCTGGTGCGTTGGAAGTTTGCGAACGTTCAGCCAATACCCAAGAAGGGTGAGGCAAATAACCCCGCGAATTAACGGCCAATTGCGATATGCTCCGCTCTCTCTAAGGTCATGGAGAGCATGGTTAATCACCAGAGTCTAATGGCCTTCTCAGCGACCAACAGTATGGGTTCCTCAGAAATCGCTATACGGGCGACCCCATGGCACTTCTGTCGGAACGTTGGAGTCGCTCAATCCACCAGTTTGGTGAGAGTAAGGTTGTTGCTCTGGATATCTCCAAGGCATTTGATTTGGGTCTGACACAGTGCACTACTATCAAAGCTTGTCGCATTTGGTGTCGGTAATGGCTTCATTCGATTTATTTCGAGCTTTCTCAGAGATCGTACTTTATGAGTCGTTATAGATGGGTCCTCATTCAATGAGCGCAAATCGACCGCAGGTTAACCGCAGGGCTCTGTTTTTTCCGCTTCTCTTTTTCTAAGTTTTCATCTACGATCTGTTGGGTCAGACATCGAATCCGATCTACTCATTTGCGGATGAGAGTAGTCTCTGTCATTCGTACTCATTCGACCAAAGGCCGAGTCTTCGAGAGATTGAGGACAAGAGGCGGATTATGGAGGCGGGTTGTGGGGTCGAATGAATCGAGTAGATTTTAAAGAAGACTCAGTGCTGCTTGTTGTCCCACAAACGATTCGCTGACCCATTACGATCATCTGTGTCTATCAACGGTGTAGATGTTGAGTAATTAGAAGCTCTTGATGTTCTGGGCATGAAAATACAAAGTGATGTCCGTTGGGCTTAACATGTATTTGAAGTGTCGAAAGAAGCATTCAAGTGTTTAGGCTTCCTTAAACGGTTTAAGAATTTCTTCACTCCGTCTGATCTTCTTAACATCTACACCACTTTCATAAGGCCGAAAATGGAGTACAAATGGGCTGGAGCTTCAAAACCATGCCTGGAGCTACTGGACCATGTACAGAGGAGAGCGATGGCGTTGATTTGGGACAGTGGGGTATCCAACTCTTTTGCCTCCCTTCATCATCGTCGCAATGTGGGTTGTTTGGCGCTGTTCTATCGGTACTTTCATGGTGTGTGTTTGTCTGATAGTGATCTTCTTATTCCTGATGTAATGTATGTCAGGGATACTAGACATTCGAGGAACTCACACCCGTTTGTAAACGATTGGCCAGCGGACCGAACAATGCATTATAGAGAGAATTTTTTTTCGCCCGAACCATTCCTGTGTGGAATCGACTTCCGGCTAATCGGATAAAGCGAAGCTACATTCTAGGGACTCAAGACGTCAAATCGAAGGACCACCTTATAAGGGACATGTATGAAAATCTGAACTTTGAACCTCTTTGGAGAGAAGTTATACATGGCTTAGTACCTCAAAAATGTTGCCAACATTAGAAGGGGAAAACCACTGCTGAAAATTTGATTCGGACCCAGGCGTTCAGCGTCATAGGCGGACATGCTAACCTCTGCGCTACGGTGGCCTCCTTTTCTCAAATACCATTTTTTTAAACCCCATATTGCTATTGGTTTAAGAGGAGTTTAATGGGATGAGGTGTCCCCCAAACACTTGGCTCCAAAATTGGTTTTCAAATTCGTTTTCTAATCTTAAAAACTTTTCATTCGGTCCAAATATTGCCATGGTCGAAAAATTTGTTCTCTTTGGGAGGTGTTTTGGGGCGGTGCCACATTTGGATTTCAGATTCGTATCCGAAATTTTGGATACAAAATGTTTGTTTTTAGCTTACTATAAAAGAGCACACAAATTTTCGCTTAAATCGTACCACTCATATCCGAGATGGGGTGTATCTGAAAATTAGGGACATTTTAAGTCGATCTGGTTATTTCCGTCAATCCGCCTGTCGAAAGCACGCAAACTTTCGAAGAAGTAGATCTAGGCGCATGAAATTTTGAATAATTTCGACTTATTAATGTAGGTCGGTTGCGATTGTAAATGGGCCAAATGGGTCCACATTTAGATATAGTTCCCTTAATATACTTCTCTCGAATATACCTCTTGAGCCACTAGAGGACCTTTCCTATGACCTCCGACAGGTGTACTAAATATGGTTCCAATCGGTCCAAAACCGATCTGCCGAATATACTTATTGATCCACCAGAGGGCTCAATTCTTATCCGTTCTTTGCCTATTACATCCAATAGATGTGCCAAGTAGGGTTTCAAACGGTCCAAAACTTGACATAGCTCCCATATAAACCGATCTCCCAAATATACTTCTTGATCCACTAGAGGTCTCAATTCTTATCCGGTTTTGCTGAAATTTTGCACGATGACTTTGCCTATGACCCCAAGTATGGTTTCAATCGGTTCGGAACCTGATATAGCTCCCATAGAAACCGATCTCCTGAACATGCTTCTTAAGCCTATAGGGGATGCAATTCTTATACGATTTGGCTAAAGAAGAACCTTTCCTATGACCTCCAATAGATGTACCGAAATTGGTTCCAATCGGTCCAAAACCTGATATAGCTCCCATATAAACCGATTCCCCTAATATACTTCTGAAGCCTTTAGAGGACGCAATTCTTATCCGATTTGGGTGAAATATTGCACGCACAAGAACCTTTCCTATGACCTCCAACAGATGTACCAAGCAGGCATGGGTTCAATCGGTTCAAAACCTGATATAGCTCCCACATAAACCGATCTCCCGAATATTCTTCTTGAGCCACTAGAGGGCGCAATTCTTATGCGATTTCGCTGAAATATTGCACGAGGACTATACCTATAACCCCCTTAGATATACCAAGCATGGTTTCAATCGGTTCAAAACCTGATATGGCTACTGTGGTATTGGGTATTATAACTTAGTGCAGTTGTTTGTAACAACCAAAAGGAAGAAAGATAGACCCATTGATAAGTATACCGATTGACTCAGAATCACTTTCTGATTCGATTTAGCTATGTTCGTCTGTCTGTCTGCCCGTCTGTCCATGTTAATTTGTGTACAAACTACAGATCGCAATTTTCATCCGATCGTCTGCAAATTTGGTATGGGCATGTTTTTCGGCCTAGATTGTCATTTGTTAACCGATTCTCTTCTCTTTCAACTGCGCTAAGTATGGTTCAAATTGGTCCATATTTTGATATAGCTGTCATATAAACCGATCTTGGGTCTTGATTCCTTGAGCCTCTAGAGGGCGCAATTCTCATCCGATTTGAAATTGTGTACGTGGTGTTTTGGTATAACTTCCAACAACTGTGCTAAGTATTGTTCAAATCGGTTCATAATCTGGTATAGCTGCCATATATAAACCGATCTTGGGTCTTGACTTCTTGAGCCTCTAGGTGGCGCAATTGTTATCCGATTTGCCTGAAATTTGGCACATAGTGTTTCATTTCCCACAACTAGTATGGCGCAAATCGGAACACAACCTGATATAGCTGCCATATAAATCGATCTGGGATCTCGAGTTCTTGAGCCTCTAGTTTTATATTTTTTTTTTGGTTTTTTTTTCTTTTAATTTTTTTTTTAATTTTTAGTTTTCTTTGTTTTTATTTTAATATTATTTATTTATTTTTTTTTTGTTTTTATTTTGTTTTTGTTTTTTTTTATTTATTTGTTTTCTTTAGTTTTTTTATTTTTATACCCTCCACCATAAGATGGGGGGTATACTAATTTCGTCATTCTGATTGTAACTACTCGAAATATTCGTCTGAGACCCCATAAAGTATATATATTCTTGATCGTCGTGAAATTTTATGTCCATCTAGCCATGTCCGTCCGTCTGTCCGTCCGTCCGTCCGTCTGTCTGTCGAAAGCACGCTAACTTCCGAAGGAGTAAAGCTAGCCGCTTGAAATTTTGCACAAATACTTCTTATTAGTGTAGGTCGGTTGGTATTGCAAATGGGCCATATCGGTCCATGTTTTGATATAGCTGCCATATAAACCGATCTTGGGTCTTGACTTCTTGAGCCTCTAGAGTGCGCAATTCTTATCCGATTGGAATGAAATTTTGCACGGCGTGTTTTGTTATTATATCCAACAACTGTGTCAAGTATGGTTCAAATCGGTCCACAACCTTATATAGCTGCCATATAAACCGATCTTGGGTCTTGACTTCTAGAGCCTCTAGAATGCGCAATTCTTATCCGATTGGGACGAAATTTTGCACGACGTGTTTTGTTATGATATCCAACAACTGTGCCAAGTATGGTTCAAATCGGTTTATAACCTGATATAGCTGCCATATAAACCGATCTTGGGTCTTGACTTCTTGAGCCTCTAGAGGGCGCAATTCTTATCCAATTTGAATGAATATTGGCACGTAGTATTTTGTTATGATATCCAACAACTGTGCCAAATATGGTTCAAATCGGTTTATAACCTGATATAGCTGTCATATAAACAGATCTGGGGACTTGACTTCTTAAGCTTTTAGAGGGCGCAATTCTTATCCGAATTGGCTGAAATTTCGCAAGACGTTTTTTATTGTTACTTTCAACCACTGTGTCAAATAAAATGCAAGTCGGTTCACAACCTGATTTAGCTGCCATATAAACCGACCTGGGATCTTGACTTCTTGAGCCTCTAAAGGTAGCAATTATTATCCGATTTGCCTGAAATTCTGTACGACGTATTCTCTCATGACCATTAACATACGTGTTTATTTTGGTCTGAATCGGTCTATAGCCCGATACAGCTCCCATATAAATCGATCTCTCTATTTTACTTCTTTAACCCACAAAGAGCGCAATTCTTATTCGAATTGGCTGACATTTTACACAGGTCTCCAACATATAATTTAATTGTGGTCCAAACCGGACCATATCTTGATATCGCTCTAATAGTAGAGCAAATCTTTTCTTATATCCTTTATTTTGCCTAAGAAGAAATGCCGGGAAAAGAACTCGACAAATGCGATCCATGGTGGAGGGTATATAAGATTCGGCCCGGCCGAACTTAGCACGCTTTTACTTGTTTATTTTATTTTTTTGTTTTAATTTTTTTTTAATTTTTTTTATTTATTGTTTAATTTTTTTTTTATTTGCTTTTCTTTATTTTTTTATTTGTTTTTTTTATTTTTTTTTATTTATTGTTTTATTATTTTTTTTTTTAATTTTGTTTTTGTTTTTTTTTATTTTTTTTTTTTTGTTTTTTTATTTTATTTTTTTTATTTTATTTTTTTGTTTTAATTTTTTTTTTTTAATTTTTTTTATTTTTATTTTTTTTTATATATTTTTTGAGCTACCACCCCTTTGTCTCTTATGCCTGTATATGCGTGTGTTTGTTTGTGTGTGAGCAAAAAATTTTCATTTAGTTTTCTCGATGTCTAATAAATACAAAATTTATTTTTGCTTTTCTGTTAACAATTTCTCGGACATATTTTTTGTGTGACATTGGTTTTGTCATTGCTATGGTTTTTGTATTTAGCTCGATTTTAGATAAAGTGGCCGGCCGATTTTTCAGTTGACATTGGTGACGCGTTCGCAAAACATACGATTCTCAAAGGAAACGTAAAACAAAGTGATTCTAGTGAATATTTAAAAATAAAAGGAAAAATTCTATGAAAAGAGTGTATAAACGCACAAAAATATAGAAAAGTATTCCAAAATATTCAAAAACACAAAATTAAAATATTGAATACACCATACAAAAAAAAGGATCCTAAAATTATCAATCAAAAAAAAAAAAAAAAAAAAAATTGCCATATATAAAGTTGAAAAGGTCTTCCAGTGTCGAAAGTCATAACAAATTACAGAGTGTCACTTAAAAAAGTTCAAAAACTTCAACATTAATTTACTTCACAAAAAAAAAAAAGTTCATCGTCTAACACGTAGCTGAATTTTTGGATAACTCACATACACATACATACATACATATTTAACAATGTCACAGGTTTGTTACGAAATACTTTTACATTCATTTTGCGTATTTTTGCATATGTATAGTATAGAGTGATATATTTCAGTGGGAAACATATTTCAGTGGGTAAGTTCTCGGAAAAGGTTTACTGGTTTCGTCTGTGGGTGTTTGTGCAGCTTTGAAGCCATACATATGTATGGCAGCAAAAACGCATCTCAATAGTGTGTGTTCTCAAATTGGTGCAAAAAAGAAATTGGTTCCATCTTCACAATACGTGAAAAGAACTACCCACAGTTATATGAGCTGTCGGCCAAATCAACTTAGACCACAACTAATAATTCTAAATATTAGCAGATAATCCTGATATCTCAGTGAATTGAAGAGCAGACTTGTAAGACCAGGAACTACAATACTTGAAACACTCTAAGAGTACTTTGAATATGTGCAAGGCCCGAAAAACAATATGCCATGGTTGATCTCAAATTAGGGTTTTGTGAAAGCTCTACAATTATGCGGAATGTTCATCAGAGTAAGGCTTCTGAAGGCTATGCTGACGAAGAAGCATTGGATTCCGAAGACATGGATGACAATGTCAAAAGGATTATGAGAGCAATCGTCGGAACTTTCGAAGATAGTTGTAAGCTTCGATAAAGAAAACCCCTCGATTACCGTAGAAATTTGCAACATTGTGAAAAAGATCCCTTTAATAATATGAGGACCGATACACTGATCCAGTCCTTTCACCAGTACCGGGTGGATCGGGTTCGCAGAGACTGAATGCTAAAGAACATGTCGATCCATTATGGGTCTCATGATATAGGAACAAAGTATAATATGGCACAGGGGGCATTTGATTGCCATTGCCATGAGTGAACACCACGAATGGACTACGGCTGATCTCCATTGAATAGGGATTTGAATCAGTCTGTTACGCAGGCGATATACTTCTAAGTGGTAGGTGTCCGAATCAGCTATGCAGAATGGTCCCGTTCTGTACTCCAATAAATTCGCCGTACTTCTGCAATAAATTCGCCAGTGCGTTTACTGCACCCTCTCTAAAAAGTCTCTCGCAGATCATGGTCCTTTTTTCGTTTGCGAGGGTCGTCGGGGAGTCCGTTTTTACTATTATTTTGTTTCTCCGGGTAATCCTTATAATTTTCCGGGGACGGACTACTAGCCCAGCGCCCCAGGCCACATGGATTATATGCGATCGCTTATGCATCCCTCAATGTCGCGATCCGCTTGCTCCAAAATCCGACGCTCGTCTTTAGTTTCCCTAAACTGGGAATGAAAGGGCAGACGATTTGGCAGTAAAGGTCAGAGGACTGCCGTCAATAAACTTGGCTAACCCGAAACCTATCGGGTCGACACAGTCCGAGTTAAGGGCGTGGGCTACGAACACTGTGGAACAGCGAAACAACCGGTAGGACGGCGAAAATCCTATGGGGTGATCCGGATCGTGAGAGCACGAGGCTATTGCTGAAAGAAAGTAAGAAGGTGGTCATTATAGCTTTTGGTATCATTACGGTACACATAGGACTACGAACTTAATTATGCAAAATCAGTTCGGCAAGTGATAGCATGTGTAGGGCATGTGGAAAAGACGATGAGACGTTGGAGCATTTCCTTTGTCATTGCCCGGCTTTCGCGGCTAAAGACACCGGTACTTAGGTGGAGACGCAATATCAGACATGAACCAACTTAGGGGAGTGGTATTGAAAACAATTAAGGATTTTGTAAGTAGCACGAAATTCCTAACGTAAAATTTTCTTTTTCCAATTACTGCCTTAGCCAATTACTGACTTAGGTGTATGTCCATAGTGGCATGGGGCGAATTAATATCAGCACCCTCTTTTCAACCTAACCTAACCATTGTTGTGTAGATTGTCCCTCGTCCAACATATTATCGGTGCAGGTGTATCATCGATGCACAAGTGTTGAATGCTCCGCACAAGCTGGATTATTACAGGAATGGCAATAGACCCCTTGTTGTACGCTGCCGTCCGTACTCAGAACGGCATCAGAACTGTGCAGCTCCTTCTGTCGGTCTTGATGATAACTAAAAAGAGCAAAACTATGTTGATATTCTGCTTTTGAATATAAGCGGTGAAGCGGGTGCGACCTCTGTTTGGGATTAACTGCTCACCAACGGTCACTGCATCATGCGGAGTGTAAGCTGCTGTCAAGTGAAACTGAAAAATTTGCCAAATATCATCAATAGTCGCAGTTTTGCTGTTGATAAGTCGCTGCTGCAGTTCGTACGATCTCATGGCAATGCAGTTTTGTATATTGCATAGCGCGGTGGGGCCCATAACTTTTCAAGAGGTTCACTATTCGATTTAGTGAGTCCAAGCATCGAACTCATTCAAAGTGATTGGTTTCCATTCCTTTGTGGTAGTTGGATTTACCAAATTCCATGCAGCTATCACTTCCCTGCTTTTCCGATTTGATTCACGTATTATGATATACGCCATGTCTTGGGTGATGAGCGAGTGGAATATGGTAAAGGGATCATATGTGGTTCCTACTGGTCCCGGAAAGCAAGCCAAAAGACAGTGCATTTATTAACGATTTCCTGAAATTTCAGTACAACAACTAAACTATTGCTCGGAACGCTTTGAAATTTTTTTTTTAAACGATTCTAGATAAAATTTTCTTGAAATACATGTAGGTGTCGGTTATACTTCCAATTTTGAAAAATTAATTGAAAAACTTTTCACTCAAAAAAAAAAAAATTTCATGTTCAATTAAAAAAATTATGGAAATTTTCAATTATTTTTTTAATTGATCAAATTAAAAAAAGTGCATGACTTTTTTGAAAGTTCCAATTTCGATATGTTGATTCTAGATAAAATTTCCTTGGAATACATGTGGGGATCGGTTATACTTCCCATGGACCATCAAGCAGTAATTCCAGTTTGAAAATTAACAGGGGACCCTAGGGACCTTCTCACCTGCCGGAGGTGAGTTGAGTCCTTTCCCCATTACCGGGTGAACCAAGTTCTTAATGCAATTAATCGATCCAATTAACTTTTTAATTGAAACTGCTTCAATTATGAAAATGATAACATCAGTCATCGTTTTGAAAAATTAATTGAATTAGTTTTCAATTAAAAAATAAATTGCATTGGTCGTCCCGGTTTGCGTGGCACGATCCGCAACGTTTGGATGTCCGGCCATAGCGGAGTCAGGAGGAACAAAAGAGCAGACGAATTGGCCCTAGGAGACCAAAGGACTTTACTTTTAGGACTTTAATAGGCAATGACAGAACATTCGTCTCATGGGCCGAACTTTGAAAGCGTTCTTCCAAAATCTCTGTCACCATGTTTGGAGATGTCTTGGTCGTCCCGGTTTGCGTGGAACACCATGATCGCCTTGAAAAGACTTCTTTACTGGAGCTTCTTCATTCATTCTGACAACATGACCTAGCCAACGCAACCGCTCTTATAGTTCGTGGTTCATACGACGCCGATACTCTTCATCAATGCAAATTGGTCCATTAGTCTTACGAAGAATACTTCACTCAAACACTCCAAGCACTGTCTCGTCTGCTCTCACAAGTGCCCATGCCGCAGAACCATAACACAACACGCGTTGTATTAGTGTCTTGTATTGTGCATTTCTTCGTCTGTCGAGAGGCGTCCTTGTATCTAAACTGTTTGCCGGTATTATTTTTCGCTTTGTTTCAAAACTGGTGTCATTCACTTCGGTTAAGGCGGTGCCGAGGAAGCAAAGGTTGCTGACTATCTCAAAGTTGTGGTTTCCAACTTTCCCCATTTTATTTATTTGCGTGCTAAGTTCGGCCAGGTCGAATCTTATATACCCACCACCATTGATCGCATTTGTCGAGTTTTATGCGCGGTATTTCTTTTTAGACAAACATAGAATATTGAATAAGAACTGTTATCCTATTGGAGCTATATCAAGTTATAGTTCGATTCGGACCATAAATGAATGCTGAACATTGTAGAAGTCATTGTGTAATATTTCAGTTCATTCGGATAAGAATTACGCCTTTTAGGGGCTCAAGAAGCAAAATCGGTAGATAGGTTTATATGAGAGCTGTATCAAGCTATTGATCGATTCAGACCATATTAGACACGTATGTTGAAGGTCATGAGAGAAGCCGCTGTACAAAATTTCAGCCAAATCGGATGAGAATTGCGACCTCTAGAGGTTCAAGAAGTCAAGATCCCAGATCGGTTTATATGGCAGCTGTATCAGGTTCTATACCGATTCACGCCATACTTAGCACAGTTATAGCAAGTCAATTTCAACCAAATTGGATGAGAATTGCGCCCTCTAGAGGCTCAAGATGTCAAGACCCAAGATTGGTTTATATGACAGCTATACCAGATTATAAACCGATTTGAATCATACATCATCACAGTTGTTGAAAGTGATACCAAAACACTACATGCAAAATTTCAGTTAAATCCGACCAGAATTGCGCCCTCTACAGGCTAAAGAAGTCAAGGTCCAAGATCTGTTTATATGGCAGCTATATCAAAACATGGACCGATTTGAACCATACTTAGCGTAGTTGTTGGAAGTGCTACCGAAACACTACGTGCAAAAATTCAGTTAAATCGGACGAGAATCGGGCCCTCTATAGGCTCAAGAAGTCAAGACCCAAGATCGGTTTATATGGCAGCTATACCAGGTTATGGACCGATGTAAACCATACTTAGCTTAGTTGTTGGAAGTGATACCAAAACACTACGTGCAAAATTTCCTCCAAATCGGATAAGAATTGCGCCCTCTAGAGGTTGAAGAAGTCAAGACCCAAGATCCGTTTATATGGCAGCTATATCAAAACTTGGACCGATTTGGCCCATTTACAATACCAACCGACCTACACTAGTAAAAAGTATTTGTGCAAAATTTCAAGCGGCTAGCTTTACTCCTTCAAAAGTTTGCGTGGACAGACAGACGGACGGACGGACATGGCTAGATCGACTTAAAATGACATGACGATCGAAAATATAACTTTATGGGGTCTTAGACGCATATTTGAAGGTGTTACAAACAGAATGACGAACTTAGTATACCCCCATCCTATGGTGGAGGGTATAAAAATCACATTTAAAATGTGTAAAAAACATTGAAGACTTCATTCAGTAAAGCCTAGTCTTATTTAAATTTTTTTTTTATTCTGAACTTTAAGAACTTATTACGCAGTATGTCTTTCCAAAAGGACATTTGTGACATCACGAAGGATGCTTACTTCATGACGTTTCGTAGATGTTTTTGTTATTCGTTCTCAATTGTCATTATTCTGGGAGAAAAGTTTTCTCTATTCTTCGTTTAACAACAATTCAATTAATTTTACTTTTCTCAAGCTCTATGCCATCTTAAAGGCAGACATCGTCATTGACAAAGTGACCTCCATGCAATGCCACCAAGTGGCACATCCATATGGGATGGATGGACCCGACCTACCTCAAATGGGAACACAACAACATTTGCACTTTGATTTATGGGCCTCAATAAGAGGGTAATCAATTTAAGAATAGACGGAAAAGGTTAACTTGACTCAACTCAAGTCCTTATGACATTCTATCATCATCATTTGCCTGATGGAAATGATAGCCGCCGTAAAGGCTAAATTGTCTATTTTCCGTTTGTCAGTCAACAATAAAATCCAACTAGGTGGACCAAGTGAAAAGTTTTCTGTTATTTATGGCCTACATAAGTTTTTGTCAAAGTTCAACTACAGCCCTGCAAAGTTAAGAAAGACTTCAGTACTCTTTCCCCCTTATGCAGGCAATTTGGTTTTTTAAAAGTGCTGAACAATCATCATTTTGATTTATGCTACACCTTATGGCCTTTTTGCCATTAAAGCAAGGCGAAATAAGTTGATTAATTAAGCCATTTCATGGAATGCCTTCCAACATGCATGTGTTTATTGACATGCTACACTCACGCCTTGCTGTTATGATATTTACACGCACGCACACACCTACAATGTACACAAGTGGCTGCATGAGTGTGTGTGTGTGCACACTTTCATTTATTCACTAACCATTAAATGTATGCAGAATGTTAAGAGAATCCTTCACGGTTTACCGAATTATAGTGTGAGTGTGTAAAGTGTGGCACTCATTTGAATTTTGGTACTTGGGAATGCAGGAAATTCTTGAGCCATTATTTCTTTCAATGCATTATTTAATTAAGGAATCTGTGATTTTAACATATGAATATTTAATTTTTAATTAATAAATAAATTATTATGAATAATTACGTTTATATGTATTAGGAAATCTAGGTAACCAGTCAAATTCTATTACCAAAAAAAAAAACACATTTTCTCTGCCTATCTTAAAAAAAGAGTTTTTTTCTTGTATTTCCATTTGTAATAAAAACAGAGAACCTTGCTGTCTAGAGCCGGATAGTAACCAATTGTATTAGTAATTATAAGACAATATAAGAGATACCTGTACAGATGCAGATGGACCGTACTATTAGGTTAGGTTGAAAAGAGGGTGCGAATATTCATCCGGCCCATGCCACTATGGACATACACCTAACCCCGTAAACGGCTTGTTGTGCGTCCTTATACCTAAAAAGTAACCTCGAAGAAGAACATTTTAAGCAAGGAATTCCGTGGTACTTACAAAATCCTTAATTGTTTTCCATACCACTCACCTGAGTTGGTTTATGTCTGATATTGTGTCTCCACCGTGAAAGCCGAGCAATGACAAAGGAAATGCTCCAACGTCTCATCATCTTCCCCGCATGCCCTCCCTATACATGATATCACTTGCCGCACTGATTTTCCATAAGAGAGCTTCTTGGTTTATGTCTGGTATTGTACCCTCACCTAAATACCGATGTCTTTTAGCCGCGAAAGCCGGACAATGACATAGGAGATGTCATCATCTTCCGTACATGCTTGCCGCATCGATCTTGCATAAGTGAACTCTTGGTCCCGTTATGATACCAAAAGCTTTACTGGCCTCCTTCCTACTTCTCTTCAGTAATAGCCTTGTCCTCTCACGATCTGGATCCCCCCATAGGATTTTCGCCGTCCTACCGACTGTTTCGCTATGCCACAGTGTAACATCCTACGTTCTCCAGCTCACGCCCTTAACTTGGACTGCGTCGACTCGAAAGATTTCGGATTAACCAAGTTTATTGACGGCAGTTCTCTGGCTTTCATTGCCAAATCCTCCGCCCTTTGACTACCCCCTACTCCGTTATGGCCCGGCACCCAAACGATTGGGATTGTACCATCCTCAGAGAAAGCGTAAGTTAATCTCCTTCTCAGACTGCAAGACTGTTCGTGACCTTACCGTCCTGGTTATTATTGTCCTTATGGCCAGTTTACTGTCCTTAAAGATGTTCACACTCTGCCTCCTCGCGTTAGCTCCACACCACTTCACGCATTCCGTGATCGCCTGGATATCCGCCTGCAGGACCGTATTATTGGCAGGCAGTCTAAAACAGATCTCAGTCCCTGGGTTCTCAATGTAGGATTCCAGGTCCACTCTGTCCTCCAGCTTTGATCCATCCGTGTGACATGATCTTTCAAATGGCAATACTAGGGTTCCATCAATTCAAGACTGTGCCGATGGCAACAGTGCCTCGCAGTCGACCTCAAGTGTCGGCTCAGGTATCCGATGGGAAACCTCTTCCATTCCTTCCAAGTGTCCTATCGTCAATTATACCGCGATGGTATGAGCTGCTCCTATCCTCAATCCAAGCTCACATCGCTTTAAGTCCCATAGCCGCAGTGGCTGCCTTACACTTAATCTGTATGCCAATGGGTCGGTTATCTAGAATAGTCTACAGTGTCCTAGTGGGCGTGGTCCTCATCGCTCCGCCTATGCCAAGACAACATGTTCTCTGAACCTGTTGTATGGTCCATACGCCATTCTCTTACCTTCTCAATTTCTTTCCCTTCAGATTTCCATTCGGTTTCCCTTCAGGTTCCCCAAAGGTTCGCCTTGAATGGTTAAAAAACACTTTCACCAAAATCCTTTTAAATAGCTTGTGAATGTAGGTATATGTAGCTGACAGCTGTTGTATTTAATTTATTTTCTTTGTTAATGTTAACAGCGGGAAGTGAATTGTTTGCATTCTCGAAAAAAATGAACCGCAGTTTTGGTTCCGCAATTAAAACGTTTTCAACTTTGTGCGTTATAGCCGTGGGGGACATATCCTTGTGCATCAAAACTTAAATTCATGCAGTGGATGGATTTAAGTTCATGTCGGCAATGGCTTATTTACAACACCGCATTTGCCATCAATAAATAATGCATTGAGAAGATAAAAGGTCTAACTTGTAATATTACAAAACATTGAAATAACCAAAAACAGTTTATACAGCATAACATGTGACTGGGGCTTAATAAAAAATCGCAATAGCCTGGCAATGAATGAATGGAAATGTTCCAACGTCTCATCATCTTCCCCACATGCCCTACATATGCTATCACTTGCCGCACCGATTTTTCATAAGTGAGCTCGCAGCTCTATGTGTCCCGTTTCAGTAATAGCCTCGTATTCTCACGATCTGGATCCCCTCATAGGATTTTCGCTGTCCTACCGACCGTTTCGCTGTTCCACAGTATTCCATGCGCATTCATCGCCCACTCCCTTAACTCGGACTGCATCGACCCGAAAGGCTTCGGGTTAACCAAGTTTATTGACGGCAGTCCTCTGGCCTTCACCGCCAAATCGTCTGCTTTTTCATTTCCTCTTACTCCGTAATGGTCCGGCACCCAAATAATGCGGATTTTGCCATCCTCAGAGAAGGCTTTATTCTCCTTCTTACACTGCCAGACTGTTCGTGAACCTACCGTACTGGTTGTTATTACCCTTATGGCCAGTTTACTGTCGTAAAGATGTTCACAGTCGATCTCCTCGCGTTAGCTCCACACCACTTCACGCATTCCATGATCGCCCGGATCTCCGCCTGCAGGACCGTATTATGGTCAGGTAGTCTAAAACAGATCTCAGTCCCTGGATTCTCAATGTAAACCCCCAGGCCCACTCTGTCCTCTAGCTTTGATCCATCAATGTAACATGATCTTCCAGAAGGCAATACTAAGCTTGCGTCAATCCAAGACTTCGCCGCTGGCAGCTGCGCCCCGCACTCTAACTCAAGTGTCATCTCAGGTATTCGATCGGAAACCTCTTCCCTTCCTTCCAGATTTCCTATAGTCGCCTCGATTATACCGCGATGGTATGAGCTGCTCCCATCCTCAATACATGCTCACATCGCCATAAGTCCCATAGGCAGTGGCTGCCTCACACTTAATCTGTATGTCAATGGGTCGTATATCTGGAATAGTCTCCAGTGCCCTAGTGGGCGTGGTCCACATCGCTCCGCCTATGCCAAGGCAACATGTACTCTGAACTTGTTGTATGGTTCTTATGTTGCACTTTTTCTCCAAAGCAGTCCACCAAACTACTGAGGCGTAAGTAAGTATTGGTCTAATCACGCTCCTGTAGAGCCAGTGGACTATCCTCGGATTCAGGCCCCATTTCGAGCCTACGGCCCGTCTGCACAGTACCCAACATCTGTGAACCTTCTCAGTACGCTCCTGAATGTGACACTTGGAATTCAGTTACCTGTCCAAGATCACACCTAAGTATTTAACCTTGTCAGTTATCGAAATCGTGGTGCGTTAAATTGGCCCACCTTCGTCGTCCTTGTTAATGGGCATATATCAGTCTTCTCTGGGTTAACATTGAGACCTCTGGGTCTAGCCCAGTCATATGCCATGTGCAAGACCCTTTCGGCCCTTCTCGTTTGGATCCTTACAAACAAACAAGTAAAAGCGTGCTATGTTCGGACGGGCCTAAGATTCGGCCCGCCCGATGGATCACATTTGTCGAGTGCTTTTCCCGACATCTCTTCTTAGGCAAAAAAGGATAAAAGAAAAGATTTGCTCTGCTATAAGAGCGATATCAAGATATGGTCCGGTTCGGAGAACAATTAAATTATATGTTGGAGACCTGTGTAAAATGTCAGCCAATTCGAATAAGAATTGCGCCCTTAGGGGTCGCAGGAAGTAAAATATAAATCGGAAGCAAATAATAATCGATTTATATGGGAGCTGTATCATGCAATAGACCGATTCAGACCGTAATAAACACATATGTTGATGGTCATGAGAGGATCCGTCGTAGAAAATTTCATTCAAATCGGATAAGAATTGCACCCTCCAGAGGCTCAAGAAGTCAAGACACAAGATCGATTTATATGGCAGCTATATCAGGTTATGGACCGATTTGAACCATACTTGGCACAGTTGCTGGATATCATAGCAAAGCACGTTGTGCAAAATTTCATTCCAATCGGATAAGAACTGCGCCCTCTAGGGGCTCAAGAAGTCAAGACCCAAGATCGGTTTATATGGCAGCTATATCAGGTTATGAACCGATTTGAACCATACTTGGCACAGTTGATGGATATCATAACAAAATACTTCGTGCAAATTTTCATTCAAATCGATTAATAATTGCCCCCTCTAGAGGCTCAAGAAGTCAAGACCCTATATCGGTTTATATGGCAGCTATATCAAAACATGGACCGATATGGCCCATTTACAATCCCAACCGACCTACACTAAAAAGAAGTATTTGTGCAAAATTTCAATCGGCTAGCTTTTCTTCTTCGAAAGTTTGCGTGCTTTCGGCAGACAGACGGACGGACATGGCTAGATCGACATAAAATGTTACGTCGACCAAGAATATAATACTTTATGGGGTCTCAGACGAATAATAGTTTCAAACAGAATGACAAAATTAATATACCCCCATCCTATGGTGGAGAGTATAAAAAGAAAGTATACATAAAACATAGATATGAGCCCATCAAATATTGCACAATACTGCAAAACACTCCTCTACTTCTTTAAACTGCCCAACAACTATTTCGTTCATTGAGTGCTTAGTATAGCCACACAATGAGCTTCTTTGACTGAGCAAAATCACTCATAACCGGCAATCTTTTTAATTTTCACTTCTACGTTGAAATACAATAAGTGACACTCTTTATCTCTCACCATTTGTCTCTCTTACTCTCACTGCTAATACTACCACATATGGCCTTGCATTCACATCCATAACGAATGCTGTAAAAAAAAAACCAACAACAATTTACTGTGTGTGCACTCAAAGCCGACTCTTTAGAAATTGGCTGATCAACATGCCGACTAGGGCCACGCACATCACGCCCCACCACACCACCCTCCTCATCAAAATAGTGTTACTCTTTCTCTCTCAACATTTGTTTGTCTTGTTCTCACCACTAATACTCCCACATATGGCTTTGCATTCACATCGTCATGGGTGTGAATGCTTTAGAAATAAACCAACAACAATTTGCTGTGTTTATGCCTCTTCTTCTTCTTTTATTGAAAATTAATTCCTAATATTCAAGGCTTTTCTTTAAGGAAAATTAATTTTCTTATATATTGGTCGCTTCTCTGGAAATAAATCTTTTGATTGATGGCAATTTCATTGAAATCCATTCAGCCGTTTGACTGAATGTACCACAAAATCGCCTTTACAAAACCCTTGGCCGTTTAATAATATATATGAATATGTTTATATATCCTTTGATAAAACCCTTCAAATGTTTTCTTTTTTAGCTATGACAGTTTTTGTTCTCAACGTTTTTATTTGAGGCCTCATATTCACAATATCATGTACAAACTCATCCACGCTGCCACTCAAAAACGATGGCAAAACTTTTTAATCGTTTTTTGTTTTATCAACTTTTGGTTAAATTTTAACAATTTGTGGGTTGTTGCAAATTTGCCTAAGAGTGTGAGTGGGAGTGTGTTGTGTTTATCTTCAATGGTTCTTTCTCTAACTACTGGTGAAGTTTTTTTTCTACTGCAACAGCTCAAATAGCCTAAGGTACATTTTCTTACAGTGTTAATAGAGGGGTGAGCGTGAAAAGTTGAAAAACATTTTGCCAGTTTGTAAAATATTTAATATTGTTTAAACGATAAAAAGGGGCTGAAAATATGCACCATAGAGTTGTTTGAGGATATGGAAACCAAAAAAATATTTCTCAAGAAAACCAAAGATATAACTGTTTGATAAATGATATAAAAATGTAAGTTTAAATGGAATTTTTTTTAGAGAAATTTAGTAAATTCCTTGCCAAAAAACAAAGACTCGATATACTGTAGCAGCTTTATGGATTTATTAAAGTTAATGGGAGTTGATTTATTTTTATACCATTCACCATAAGATGCAAATGCAAATTTGTGCTTGAACAAGCGTCTCACATATCAATGACTGCTGTCCGATTGAATTTTAAGCTTAATGATAAGGGGCCTCCTTGTTATAGCCGAGTCCGAATGGCGTGCCGCAGTACGACACCTTTTTTGGGGAGATATTTTACATGACATAGTGCCTCAAAAATGTCGCCAGCATTAGGAGGGGATAACCACGGCTGAACAGTTTTTTCTGATGTTTTCATCAGGATTCGATACCAGGCGTTCAGCGTCATAGGCGTTTATGCTAACTTCCGCGCTATGGTGGCCTCTGTAGATTCGTTTTCTACTCCCAAATACCTTTCATTTGAGCCCCATATTGTTTTTTTTTTTTTTTTTTTTGGAAAGGGGCGGTCTCCCAAACACTGGGGGCACATTTGAATACCAAATTCGTATTCTACCCTCAAGTACCTTTTATTTGAGACCCATATTGCCATGGTCAGTAAATAAGTCCTATTTGGGGGTGTTTTGGGGAAGGGATGGACCGCCAGAAACTTGATCGCACATTTGAATATCAGATTCGTATTCTTCTTGCAAATACCTTTCATTTCAGTCCCATATTAACATGGTCGGTAAATATGTCCGATTTAGGAGTGTTTTGGGAGTTGGGGTGGTCCCCCAAACACTTGGTCCGACAATTGGATATCCGATGAGTGTTCTAATCTTAAATACCTTTCATTTGAGACCCATATTGTCGGGATTGGTCTTTATATATATTTGGTAGGTTTTGGGGGTGGGGCGGCCCCCTAGGTGCCCCATCCCGAATTTAGATACCAAATTTATGTTTTTAAGTTACTATAAGGGGACACACCAAATTTCGCTTAAATCGCATCACCCATCTCTGGCGTTTTTGAAAATTTGAGTAAGGGGGAGGGTCCGCCCCCCCTCGACAGTTTGATAATAGAAAAATATTGTGGTAAATAAAAGAAAATTATCTAAAGAAGGTTCCATACACTTTCGACAAACAGGCCCAATGTAATTTAGAATGCTATTAACTTATATATCGATCGTTTTCGTCAAATTTGACAGTCGACTTCGACTTTTGTGATACAAAAAAATGTTCACGAATTTTCGTCTTCAACTGCCGTAATACCATTTCGTAAAAATTTCGACATTCGACTATGCCATCTCCAACCGGAATAAGGGGGATTGATTTTCATAAAAATGTTCATAGAAAATTTGCATTTATAACTTGACCACATTGTTCTTTTATAAAAAAAAAATTTTATAGATTTTTTTCTTAAATTCCATAATAGAAAATGGTGCTCTGAATTTGGACTCACTTTAAAGTTTTCCACTTCGTTAAAATTTTACTAGTTAGCCCTTTTCGAATCTCAACATTTCGTACACGCACACCTCTCAATTTATCATGTGGTGTTTATGCTTCTCAAGGGTGTTATTTTTCAAATGTTTGCATGTATATGGTAGTGTGTACTGACTGCAATGTATAAAATGTTTGATGGTTATATTTATCATATACCAACTTGTACATGTGTATGTACACATGTATGTAAATGCTTGCATATATGCCTGAGTGTTTGTTTGTTGTGGCCGTACACATTTAAAGGTCGTTCATAATGGCAGTGAAAGAATCTTTAGGCTTTTTCTCAAACATGTTAGCTCTGACACACTCTTGCATACATCACACACACATCTACACACACTATGGTAGGTTGTCGTGTTGTTGTTTCGCTGTGTTTTTTTGTTTGAAATGTTTTCCCTTTCGCTCTCTTTCTCTCGCTCTGTGTGATGTGATGTGTAAATATTTACATCCATTCGAAGGTAATCATCATTTGTGTGATATTCGTTTGTGACATTTTAAATACCAAAAATTATTTCAATAATCCCAATTGGCCATGTATTCAGACCATAATCAACGAAACATTTTGCTCTGTCTTCCTTTTGGTCTTGGGATTTTGCATATTGTCTAGCTTTTAATTGAATAATACCATACCAAATAACTCTTGAAATGTTAGCCAACAGTGTGGTGTGGTTAAAACATTTGATGGGATTCTAGGATCTCGTTTCGAGACAAGACCGTCAACAACATGATTGGTCAAATGGATTTAGGTATTCTTCGTACCCACCACTAGTGAGTAAATTGTTGAGTACATTTCTCAGTTCGACAGAGATGTCGATACATTTCAGATGTTTTTCCACTAACATTTGGTTAAAATTTAAAAATCTAACATTTCAATTATTTAAAATGTTAAATGGCCTTAGGAACGTTCGCTTATTTTTGATTTTATATTTAAAGTTGTGAAAAAAAAATTGTATAACTAACCGTAGTATTGATTTTGACCACCCAAAATCAACACCTTTCAAAATCCATTATTACGGACATATGACATAAATAATTAACCTCAATTGTTATTTATATCCAAATCACCATTCAATGACAATGACATTAAGGCCTTGTGAGAGTATCAAAATTTGTGAACTTCCCCCAAAACTCATGTCAAGAAGGTAATCAGTCAAACCAGCTATTGTTTACTTTGGCATTTGTTTTTTTTATGCTCTTTTGGGACACTTTGTATCCCATCTCAAAAGCCCATTTCCCTTGAAACACCTAATCCATGTGTACTTGAGACCCAAATCAAATGCAGAAGAAATTATCTCCCTATCCAATGTGGGCGAAATCTTGGTGGCTGTGTAATCAACTTTTCGAAAAAAAAAACAAAAACATTTTGATTTTAAGTCAAAACATATCCAAAACCCATGGCAACATACTACACAGATTTGCACGCACAAGAGTCAACATCATTGAAACTTCCACATTTGGATGTGAATTGACTCAATGGTAATTTAAAAAAAAAAACAACTACAACAACGAACAAGAAGTGGCAGTAGATAACTGCGCTGTTGTTGTTGTTGTAGCTGTTTGGCTGTGACGAAAAAGGAACCACCAGTTAATGATGACGATGACGACAGCAAGTCATTCAATCGACGCCACTCAGTTTAAACGCGTATTTCTTTTGAGATTGTGCTCACATGACACATGAGACAATCTTAATGGCCATATATACAACTGTCCTTACGAGGGGAGTACGCTAATACAGAGTGTGTGTGAATTTAAGTGAAAAATAAAAAAAAAAAACAAAAAAAAAAAACAAGTAAAAGCTTGTTAGGTTCGGCCGGGCCGAATCTTGGGAACCCTTCTCGGCCAGGCCGAAAAGGTTTCCCAAGATTCGGCCAGGCCGAGAAGGGTTCTCAAGATTTGGCCCGGCCGAACCTAGCAAGTTTTTACTTGTTTTTCTTTTTGTTTAATTTATTTATTTTGTCGGCCTGGCCGAATCTTGGGAACCCTTTTCGGCCTGGCCGAATCTTGGGAACCCTTTTCGGCCTGGCCGAATCTTGGGAACCCTTCTCGGCCTGACCGAATTTTGGGAACCATTTAGTCGAAGGGCATAATTTTATGCTACATACCAAACTTTTGTCAAACCAGCAAAAATTAAAGCTTTTAGGAACCGCACCAGGATGACCGAGAGACGAATTTACATGGGAGCTATCTCAGGTTATGGACTGATTTGGACCGTACTTGGTACAGCTGTTGGAAGTCATAACAGAACATCGCATGCAAAATTTCAGCCAAATCGGACAAAAATTGTGGCTTGTAAGGGCTCAGGAAGTCAAATTGGGAGATCCAATTGAAAAATGTCAGCCAAATCGGTTGAAAATTGAGGCTTCTAGGGGCTCAAGAAGTCAAATCGGGAGATCGGTTTATATGGGAGCTATATCAGGTTATAGGACGCTTCGGACCGTACTTGGCACATTTGTTGGCAGTCATAAAAAAACACTACATGTAAATTTTCAGTTCAAATCAAAGTTCCAACAACTATGCCAAGTACGGTCCAAATCGGTCAAGAACCTGATATGGCTCCCATATAAACCGATCTCCCGATTTGACTTCGAGCCCCTAGAAGCCTCAATTATCAACCGATTTGGCTGACATTTTTCAATTGGTATTCTGTTATGACTCCCAACAACGGAACCCAGTACGGTCCAAATCGGTCTATAACCTGATATAGCTCCCATATAAACCGATCTGCCGATTTGACTTCTTGAGCCCTTAGAAGCCGCAATTTTCATCCGATTTGACTGAAATTGAGTATGTAGTGTTTTTTTTTTATGACTCCCAACGACTGTGCCAAGTACGGCTCAAATCGGTCTATAACCTGATATAGCTCCCATATAAAACGATCTCCGGATTTGATTTCTTGAGCCCCTGGAAGCCGCAATTTTCATCCGATTTTGCTGAAATTTTGTACATGGTGTTCTGTTATGATTTTCAACAACTGTGCCAAGTATGGTGCAAATCGGTCTTTAACCTAATATAGCTTCCATATAAACCGATCTCCCGATTTGACTTCTGGAGCCCCTAGAAGCCTCAATTTTCATCCGATTTGGCTGACATTTTTCAAGTGGTATTCTGTTATGACTCCCAACAACGGAACCCAATACGGTCCAAATCGGTCTATTACTTGATATAGCTCCCATATAAACCGATCTCCCGATTGGGTGCCTAGTACGGTCCAAATCGGTATTTAACCTAATATAGCTTCCATATAAACCGATCTTCCGATTTGACTTCTGGAGCCCCTAGAAGCCTCAATTTTCATCCGATTTGGCTGACATTTTTCAAGTGGTATTCTGTTATGACTCCCAACAACGGAACCCAATACGGTCCAAATCGGTCCATAACCTGATATAGCTCCCATATAAACCGATCTCCCGATTTGACTTCTTGAGCCCTTACAAGCCGCAATTTTCATCGGATTTGACTGAAATTGAGTAGGTAGTGTTTTTTTATGACTTCCAACAACTGTGCCAAGTACGGTCCGAATCGGTCTATAACCTGATATAGCTTCCCCTGGAGTGTTCTGCTATCAAAAACACTTTGACTGCCATGGTGGATCTCATTTTCTGATACGCCATGTATTTTCATCAGCACCTTAGTCAAATTGATTAAGGTGCTCTACATACACAACGACTATTGAGTACGGTGTAGAGCACGCTTTTGTTCTTGAACAGGTCTCAATAAGTCCCTTCGCCCTTAGACCAGGCGCAGTTAGAGAGCAAAAAGACTAATTTTCCACTATTCCGGCACCGCTTAGCCTGGCACGGGATAGTTGTGAGCACCACACTGACTGGAACATTGAACTCCAATTTGTGTGATGTTCACGAAGAGGTTGCGGATATTGTAATGCAACGGCAGTGGCGCACAATTAGCGGTATCGAGCGCAATTTTCATCCGATTTCGTTGAAATTTTCTACATGGTGCTCTGTTATGACTCCCAACAACTGTGCTAAGTACGGTTGAAATTGGTCAAGAACCTGATATAGCTCCCATATAAACCGATCTCCCGATTTGACTTCTTGAGCCATTACAAGCAGCGATTTTTTCCCAATTTGGCTGAAATTTTGCATATAGTGTTCTGTTATGACTCTCAACAACTGCGCCAAGTACGGTCCAAATCGATCAAGAACCCGATATAAACCGATGTCCCGATTTGACTTATTGAGCCCCTGGAAGCCTCAGTTTTTGTCCGATTTGAGTGAAACTGACTTCCAACAACTGTGCCAAGTTCGGTCCGAATCGGTCTATAACCTGATATAGCTCCCATATAAACCGATCTCCCGATTTGACTTCTTGAGCCCCTGGAAGCCGCAACTTTCATCCGATTTAGCTGAAATTTTGTGTGCGATGTTCTGTTACGATTTTCAACAACTGTGCCAATTACGGTCCAAATCGGTCTATAACCTGACGTAGAAAATTTCGCTTAAATCGGTGCACCTTGCCATAAAATTCTCCCCCACCAAACTTTTCGCCCTCATAATTGGCTATTTTCAAGCCACCTGCTTCCTTTAGTGGTTGTTTCTTTGTTTTTATAAGAAACCAAGCAAAATCAAGTTCTATTTATTCTACTTACAATTGTTGCGTTTAATGATGATAAGATAAAGAAAATGTAATTACTTGCTGAATAGGGCACTGCCTCCACGATTATCATTGCCCTGTGTTAGATTAAGAATTTTTTCTATTTTAGGTAGTAAAGATAATGGCGAAGTTATTTGTGTCATTTATTCCACTCTATTAATTTTCCAATTGTGTGTCGTTGCATTGCAATCGTCAGAGATAAACGGTTTGCTTCTTCTATGAGCTATAACAACACCTTATTGCTGTTATCAAAATGACGACAACAAACAACTTGAACAATTAAAGACATTTCGTATAGACAATTATTTTCTGTTTTTTCATTTCTCATTTTCCATGGCATATTCAAAACTTCAAATACCGCATAATAAAACTAAAACCGTTGGAGGGGTGCAGACAAATGCCAACAAAAATTATTTAAAATTACAAAAATGTACCCATTGGGCATATTTTTAGAATTGCGGCTTCTTGACTTTACCTACGACTTTTTTTCGGGGGGCATTTAGCTTTTGTGCTGTGTGTGTTTTTGTTGTTGTTTTGGTTTCAGAATAAATGCATAGCTGATTAGAACATTTGCAATTCATGGCTTTCTTTTCACTTAGCGGAAGATTCTCTGCCAGTTGGATTTTATGCAAATGAAATCAAAATCCTACGTCAAGGTTTCTGTCGCAACCCATGTTGGGCGCCAGCCATTACAAACATCTTTTATGTAGTTCGCATTGCCTTATTGGAATTTGTTTGTGTGTGTGTGTGGTGTACACCAATTTACATAAAAAAGTCCCTATTTCCTTTTTTTATGGATCCCTTTTTTTAGTGCCGGCAATTGTGCCTTCTTCAAGTAAGCGATTATAAATGCCTATACAACATTAATGTGGTGTATGTTAGTTATCTATGTGGCTTAATACAGAGGGTGACAAAAAAAAGTTCACCTGTCTTGAATTCGGCCGGGTCGAATCTTATATACCCTCCACCATGTATAGCATTTGTCGAGTTCTCTTCCCGGTATCCCTTTTTAGGAAAACAAATCCCTTTTTAGGAAGACAAGAATTGCTATGCTATTGGAGCTTTGCCAAGTTATGGTTCGATTCAGACCATAATTGAAATGAATATTGGAGACTATAACGTCATTGTATAAAATTTCAGCCAATTCGAATAAGAATTGCACCCTTTAGGTGTTCATGGGAGCTGTATAAAACTATAGACCGATTCAGACCATATATGACACGCATGTTGAAGGACTTTGGAGAAGCCGTTGTACAAAGTTTCAGCTAAATCAGATAATAATTACGCCCTCTAGTGGCTCAAGAAGTCAAAATCCCAGATCGGTTTATATGGCAATAGACCGATTTGAACCATACTTAGGACAGTTATTGAAAGTCATAACGAAACAAGTCATACCGAATTTCAGCCAAATCGGATAAGTATTATGTATTATCAGTTTATGGACCGATTTGAACCATACTTAGCACAGTTTTTGGAAAATTTCTGTCAAATCGGATAAGAATTGTGCCCTCCAGTAGCTCAAGAAGTCAAGATCCCAGTTCGGTTTATATGTCAGCTATATCAGGTTATGGACCGATTTGAACCATACTTAGCATAGTTGTTGGAAGTCATAACACATCAGGCTAATTTTCAGCCAAATCGGGTAATAATTACGCCCTCTAGTGACTCAAGAAGTCAAGATCCCACATCGGTTTATATGGCAGCTATATCAGGTTATGGACCGATTTGAACCATAGGTTAGGTTAGGTTAAAGTGGCAGTCTGCCATCAGACTCACTTAGACGTTTTCGTCCTTTGTGATACCACAGGAACAGAAGCAGGAAGTTGCATTCTAGTTCCTACCGTTGAACCATCCAGATCGCTTTAAAAAGCCCAATAACTTGCGAATGTTCACATATGCCAAATCAGAAAGGTTTTCAAAGAAATGAGAATCTAAAGTGGAACTCCTTCTGACTGTTAGTGCGGGACGCACACACAGAAGGTGTTCTATAGTCTCTCCTTTTTCTTCGATGTCTTCACAGCTTCTGCAAAAGTCGTGGCAAGTTTCAGTCTGTCAGCATATTATCCGATTAGACAGTGACCTGTCATGACGGACACAATGACTGAGACGTCTGTTCTAGCCAATGACAGCAAAGCAGTAGACCTCTTCATGTCTAGATGAGGCCACATAGTTTCGGAATGCTCACAGCCCCCTCTTTGTGACCATCTATCATTCGTTGCCCTTTTGGCCTGGTCCTGAAAACTTAGCTTACATGGCGCTAGAGGCATATCCACAGATTTCAGTGTCCCTGGAGTGTGTAGGGTAGTTCCTAGTCTCGCAAGCCCGTCTGCTTTATAATTCCCTGGGATATCTCTGTGGCCCGGCAGTGACCGGGACCGACACACTGATCCAATCCTTAGACCAGTACCGGGTGGACCCGGTCCTTAGAGACTGGATAAACCATATGCTAAGGAACACGTGGATAAATTGTGTGTCCCATGACATAAATATAAGGGAGAAAGTGGCACAAGGCACGCCCCAGGGGGGCATTTTATTGCCACTCATATGGTTGACCACCATAGATGACCTATTACGGATGCTGACTGAGGGATTTGAATCCGTCTGCTACGCCGACGATGTTATAATACTTCGTAGAGGTAAGGATCGGAACCAGCTATGCAGAAGGGCCGAAAGGGTCTTGCATATGGCATATGACTGGGCTAGACCCAGAGGTCTCAATGTTAGTCCAGAGAAAACTGAAATATGCCTGCTCACGAGGAAGACGAAGGTGGGCCAATTTAAGGCATCACGTTTCCGCAATAAGACGATTTCGATATCTGACAAGGTCAAATACTTAGGTGTGAATTGGAAGTGTCACATTCAGGAGCGTACTGAGAAGGCTCACAGATGTTGGATACAGTATGTACGTTTTCATATTCGTTACCTACTCCAAAATATTTTTCATTTGATTGCCATATTGACATGCCTATTTGGGGCCCCCTAGGTTTTAATATCATATTCCTACCGAATATATATATTTTTTTTTGAGTATTGTCCCGATCGGTGGACTTTTGATTTTGGCCTATACTTTTCCGTTGGTTTTGGGCTCGGGCGACCCCCTAGGTACTTGAACTCAATTTTTCAATATCATATTCCTACTCTACTCCGGATTACCTTTTATTTGAGTCCCATATTGTCTCGAACTGTTCACTTTTGAATTTTGGCGGTACTTTCGGTGCGGTTTTTAGACTCGGGCGGCCACCTGGGTACTTGAACCTAATTTTTAATATTTGAATCCCATATTGTCCCGATAGGTCACTTTTGATTTTGGGCGGTCTTGGGCTCAGAGCCGCCACTTGGGTAGCTGAACCTGATTTTTATAGCAATTTTTTGCAAACTTTTTATTCCTTTACAGAATTTTCTAAACATTTTGAACTAGCATTGTACATACTTATTTTTTAAGCTCGCTGTATTTATTAGCATTATGCAAATGCAAAGGTATTTCAAGCCACCATGGGTTTCTCGTTTATATTCTTCGCTTT
Source organism: Stomoxys calcitrans (assembly GCF_963082655.1). NCBI lineage: Eukaryota > Metazoa > Arthropoda > Insecta > Diptera > Muscidae > Stomoxys > Stomoxys calcitrans. Next base: position 201,125,575 of record NC_081552.1, read on the forward strand.
CATATCATCCAAAGTGGCGATGGAAACGGTGCCAATGATTGATAATAGGATTAGCTTAGTTCTTGTAAACTCCCGGCGTCCATACTTTCGCGATGTTAGTTCATGTATGCATTAACTTGGTAATTTATTGGCTTTTAAGTCATAACCAGGGATTTTCCCTTTTATTGCCAAAGAATAGTCTATTGGAAGTCATATTGGCAGCATATGTTGAGTTATTGCGCTTCATTTGATTGCTATGCTATACTCTGCAGTAGAATTATGAGGGATATGAATAAATTTGAGTGGCCAGAAGAAAAACGAAAACAATATGGGATAGATACTTGGTGTAATACGGCGTTTATCTTTCTATCTACATACATAAAAATTAATTTGTGTTTGTTTGTTTGTGGGTTTGTAAATTTGTTCTTCCGTATAGACTCAAAAACAGCTAAACCGATTTTTTTGAAATTTTCACAGATTGTGGGGAGTGGTTTGGAAGAAGCAATGGGCTAAATAATTTTTCGGTATCACAAGGGGGGGGCGGACCCTCCCCTTGTCCCAAAAGTACCACCCACAATTAAAAGTTGACCGATCGGGACAATATGGAACTCTAATGAAAGGTATTCGGGAGTGGAATACAAATTCGATATCAAAAGTTGGGGCCTAGTACCTAGGGGGTTGCCCCTACCCCAAAACCCCTTCTAATGGGCATATTGGACGATAATGACAATATGGGACTCAATTGAAAGCTATTCGGGAGTAGATTACGAATAGGGTCTAGAAAGAGCAATGGGCGATATAATTTTTTGATATCGGAAGGGTTTTGGACCGTACCCCGTTACCCCAAAAACACCACCCAAAATCAAAATTGACCGATCGGGACAACATGGGTATCAAAGGAAAGGTATTGAAGAGTAATTTACGACCAGGGGGCCATCCCATCCCCAAAACTCACTCAAACGGACATATTAGACGCACATATCAATATGGGATTCAAATGAAAGGTATTCGGGAGTAGATTACAAGTATGACATAAAAAATGGGGTCCAAGTAATTGGGGGTCGTCCCACATGGCCATATCGGTCAATAAATGACCATTTTATTGCTGTATTACTGCATATCGGACGAACATATATATGGGAGTTATATCCAAATTTGAACCGATTTCTACAAAATTCACCAGTTATATTGGGAATCATAAGAAAATCCTTCCTGCCAAATTTTGAGAGAATCGGTTAACAAATGACCATTTTATTGCATTATTACTGCAAATTGGACGAACATATATATGAAAGCTATATCCAAATCTGAACCGATTTTTTCCTATTTCAATAGGCTTCGCCTCTAGGCCGAAAAACATGACCATACCAAATTTGAAGACGATCGGATGAAAATTGCGACAGTTTTTAGAAGTCATAGCGGAACATTTCGTGCAAAATTTCATACAAATCGGACAAAAATGACGGCTTCGAGAAGCTCTAGAAGTCAAATCGGGAAATCGGTTTATATGGGCGCTATATCAGGTTATAGACCGATTTAGATCGTACTTGGCACAGTTGTTGGAAGTCATAACCAAACACTTCGTGAAATTTTTCAGCCAAATCGGACAAAAATTGCGACTTCCAGGGGCTCAAGAAGTCAACTCTGGAGATCGGTTTATATGGGAGCTATTTCTAAATCTGGACCAATATGGCTTATTTGCAATCTCCAACGACCTACATCCATATTTAGTAGATATGCAAAATTTCAAGCGGCTGGCTTTACGCGTTTGACCGCTATCGTGATTTGGACAGACGGACGGACAAACATGGCTAGATCGACTCAAAAAGTCGAGTGTTGTTTGTGTTCTGGCCAAGAATGCGTCCTTCGAATTGCGCAAAAATATAATGGGCATTTTCGATATGAATGAAGTCAGTACTAGGCTTAAGAACAAGAAACATTCTTTTCGCTTGATGTAAGCAAAGCGGGCCGGGCTCAAAAATGAATTTTGTTGAACGATTGAACCGATTTTCTTGAAATTTTCACAGATGGTGCCTAATGATCACGTGGTGAAAATAGGGTACTATATTTTTGATATCTGAAGGGGGAGCGGACCCTCCCCCTTACCCAAATTTTGAGAAACGCCAGGTCTCGGAGATGGGTGGTGCGACTTATAGTAGCCTAAAAACAGAAATTTGGTATTCAAATTTCGGATGGGGTACCTAGGGGGGGCGCCTCTGCCCCAAAACCTACCAAATATATATATAGACCAATCACGACAATATGGGACTCAAGTGAAAGGTATTCAAGATTAGAAAAAATTGTTAGACCAAGTGAGTGGGGAACCACCCCAAACACCAAAACACTCCTAAATCGGACATATTTACCGGCCATGACAATATGGGACTTAAGTGAAAGGTATTTGCGAGTAGAATACGAATCTGATATCCAAATGTGGGACCAAGTTTCTGGGGGCCTACCCCCTCCCTAAAACATCCTCCAAACAGGACTTTTTTTACTGACCATGGCAATATGGGACTCAAGTAAAAGGTATTTAAGTGAATAATACGAATCTGAAAACCTAGTGTTTGGGGGGGGGGGGGGGGGAGGGGAGCACCCCTCCCCAAAGAGGACAAAGCCCCATAGCAATATGGGGCTCAAATGAAAGGGCTTTGGGAGTAAAGCTCGAATCTGATATCAATTTTCGGGACAAAGTATCTCTGGGGCCACCCCACCCTACAACACCAACCATATAGTAGGTATTTGCTGACCATTGCAATATGGGGCTTAAATAAGAGGTATTTTGGAGTAGAGCACGAAGGGGCGCCCGTCCCCGATCAATGTGGGCCCATGTATTTGGCGTACCGCCCCTTCCCCAAAACACCCGCCCAAAGAGGAAAATTTTTCCGACCATGGCAATATGTGCTCAAATGAAAGCTACAATATTTGAGTTTAAAAAACGAATTTGATAACCAATTTTGGGGCCAAGTGTTTAGGGAACTCACACTTCATCCCATAAACTCCCCTTAAACCAAAGGCAATATAGGGTTTAAATAAATGGTATTTGAGAGAAGAACACGATGTTGATATTTTTTTCAGGGCCAAGTGTCTGGGGGACCACCTCACCCCCGAAAACACACCTAAATCCGAAATCATGAGAATATCGGGCTCAAATAAAGTCTTTTAAGAATGGAGTGCAAACTTAAATGACCCAAAACCCTCCGACCGAATTCGTAGACATATAAATATCATATGGGATCATATGGGATAAATATCATATGGGCGTTTATATTGTTACACTGTTAGTCAAGCGATATACATTTACTATTTTCGTAGCATGGTATTCACTAAAAACTCTATAATTGTCGAAAATAAATATTCAAAGAATAATTTTGTTCCATATAAAGTAAAAAAGGCGCAGCGGAGCGTGACCGGTTCAGCTTGTCATTTATAATATCAGCCATACACTAGGAAAATTTTTACGAGACAATTCTATAAAGAAAATCTGTCAAATAATCCTAATTTAAAGCTGCATGAAATGTAAGTGCCTCACCACTCTTTTCCTATATGTCGTCTTAAACTTAAATCCTTGTCTTCTTCAATTGACCTTTCCAAATGTGGCAACATATTGTGCAGTTTGGCCTGTATTGCAATGTCTTTAAATGCGCCGATTTAAGTCTCTTCCTTACGCATCACTGTCTTCCACCATCAAACAAGACAAGAATACCAATGAAGAGAATTTTACAACGAAAAGACATTCACGCCAACTGTATTTGCATGGCGTACACAGACCGTTAAAACAAAACAACAACAAAACTTTCACTATTGCAATGTTGACTTTCCGGTCGATTTTTAAACAAAGTTCAGGGTCTTGTTGCTGTTGGTGTGTTTGGCTTTGGCATTTTAAAGAAGCTTATAAAAGGAGAATAACCAACACAACAACAGAGAATCATTCCTTCTCTTTTCATTTTTAATTTTCATTTTCATTAGTCCCATTAAGCTGGTAAGGGGATAACAAACATGGAGGAGTTTTTGGCCGAAAAGGCCAGTTTTCTCCATTCAAATGCAGGCTAGAATAATTGAGAAAAGTTTTAATGGCCATGTTAAAGGGAGACAATTAAACTTGAAGCATTTGGCGGACGACTGACTTTTCTATGTAAAATGGCTTAATTGTGATATTTTAATGTCTTTATTTTGTTAAGGAATATCTAGAGAGAGATATACAATAATGAAACAAGTAAAAAGGCGCTAAGTTCGGCCGGGCCGAACTTTGGATACCCACCACCTCGGGTATATGTGTAAACCACCTTTCATCAAAATTCAGTGAAAATTGCATACCTTATGTCCTATAGCAGTTATATCGAAATATGATCCGACTTGGACGAAATACTAAAAAGTACAAGTCATTGTTCAATTGTGTATAACAAAATAGTGGTCTTCTTAGTAGCTATATCTAAAAACAAACTGATCTGAACCATATACAACGTGGATATGGCAGCTATATCCAAATCTTGATCGATCTGAGTGAAATTGAAGGATGATGTTGAAGGGCCCAACACAACTCACTGTCCCAAATTGCGGCGACATCGGACAATAAATGCGCTTTTTCTGGCCCCAAAACCTAAAACCGAGAGATCGGTCTATATGGCAGCTATATCCAAATCTTGACCGATCTTTGCCATAATGCAGAACTATGTCAAGGGATTTAACCTAACTCAATGTCCCAAATTTCGGCGGCATAGGACAATAAATGCGCCATTTATGGGCCTAAGACCCTAAATCGGAGGATCGGTCTATATGACAGCTATATCTAAATCTGGACCGATCTCAGCCAAAATGACGAAGGATGTCGAGTGGTCTAACATAACTCACTGTCCCAAATTTCAGCGACATCGGATAAAAAATGTGGCTTTAATGGGCCTAAGACCCTAAATCGGAGGATCGGTTTATATGGCAGCTATATCCAAATCTGGACCGATCTGGGCTAAATTGACGAAGGATGTCGAGGTGTCTAACATAACTCACTGTCCCAAATTTCAGCGACATCGGATAAAAAATGTGGCTTTAATGGGCCTAAGACCCTAAATCGGAGGATCGGTTTATATGGCAGCTATATCCAAATCTGGACCGATCTGGGCTAAATTGACGAAGGATGTCGAGGTGTCTAACATAACTCACTGTCCCAAATTTCAGCGACATCGGATAAAAAATGTGCCTTTAATGGGCCTAAGACCCTAAATCGGAGGATCGGTCTATATGGCAGCTATATCCAAATCTGGACCGATCTGGGCCAAATTGACGAAGGATGTCGAGGGGTCTAACATAACTCACTGTCCCAAATTTCAGCGACATCGGATAAAAAATGTGGCTTTAATGGGCCTAAGACCCTAAATCGGAGGATCGGTCTATATGGCAGCTATATCCAAATCTGAACCGATCTGGACCAAATTGACGAAGGATGTCGAAGGGCCTAACACAACTTACTGTCGCAAATTTCAGCAAAATCGGACAATAAATGTGGCTTTTATGGGCCAAAGACCCTAGATCGGCGGATCGGTCTATATGGGGGCTATATCAAGATATAGTCCGATATAGCAAATCTTCGAACTTAACCTGCTTATGAACAAAAAAGAATCTGTACAAAGTATCAACGCAATATCTCTATTTTTAAAGACTGTAGCGTGATTTAAACAGACAGACGGACGGACATGTCTAGATCGTCTTAGATTTTTACGCTGATCAAGAATATATATACTTTATAGGGTCGGAAATGGATATTTCGATGTGTTGCAAACGAAATGACAAAATCGGTGGTGGGTATAAAAATGGTTTAGAGAAATTTTCTCTGGCTTAATTTTCCAATTAACACATTTTAACATTCCATTACACAAAAGTATTTTATATGCCTTCAAATATGTAAGAATAACAAAACAAAAACTCGCAAACTTCAGCCGGGTCGAATCTTACATACCTACCACCTTCAAAAATTCAGGCAAATCAGATAATATTGCGCCCTCTAGAGGCTCAAGAAGTCAATTGGCGAAATTGGTTTCTATGGATGCTAATTACAACCATGCCATACTTGAAATCATCAGTAGAACATTACGTGCAAAATATCTGTCGAATCGGGCGATGATTGCGCCTTCTAGAAGCTCAAGAATTCAAATCTGAAGATTGGTTTATATGGCGGCAGTATCAAGTAATGGACCGATTGGGATCATACCTGACCCATTTGTTGCAAGACATTACAAAACGCCATGAGCAAAATTTCAGTCCAATCGTATAAGAAATGCATGCTTTAACGCATTTTCCTTTCCAACAATCTTCGAAAAAAGACAACTATCTTCGGAAACCCCCTTTATTGCAGTCGTAATCCGGTTGGCATTGTCCTCAATGTCTTCTATGCTTGGGCAATCTAAAGTATCTAAGCCAAGTTTTCCTCTGAGTAGTCTTTCGAATTTTGGGCAGTTAGTTTTCACCTTATTCCGGAAGCCTAGCGGATTCGTCACTGACTGTATTTTGAACCTGATGTAACGATAGTGCGAAAAGGTGGTCTCAATGTAAGCCTTTAATCCTGAACCTCTTCGATTAAAATTCCCGAAAATTTGTCACAACTAAAACCCCTAATAAAATCTGAAATAGGGGCAGAGCCCCTACCTTCTACAACCGGATCAGGGAACAGGTTATAGATATAACGCTTGTGACGAATTGTGACTCAGTGAAGGTTTTGGACTGGAACGTTTCCATCTTTGGAACACTATAGGATATGGAGGCCACCGTAGTGCAGAGGTTAGCATGTCCGCCTATGACGCTGAACGCCTGGGTTCGAATCTGGCGAGACTAGAAATAATTTTCAACGGTCGTTTTCCCCTCCTAATGCTGGCAACATTTGTGCCATGCAAAACTTCTCTCCAAAGAGGTGTCGCACTGCGCCACGCCGTTCGGACTCGGCTATAAAAAGGAGGCCCCTTACCATTGAGCCAAAAAAACTTGAATCGGACTGCACTCATTGATATGTGAGAAGTTTGCCCCTGTTCCTTAGTGGAATGTTCATGGACAAAATTTGCAAATAGGATATGTTTTCAGGTCGAGCACGAGAGGGGAAGAGCAAATCATACAGAAACCCGAGGAGGATCGACTGCGAGAGGTTCAAGGAACAGATGCAGAAACTGAGCACCCTAGGGGTCCTCTGGAGGACCCAAGGGAAATGGAGGCCTTAGTAAATCTTGTCATGCCTGAATGAGGAGTTTGAGAAGGCATGTCCCGAACGAGTACTGCCACGTACAATCCGTCATGGAGGTCACCGGAGCTGCAGACGCTCAGGAGGGAGAGTATAAAGTTTTTTAATAAGTCCATGAGAACACAGCAGAGGGCTGGGACAAGTATCGTGGCCCCCTTGGCAGGTTCAAAAAGGAGAGGAGGAAGGCGAAGAGGAGTTCTTGGGCGAAATTCTGTGGGGAATTGGAAAGCACTAGTGAGACATCTAGGTTACGAAAAGTTCTCGCGAAGGATTCCATCAGGCCAAGCTCCCTGAGGAGGGAAGATGGGACTTACACCGACGGTGGCCAGGAGACGGTGGAACTTTTGATGGAGGCACAGTTCCAAGGTGGCTAGGAAGAGGTCGGCGATGAAGATATCGCAAAACCTACATATGAGGCCTTAACGGATGACCTCATGAGGGACATCGTTGACGAGGGGTAGATAGTGAGGGCATTCAACACTTTTCGGTCATTAAAGTTGGCCGGAACTGACGAAATTATCCCTGGCTTAGTGGTACCCTGCTCTGGCTTAAAAGGGTTTTCCGAGCGAGCCTGGCATGGTCCTTCAAACCAAAGGCATGTAGGGAGGTCATGGTGGTCTTTATCTCAAAGGCGGAAAGAATAAACACAGTACGACAAGGAATTATAGGCCTATTAGTCTGTCATCGTTTTGGCTGAAAACACTGGAAATACTGATTGACCTGAAGTTGAGAGGGGGACTGAAGCCGGAAAGCTTCAGTGGAGCATACCTCAAAGGCAGGTCGGTGGAGACGGCCCTTCACGAGGTGGTACATAAAGTCGAGTACACTTTGGCGACCTTCGTGGATATTGAGGGGGCCTTCAATAATGAGGAGATAGCATCGATAGTTGCCGCACTGAACCGCACGGAGATTCACCCCATTATCTCCCAGCGGACCAAAAATATGCTTTACGGCAGGATTATTAATGCTTACGTGGGAGATAGTGTGGTCAGGGGGCGGGTGACCAGAGGAACGCCTCAAAGAAGGATGTTTTCGACGATTCTATGGATTCGTGATTAATGAAATCCTGGTGGATCTCGGTGGGGATGACACAAGGATAATCGCTTATGCGGACGACGTCGTGCTGCTGATACGAGGCTGGTTTCTATCGACGATCAGCGAGTTTTGTTGTCGCGATGTGCTACCAGAAATGGGTTGAGGACCAACCCGGGGAAGATGGAGGTGTTGCTTTTCACGCGATACCGTAGTTCTAACTCCCGACCTACGATGGGATCACCCTGCGGCTGTCGAAGGAGGGAAAGTACCTTGGCACAGTCCTCAATTAGAAACTGTCCTGGAAGAGGAATACCGAGGACCCCAGCACGGGATAGTTGTCAACACCACACATGCTGGGACATTGAGGTCCAATCTGTGTGGTGTTCATTGTTGTCACGAGAAGCTTAGCTGCGAGCAAACGGGCGCGTCCACAGGTTGCGGATACAGGAATGCTCCATACGGAGTAGCTGCAATGACAGGCGGTCATCGCCGGGCTCTTATACAAATACTGAGTGCCTATGATGCTCCATATGACAAGGCGAATTATTGGAGCCTTTGAATAACCAATGGCCACCCTGTTCCCGCAGCGATGGGTCTTTTGGACCGGAACGAGCTTGCTCACCTACAGGAGCTTGACGAGGATTGCCACCTCTACATGAAAATGTTGCTACAACAACAACACCGAGGAAAGAGGCCGTCAAGCACTGTGCGCTTTTTACTCCTACAGGAGGATGTTCGGTAGAAAGTGGGGGGGTAACCCCCAAGATGATTTATTGGATGAATACGGCCATCGTGAAACCAGTACTGACCTATGGAGCACTGGTATGATTTACGGCTGTAGAAAATAGAACACGTGCGAGGGAGTTCGAGAAGATCCAGAAACTAGCCTGTGTCGGAAACGTAGGGGGATGTTCGGTAGAAAGTAGGGAGGTAACCCCCCGACTACCTGATACAAGTGCCGACTGGAGTAAGGGCATTCGCGATTCGTTTTCCTGTTAAGGGTGAATCAAGAGCGAATGCTCTACTTGAGGAGAATGAGACCTCGATCTACACTGATTGCTCCAAGATGGAGTCAGGGACTGGATTGGGAGTCTACTTTGACGGTTCGATTCTGGGTGCTATGAATGCAGACTAAGGAGAATCTCCAACTACCTGGCACCAGTGCCGACTGGGGTGAGGGCATTCGCGATTAGTTTTCCTGGGTGGGAATGAATGAAGAGCGAATGCTGTACTTGAGGAGGATGAGACCTCGATCTACACCGATGGCTCCAAGATGGAGTCCGGGACTGGATTGGGGATCTACGTTGGCGCACTCAATATTGGTATGTCTCTGAGACTGCCGGATGAGTATACGTTCTTTCAGGCAGAGGTCTGTGCCCTAACAGTAGCCGCGAGAGAAATTCTCGCCCTCAAAACACAGGATTTATATGGACAGTATGGCGGCGTTCAAGGACTTGGGTTTGTGGATGGTAAGGTCGAGATGCATGGCGGATTGTTTGGAGTCCCTGTATAGACTCCGAGACCACGATGTGACGCTGACATGAGGTGAATTCAAAGAATGAGAGGTCGGACGAGTGCGCTAGGGGGCCTAGCGCCGGGCGGTCCAACCACCTGCCTTGCCTACGTTCCATTTGTCGATGAGTACCTTAACAGGTGTCATAACCGGACACTGTGCGATAGGCCACATGGCGGCTACCGCTCAATGACCTACATAAACCATTGAGCGGTATTCCCATGCGGCCTATCGCACAGTGTCCTCGATGAGGATTAGGAGGAGACCAACGAGCATTTGCTGTGTTCATGTCCGGATCTGCAGGGACATAGGCTCTCCTTTCTGGGGAGCCGTTTCTACTGCGATCTGGGTGAACTTGCGAACGTTCCTCGGGTAGATCTCCTGAGATTTGTTGATGGAACAGGATAGTTTCGACGGGGGGTGCCATAAACTCCGGCATAGGTACATTCATGTTTTCGTGGGGATGGACGTTCTTTACCCCTTCTCGGGTTCTTCATTTCTCCTGATTTTCTTTCATTCGTCTATAACCTCTTGTCAGAGGTCTCACATCTTCTTTTTCTTCCCTTTCTTTCTAGGATAACACAATGGGCCAAACTGGCCTCCGAGTGAACTCACCTTTGGCGGGCAACCACTCAACCTAAAACCTCGCTCATAATTCTATTAACAAAAGTGCCACGGCTTGACGCCACTTATTAAAGTTGGTACTACACCACGAAATGTGGTGAGAGTTCGGATCGCCCTCTTTGGGAACCGACTTTCAGTGGGGTCGCATTTTATTTATGTAATTGAATGGGATATCTTGTTTTATACAAAATCGCCATTTCATTTGGTTAATGGTATTTTTATACAAAATTATTATTGTGTGGTACAAATATCCTTCCGCTGATCCTTCGTCAAAAATGTCCGAAAAATATTTAATTATTTCTATGAGTTTTAAACGCAATGACGATGGTATTGCACTACCATTCCATGGTGGCGGAGATAAAAATAGCATTTGAATGGTATAATATTGGTATTATGGTATGCAAACCATTGCGAGTCCAGCGTCTAGTTCAAAAGCTCATTACTGAATGACCAAATCATATGCCCCTTATTCCGTGGTATGATATGTAAATGATGCTACACATAATTAGATTCAATTTTATGCGTGGCAGCAGACAATGACATCAAGGCCTAGCTAGTGAATGGAGGGACATATGCGAAGGATAATTGAATTTTTGTTGAAGTAAATTTACACTGAAGTAAATTTACATAAATTCCTAATTACGCATGACGCAAAAGGTCAATTATACTCGCTAGTGTTTCTGTTTTGTCACCAAAGGTGCAAATATATGCTTTGGTATGAAGTATCGATAGGGAATATTTTAACCTCATATAGATGTCACACAATTTTTCCAGCCTTTTATGAATTCTAGTTTAAAATCTGTACTCCTTTTTTTTTTGAAATTCCCATCCCTGCAAAGCAACTTCTTTTAAACTTTTGTAAACAATTTTTTTTTTTCTTATCATTTTAGGAACAAGTAAAACTTGATTCCACCAAACAGGTGACCAGTCCTGATGATTGTGAAGATCTCAGTCCAATGCCACAAACAGCTGCACCACCAGTACGACGACGTGGTGGCATCTCTGCCGAACCAGTAAGTGAAGAAGATGCCACCAGCTATGTGAAAAAGGTGGTGCCCAAAGACTACAAAACAATGGCCGCCCTGTCCAAGGCCATTGCCAAAAATGTTCTCTTCTCACATTTGGATGAAAACGAACGGTCCGATATATTTGATGCCATGTTCCCTGTTGCCCATTTAATGGGTGAAAATATTATACAACAAGGTGATGAGGGTGATAACTTTTATGTGATCGATCAAGGAGAAGTTGAGGTAAGTGTCATTTTATCACCCCCTCAGTAATGAGAGCAAAATTAAAATCTTTCTCTTTTGTCATTTCATAGGTTTTTGTCAATTCGGAAATGGTTACCACTATCGGTGATGGTGGCAGTTTCGGTGAACTGGCTCTTATTTATGGCACACCCAGAGCTGCCACAGTTCGTGCCAAAACCGATGTCAAACTTTGGGGTATCGATCGTGATTCATATCGTCGCATTTTGATGGGTTCCACTATACGCAAACGCAAAATGTATGAAGAATTCCTATCGCGTGTTTCAATTTTGGGTAAGTAATACAAGCTGAAGAACTTTTTTGCTGTGTTCTTTAAATTGGTCCATCTATCGATGCTTTTAATGTAAGAATGGTTGCTATTTCTGATCAAAGTGGGGCCCTGAAGCCATGTTAGTCAAATAGGATAGCTCAGTTGCTAGACGCTTTATGCAGAGGCCTTATATGCATTGCATTCGCCTTAGAAGTATGTTGAAGGGGGAAAGAGATACAGAAACACAGAGAGAGCTTACACCCAAGTGAGGTCCAACATAGCAAAACTGTCAGAAAAACGGAAATCAATGGACTCGACATAAATTAAGGAAAAAGAGGGCAACTAGGCGGGTCGGGGACAAACTCACCGCTGAGAGTATAAATCATGCCAGCTAATTTTAACCTCTACAGAACTCCAGGATACCAAGAGGACTAAGAGCCTGAAGAAGATCCAGGCACAGGAAAAGATATTCAACCATCGTTCTGTATCTTCTACTCACGATTGCGGGGCAAATACAAATTTTGTCCATGAACATTCCACTAAGAAACAGCAGTAAACATCTCACAAATCAATGAATGTAGTCCAATTCAAGTTAAAGTTCAATGATAAGAGGCCTCCTTTTTATAGCCGAGTCCGAACGGCGTGCCGCAGTGCGACACCTCTTTTGGACAGAAGTTTTACATGGCATAGTAGCTCACAAATGATGCCAGCATTAGTAGGGGTAAACCACCGCTGAAAATTTTTCTGATGGACTCGACGGGATTTGAACCCAGGCGTTCAGCGTCAAAGGCGGACATGCTTACCTCTTCGCTACGGTGGCAATTGCGGGGTAGTGCCACAAATAGTTGGAAGCCCCCATAGCGTAGAAGATAGTATGTCTGCCTATGACGCTCAACGCGTGGGTTCGAATCCTGGTGAGGCAATGAGAATAATTTTTCAGCGGAGGTTTTCCCTTGCTAATGCTGGCAACATTTGTGAGGTACTATGCCAGGTAAAAACTTCTGTCCAAAAGGGTGTCGCACTGCGGCAAGCCGTTCGGACTCGGCTATAAAATGGAGGCCCCTTATCATTGAGCTTAATTTCAAATGGACTAAACTCATTGATATGTGAGAAGTTTGCCCTTGTTTCTAGGTGGAATGTCCATGGGCAATATTTGCCACAAATAGTCTCCTCCTTATCGCCATACACACTGCAAAAGCCTTTCTCTCGAGCTTCCTAGGCACTCAGTATTTGTGCAAAAGCCGGTGCCATCCGACCTCTCACTGCGACTCTCCGCTCAATACCGTACATACCGGATTGGCCGGTACGTACAACCGGCTGCCATGAGATTGCTATGGGAATTATGGGGAGGTGCACTGATCCCAAAGAAATTACGTCTTGCCAGGATACGTCACACAGGAGATCAGGGGATGCAATGGGAATGTCTGGCGAGTTACTCCACCTCCTTGTAATCCTAGTGGGGGCATCCTTATTCACCGTGCTAAACGTGGAGCCTTTAATATGCTCTGCCAAAGCTATCGCCCTATCGTCGTAACCTAGTGGAGAATGCCATGAAACGTGATGGGCATTAAAGTCTCATTGAACCAGACGATTATTGTCGGACAGTAGTCCACTTATGCCGGGCTTATAAGCTTGGCCATTAATTGGGTCACAACTACCAACGGGCGGTATGTACACGTTGTATAGCTTCATCCTGGCAGTACCGGACCTGATCATGCACTCGCCAGGCGCAGGCGAGATGGGTCTATACTGCACGGGATGGTGTATAACGAAGGCCAATCCCCTACCTCTATTCCTTAAGCGATCCCTACGTAGCACATTGTATCCGTGACAACTGTGCAGACACAGGTGTTGGTCAGCTTTGTCTTCTGGATCGCTGCAACCAATATGTTCTTCCGACTCATCAAATTCGCTATCTTGTCGATCTTGTCCCGCAGACCATTGCAATTCAATAGCAAGAAAGATACACTTCCCGGCACTGGCCTGGCAATATTGGGTCTGGGATGCTGCTGTTGCGTATATTGGGGGAGAGGTCGGGGGTCACAGAGTTCGTCAAAGAGGACGCATGTGACAGCACCTTGCAACATATTCAGTGTGACTATATTCCAGGTCAGAGCAAGATCGGAAATGTACCCACTCCATGCAACGGTTACACCACGCAGACACACGACCGTTGATGGGGGCGGTTCTGGCAAACCAAACAGAACCAGGTTCCGGGGTTCTTTTCAATCCCAACACGAATTAGAAGCGTACGTAGAAGGCACTCCGGGATGCACCTCTCTCATGACGAAAAAAGGACGAACACGTACACTGAGGCGGCAGCCCTTGCCGATGAGGACTCCATGGTCAATCCGGTGCGTACAACCGGCTCTCTCTTGTGGACGGTTTCAATGTTGATCGCGCAAATTAGGTGATGGCTTGTGCTGTGGGCTGGCTGGTTGGCGAAGGACCCCCGGCCTAGTATTTCATGCAACGCACTGAAGCCGACGCAATCGTCTGATTGATAAACGTCCGGCGCTCAAAGGTTATGTAGTCAGGTGGTCGGTCGATGGTGAGTTGTTGCTTTTGTTGAAGCAGTTTATTGTGTTCTATCTTTCGTCTGCTTGATTCTGTTGGGTGTCAAGACCCAGGAACTCTGCGACTAAAATGGGGTGCGTCCACAGGGATCTGAGTCGAGTGGGTCTGGTCGGCCAGTAAAACAGGTGTCATACATGTCGGACATACATCTTGCACGTCGGCATCATTCTTGCTCTGTAGCAGTTGAGGCGGCTGCATCTGCCGGAACGTAATTGTTGTTGTCCTAGCAGTGTGTTGTACATTGAGGCGTCAGATTTTGCCGATGAAAGACTCCAGTTGTACGTAACGAGTTGGCCGGTACGTACAACCGGCTGCCATGGGATTGCTATGAGAATTAAGGGGAGTTGCTCTGATCCCAAAGAAATGATGGCTTGTCACGATACGTAACTCAGAAGAACAGGGGGGGATCGCCGCTTCAGTGAACTGACACCCTCCTTGAATGTGCTAGTTGCCGAGTCGAAATTCCGAGACATGAATAACGCAGCAGCCGCCCGCTTTATACCAGCCGGTCGAATATCCCAAATGCGGCCCAATTTCCTGTCGCAGGCAATGGTACTCGCAGACGAACATGATGGTATTCGTTGCACGGACCCCACCAACCCCAGAAACTACTAGCTGAATCTAAAATAAACATGGTAGCCAAGGAACATAAGCGGAATTTGTGGCTGGAACACTTGTAGCAATGGGATGACAGGACCTCAGTCACTTTTGGCGACGTAATTGTGTCTGATTCTTAGAGATGCGCCAGGTTATTCAACCGTCAATTTATTGTGCGTCCCGAGAGTGACAGGGTTAGAAGGAGAGCCATTCATCGTATCCGTGGTTTCCAAACCGATGGACAGTCATCACAATTTACCGTCAATCTCATGGCAGCCAGTTGTACGTACGATGGAGTTCTTTATCGGTTAAGGCTGCAGCCTCAGAGTATAGCACACTGCTACAACAACAATAACAACAATTTACGAATGTCATCCGTGGCGCCAAATCATCCAAGACGTTGGACGCCAACCGAATCTCTACACTGATGCTGAAGAATCTGAATCTACCTGTAGTCGAGTACCTTACGATTGTCCTCAACCTGTCTTTGAACACTCTTATAGCACCCGATGTTTGGAAGGTGGACAGAGTGATACCGCTATTGAAGCCTGGAAAGCACTCGAGTTAGGGGAGTTGCACAGACCGATCTCCCTTCTCTCACAAGTAGCCAAGACGCTGGAGGGACAACTCTTCCCAATCCTCGTTGAAGAATTTTCAATCGCCAAGCATCAGCACGGATTTCGAAGACTGCTAAGCACAACAACTTCTTTGCCTGCCATCACCGCACACATTAGCCGTGGCTTCAATCAGCCCAGACCATGTGATAGGACGGTCCTCGTGGCACTGGACCTATTGAAGGCATTCGACACGATCAGCTATGCCAAACTATTTGAAGACATCGCAATATGTCCCTCCAGCCAGGCCTGAAAAGCTGGGTCGTGAATTACCTGTGTGGTCGCCAGTCATTTATGGAATTTAGAGACACGAAGTCGAAGGACCGTAGATATCACCCCAAGTGGGGTGATATCTCCGGTACTGTGTAACCTCTACATATCCTCCATTTCATGCCCTCCAGACGGCATAGAGATAGTATCATATGCGGACGATTGAGCGGATGGATGAGCAGTTAGTAGACTGCATCAAAAAGGTCGGTGAGCTGAAGATGGCTACACCATGAAGTCTTGGAACTGGTCGAGTGGGTGGGTGTCAAGTTCTGATGTTTTGAAAGTTTTAACATGGTGTTGCTGTTATTCCTTGTGACTAACATACTGTATACCGTGTGTGTGAATGTTTCGTTGGCACTTCTGTTTAGGTTCAGACTTGCGCTGAGTCTTTTTGGGTTATGCCACCTAATTTCTGACTGTTTCTGACGTGTTGCTACGGTATGGTGCTTGCATCATCTCATTAGGTGACCAGTCCGGAACTGTCTGGAGTTCAACTTGTTGGACTACGTGGTCGAACCAGAGTCGTTAATCTGGTACCACGGGAGTCAGGAATCCCTGAAACTTCGGTTCCAACCTGACTATTGGTGAGGCCCCAGTTGGGAGCAACGTGATGTCTGTGGTTTAACACCTAAAATTGCAGGAAGGGCATTTCGATGTGGAGTTGCATGTACTCAACCGGGTGCCGTGACCCATAGAACGGAAAGAGTTTGGATAGTGCTCTGCTCCTAACCAAGGGGGAGGACACGTCCAGACAATGTGAACTCGAATTTGTACTCATGCTAGCTTCGGCTATGTATGGGGGCGTTGGCCAAGTTTGCATTGGTGGAGAGTATCGAAGTCGTATGAACCACGAAATGTATGAGCTGCATGACGATAACAATGTTAAACGTTTAAAAATACAACGGTTGCATTGGCTAGGTCATGTTGTCAGAATGGAAAGATCAGGTGGTGAAATAGATCTCAAAACTTGGTGTCAGTGATTTTACAAGAAGCTCACAAGATCGAGGCGCTTGGAACGCTATTCGAAGTTCGACCAATGGAACCAATATTCTGTCATAGCCAATTGGAGTACAGTAAGTGCCTCAAGTGGAGGCCACCGTGGCGCAGAGGTTTGCATGTCCGCCTGTAACTCCGAACGGCTGGGTTCAAATCCCGGCGTGAACATCAGATAAAGTAGTAGTAGTAGTAGTAAGTGCCTCAAGTGGTGCAGAAGCGTAGATTTGTTGCCTTCAGTAGTACACTCTGCCCATTTTTCAGAGTTCGAGATCTATAAAAGTGTCCAGAAAGAAATGTAGCCCCTTGGTCAGGTACTCGACTCTCGTAATGTCTAAGTTCTAGGGAATCTGTGTAGATATTTTGTCAGAGTTTAGCTCCTAGGACAATTAGGCGCTGCGGACAACATTTTTATAATGGCTGTGTATCGCTTAAACGGTCAGCGGGATGCTCAATTATATGACGGTGGGAGATTTCTTGGGATCATTTGCTGCTACTTCGCCAAAAATAACTTCTATTATTCCTTCTGCCGGGAATCGACAGAGACTTGACGTTAGACCAAAGTTTACCAGCACATGCCCTTAAGTTACAGTGCTTCAAATGCTCTAGCCATAAATTCTTTTCCCATGCTCAAATATTTCATATATTTTTAATTTTATTTTTTTTTGCAGAGAGTTTGGATAAATGGGAACGTTTGACCGTAGCCGATGCTTTGGAAACAGTCACATTTGAAGATGGTGAAACAATTGTCAAACAGGGTGAGGCTGGTGATGACTTCTATATAATTGTCGAAGGCTGTGCTGTAGTTTTACAAATACGTGCTGAGGTAAGTTCAATTGTTTTATGAAAATTAGAATCGAAATAAATAGGCTGAACGACTGGGTTCGAATCCTGGCGAGAACATTAGAAAGAAATTTCAGGGGTGGTTATCCGCTTCTAATGTTGGCGATATTTGCGAAATACTATGGCGTGTTAAAACTTCTTCTTTAAAAGGTGTCGAACTGCTACACGCCCTTCAGAATCGGCTTTATATACAACATCCCTTGTACTTGAGCCTAAACCTGAATCGGCCAGTACTCATTGGTATTATGAGAAGTTTTGCCCTGTTTCCTAAATGGAATGCCCATGAGCGAATTTGCATATCTTTTAAGCTCACAGTAAGCTTTATTTTATGCAATTTTTATTGCAATTTAGAGGCGAAATAATTTCCAATTTTGTCGGTTCTTACGTCTTGAGGGAAGTCTCGTTTCTTATCCAACTTCGATTAATATGCTGGTTTGTGACCTCAACTATCCGCATCAAAATTATTGGGTTGCCCAAAAAGTAATTGCGGATTTTTGACTTTGTGATTCTGTAATTGCATTCTTTCTTCTGTCAGTTATCAGCTGTTACTTTTAGCTTGCTTTAGAAAAAAAGTGTAAAAAAGTATATTTGATTAAAGTTCATTCTAAGATTTATTAAAAATGCATTTACTTTCTTTTAAAAAATCCGCAATTACTTTTTGGGCAACCCAATAGATATGTAGAAGCACGTTCCCCCAGCTACAGGGTCTATGTATCGGAACGACCCTGCTCTCTAAAGGGAGAATAGTTTGGAGTTGTCTATTGGGAGTCATAACTGGGTCCTTTTGGCATCATGCTTGGAAATCTCATACATTAAAGAAGCCTTCGTGGGAATGATTATAAGAATGGGAATGAAACTATGAAACGCTTGATTTGTTCATATGCTTGATTTGTATCATAACTCGTATATAAAGGCAGTCCTTTTTCGATCTGGGAGACTGAGCAAATGTACAACTTAAATGTCTCCTCAATCACATGTGAGACAGGGTGAAATGCGACGAATAAGATACACAACAAAATCCGTTGTTCCAGTATAGTGTATGGGCGCCCAAGATGATGTTAAAGCCTGCCTAATGCGATGCATGATCTAGACTCTATTTGAGCCTGTTGTACGCACCGCATTGACCCCATGGAATCCTTCATCGGTAAGGGCTGCCGCCACAGTGTACGTTTTTTCGTCATGGGAGAGGCACATCCCGGAGTGCCTTCTCCGCACGCTTTTGGTTCGTGCAGGGATTGAAAAGAACCCCGGACCATGGTTCTGTTTGGTTTGCCAGAACCGCCTCCATCATCGGTTGGTATCGGTGAGGTGTAGCCAGTGCATGGAGTGGGTACATTTCCGATCTTGCTCTGGCCTCACTTCACTACGGGAGTATAGTCATACTGGATATGTTGTAAGGTGCTGTGCGAACATAGCCAGCAGTTGGTCACAAGCGTCATCGTCGTCGCTTTCTGCGTCCTCGTCGTCGGACTATGTGACCCCCCCGACCTCTCCCGTGCGGCAATATACGCAACAGCAGCATCCCAGCTCCAATATTGCCAGGCCAGTGCCAGAAAATGTATCATTTTTGCAATTAAGCTGCAACGGTCTCCGTGGCAAGATCGATGAGATTTTGGATTTCATGAGTCGGAAAAATATATTGGCCGCAGCGATCCAGGAGACAAAGCTGACCAACACCTGCAGCTTGCACAGTTGTCACGGATACAATGCGCTTCGTAAGGATCGATCAAGGAATGGATGTAGGGGATTGGCCTTTGTGATACACCATTCCTGCGCCTGGCGTTGGTGACCCCCACATGGAGTGCATGGGGATAACAGTCAGGTCCGGTACTGCCGATATAGAGCTACATACCGCCGGTTGGTAACTGTGTCTCAATTAATGGCCAAGCTTACAACATAAGTGGGTTACTATCTGGCCATAATCGTCTGGTTCTAGGGAACTTTAATGAACATCACACTTCATGGCATTCTCCCCTAGGTAACGGCCGGCGTGGAATGGCTTTGGCAGAGCAGATTAAAGGCTGAGGATACCCCCACTATGATTGCGAGGAGGTGTAGCAGCTCGCCAGACATCTCCATTGAATCCCCTGATCTCTTGAGTAACGTATCCTGGCATGTCGTCATTTCTTTGTGATCAGACCACCTCCCCATATTACCCACCATCAATCGACCACCCGATTTCATAACCTCTGAGCGCCGAACGTCTTCGAAATCCATGTTGATGCTCAAGCGTCTTTGCTACTGGTGAGAGAGGGTACATCGGTCTGTAAGACTCCCCCAAACTCTGGTCCTTTCCAGGCTTCAGTAGCAGGAAAACTCTGCCCATTTTCCAGAAACCTGGAACTTTAAGAGTGTTCAATGACAGGTTGAGGACATTGGTAAGGTACTCAACTCCAGGTTGATCCATATTCTTCAGCATCAGTGTAGAGATTCCGTCGGGGCCCAACGCCTTGGATGATTTAGCGCCACGGATGACATTCGTAACTTCGCTCACGGTAAATTGTGATGGCTGTCCATCGGTTCGGAGACCACGGATACAACAAATGGCTCTCCTCCTTGCCCTGTCACTCTCGGAATGCACAATAAATTGACGGTTGACCAACCTGGCGCATCTCTTTGGATCAGTTACGGTTAGGTCGCGAAAAGTGACTGAGATCCTGTCATCCCGTCTACCTGGGTTCGAGAGTGATTTAACAGTAGACCACAGATTGCCTAATCCGGTGCCTAAGTTACATTGCTCCCAGTGTTCCAGCCACAAATTCCGCTTATGTTCGTTGACTACCCTGTTTATTTTCAGATACAGCTCACGGATTCTGGAATTAGAGGGGTCCATACAACGTATCCTATCACGCTCTTCAGCGAGTACCACTATCTACGCCGGGAAATTAGACCGCACTTGGGGTATTCGACCGGCTGGTATAAAGCGAGCGGCTGCTGCGTTAATGATGTCTCGGAATTTCCTCTCGGCAACTAGCACATTTGAGGGGGGTGTCAGTTCACTGAAACGGCGATTGGTGTACTCTCTGAAGTCAGGCCAATCGGCCTTCTTTTGATTGATAAACATTCGGCGCTCAGAGGTTATGAAATCGGGTGGTCGATCGATGGTGGGAAATATGGGGAGGTGGTCTGATCACAAAGAAATGACGGCTTGCCAGGATACATAACTCAGAAGATGAGGGGATGCAATGGAGATGTCTGGCGAGCTGCTGCACCTCCTCGCAATCCGCTCTGCCAAAGCCATTCCATGCCGGCCGTTACCTAGGGGAGAATGCCATGAAGTGTGATGCCCATTAAAGTTCCCTAGAACCAGACGATTATGGCCAGATAGTAACCCACTTATGGTGTAAGCTTGGCCATTAATTGAGACACAGCTACCAACCTGTTCCTGTGGTATCACAATGGACGAAAACGTCTAAGTGAGTTTGATGGCAGACTGCCACTTAAACCTAACCTTGATGAAAATTTAGCACACATACTGGGACGTCAAATAAAACTCCTCATGCTAAATTTGGTAAAGATTGAACCAAAATTGTGACTTCTACAGCCTTAAAAGGCCATATCGGTTGAAAGATATATATGAGAGCTATATATAAATCTGAACCGAATTTTTTTTAGTGTTCGTCTTTGGGCCAGAAAAATTTAGTGTCAATCGGACAATAAATGCGACCTGTACCTTGCTCACAAGAATACATGGACAGACAGACAGACAGACGGACATAGCTTAATCGAGTCAGGAAGTGATTCTAAACCGATCGGTATACTCATCGATGGGTCTAGCTCTTCTTCTTCTTAGCGTTGCAAACAAATTCACAAAGTTGTAATGCCCTGTACCACAGTGGTGGTGGTGTAGGGTATAAAAAATTTAATTTTAAAATTTTCCCCTATTTTTTTTTCCTTCATAATTTTACAGCAAGGAGATGAACCTGCCGAAGTTGGTCGTTTGGGCCCAAGTGATTACTTTGGTGAAATTGCACTGCTGCTGGATAGACCCCGTGCTGCTACCGTCGTTGCCAGAGGACCCTTGAAATGTGTAAAACTAGACAGAGCGAGGTAAAATGTTTTGCTTTGATGAGCATTTCAACAGTTTTTTTTTTTAAACATTTCTTCTCTCC